>NC_084470.1:19986428-20306607 GCF_027409185.1 Cynocephalus volans
GTTGTATGTCTACTTATAGTATAGTAATTATCCTCAACATCTAAAGTTAAGTTCTTGAAATCTAGGTAAAATTCACATTTGAGGAATTTAAGATGGCAAAAATAGGATTAGGGAACCAAGGTCAGGAGTAAACCTAAAAACACGCTTATACTCAATATAACGAAATTGCACACTAAACCAAGACCCCATCAGTGACTTTATACACATTGACATTTTGTTCTCTGCTGTATCCCAGTAATTAAGAACTAATGAATAATAAGCATTCCATTTATCACTAGTTCAGAACTTTTGTTCTCTGCAATTTCATATCTTTATCTTGTGAATTCCTTTTGTTTTGATGCAGATAATATGCATGCTAAGTGGCTTTTTTTTTTCCTAGTTCTTCATCCAAATGTTTAAAACGCTTCTGATTATGCTTAACAAATATGTTAATGTCCTCTCCCCCTAATTCTTCCTAGGGATTCCCTCCATCAGTTCCATTTACCCATCACTGTTGTGTGTTCTGAAGCCTCGGTGTACTTCCTTACCTTTCTCTAGGCTTTACTGTAATGTACCTCTGCTTTATCTGGGTCATCCACTTTGTCTCCTTTTTCCGCTTTGTACCTTTCCATGCCCTCTGACAGGACTGTCTGCTTCTCCTTTCAGTTTATTTCACTGATAATTTCGTGTTTAATTTCCCTTTTCTCCAAGAATGAAGAGGACAAGGATTACCCTAGTCTTATTTCCCACTGTTGCTTCAGTGCATAGGGCATAATCCAGCACAGTGTCAGGTTCATGATAGATACTCAGTAAGTCTTTGTTGAATGATTGATCTATCTTTGGTTCTCCCTGCTTTTTTTCCTGTATTTATCACCAGCAGGAGTTATTTACCACTCATGTATATTAAAAGTAAAATTCTTTAGAGAGCCAAAAAGGTTTTTGGAGGTAAATTCAAATGTACTTGAACTTCAAATAAGGGAATATTATATACTCTTTGAGGTGGTGGATCCAGTGATGTAAAAAAAAAAAAAAAAGTTTTAGAATGCAAAGCCAACCTTCTGATTAAATTATTAAGCAAGCCTTTTTTAACCATGGTTATCCTCAGTTGACTTATCTAAAATGAAGATGATATTGTTACCTTCCCTAAATCACGGGATTGTCAAAAGGATCGAATAAAATTAGATAAAATTGTGTATGAGACCTATAAAGTACCATACATGTATTAGTCATCATTTTTCTAACTTACATTTTGGGTATTTATATGTACAGCGTTTGTGCCGTTTCCTCTTTAGATTGTTTAGCTTCTAAAGGGCAGAGACCGTTTCTTATGGCAGCCACGGCACCTGTTTTGTTGAACCATGACTGTTTGTTCTGCAGCTGCTTTACTTTTACTGTTTAGCAGATCCCTGGATTTGTTGGCTCCTCATGAGCTTTCATGGATTTTTATGCTATGTTATAGATTGCATGTTCTCTCTGCTCTCAATGTCTGTGTCATAGTAACGGTTGTACAGGTTAGAGCTGATGCCCCCATTCATTCAGTCTTTGTCTGAAAAGTCCTTGAAGTTTAGTTTGGGAAGCCAGAGTAGGCTCAACAGTTCTTGTGACCTAGTCATTATTCTTTTTTTTTTTTTTTTAGTCCACATGGTTGATGAGTCAGTAAGATTGTATTGTGTTCCTTAGTTATTTTATTACTGCTCTCTGATACAAAAAGAGGGATTGAAAACTGATAGTTTGATTTTACAGTTTTAAAGAATAGACATCAAAGTGGGAGGACAAAGACATGCATTCACTTCTGTTCTTTCTAGGAAGGTCTCCTAGTTTTCTGCCTTTAGTCTATCTGTGTATCTAATTCCACCCTGAACAGCTGGAAGGGACATATAAATGACTGTGTTTTTATATTTTACTAAAAAAGAAATAAATGGCATTTATATGGAAGCATATTGCTAAAGCATGCAAAAGAATTGTACCCTGTTGATGGGTTTTAATTTTAAAAAGAGACTAAGGGCTAATTTATTTAACAAAAACATGTTACACACTAGTTGTATGCCAGCCACTGTTCTAGGTTCTGGGTATACAGTGATGAACAAGATTTCTGGCCTCAGAGAGCTTAGCAGGAAAGATCAACATCAAACACATATTTATGCTACATATTTATGAAAGGGAAATACAATTTCCATGGGTGGGTTTTCCAGGCAGAGGCACCAGGAGCAGAGGTGAGGCTGGGAGTAGCCAAAGGTCAGGCTGGAGAGGGAGGGAAGGGCTAGAGCACAGAGGATCTGGAATACCATCTTATGAACATTTACTTTGCCTTATTTTGTATTAGTGTTTTAATTTTGAATCTGTTAAAGGAAAGATGATTGGTCTATTTTTTTCATTTGAGTGTTGAGCTTTCATATTCTAGCCAGAGAATATTTTTACATAGTGATATAAATAATTGAATGTTTTAAATATAGCAGAACAGATTTTTCAGATATTTTCTCATAAACTCAGTGTGTATTCTTGTTAAATTTTAAAGACACTGGTGAAGACATTTGAAGTGTGTGATCTTCCTGTTCGAGCTGCAAAGTTTGTTGCAAGGAAGAATTGGGTTGTGACAGGAGCGGTAAGTAATTATATGAATCTCTAATCTCATTTTCTGAATTGGTCAGTGATTGTGTAAATTAGTTGCAGAATTTTGATTTCTGATTTATTTCGTTAATTAGCAGAGTGTTTCAAAGCATGGACCTCATTCCTTGAGCCTATAATATGGCTTTTTGCGCAATATACTTTGTAACAGTGATGACAGTTTTACAATTTCCATTTCTAGGATGACATGCAGATTAGAGTGTTCAATTACAATACTTTGGAGAGAGTTCATATGTTTGAAGCACACTCAGACTACATTCGCTGTATTGCTGTTCATCCAACCCAGCCTTTCATTCTAACCAGCAGTGGTAAGTGATGACCTGTTCTGGTCATGTGCATCTCTTTGGGTAATTCATTTTCATTCAGTGAGACAGGCTATTCCTTAACTGCTGTTAAAAGTAGAGTTTTAATTCCAAGCAGTCTTTAAACTATTTAAATTCATTACCATGTTATTGATGCTGCTTGCTTTTGTATTTTAATGAAATATCAACTGTATTTAGGATTTGTATAGCAATTGCTACAATTCCTGTCAGGGAAGACCTGAAGGTCTAGATGTTTAAACATTTGCTGAAGAGAAAGCTCATTTACATGCAGATGAGTTCGTTTTTGGCAGATTGCTGTAGGTCCTAGTCAGTTTTATCTTTATATTCAGACTAGTTTGTTCCTTGTTATTATGTATAAAAAAACAGTAGACCTTTTGGAGAGCAATTAAAACAAGTGGCACTGAATTGGTAGTAGCTCTTAGAAATGTTCTTACGATAAAAACTGAGAAATAATTTAGAACTTTGTTTAACCAGTCTTGTATTATAAGAGCAAATGCTTGTTCTCTAGTCAATGGTATCATTATTTAGTCATACTTAAACTCTAATCAGACTTGTATTATTCTTTTGTCATTCTTTAAATCCCACTGAGTTTTTCTTAAAATTTTTATATTTGCTGTTAGTAATCTATTTTATTTATTTTATCTCCACTCTTCTCTAGAGAGTTAAGTTTATTCTTAGGACAAAAAAAGATTTTGAAAAATCTATTCAGTTTTTATTCTATTTCTCTAAGTCATGGATGATTTTTGTTAGGTTTGCTGCCTTAAAAGGCACCAAGACTGTGTCTTAGTTTTGAAATGAAAAAAAAAAAAAAAAATAGAAATTGCAACTAACTTGAGACTTTCATTTGGCCTAGATGACATGCTTATTAAGCTCTGGGACTGGGATAAAAAATGGTCTTGCTCACAAGTGTTTGAAGGACACACCCATTATGTTATGCAGATTGTGATCAACCCCAAAGATAACAATCAGTTTGCCAGTGCGTCTTTGGACAGGACCATCAAGGTAGGGTTTCCACTCTTTGTGTCAGTTATGATTGTTAGTGAAATATATTTGTTTTAGGTGTTTTACTACTGGCTGGCCAGAGAGTTACTCCTTTCTTAGAAGTTTCTCAAAAACTCAATTTGAAATCAAAATAGGACTTCTCATTTTGATCCCAAAGGGCATGTTCTGTTTAGAAAAATATGTAGCAACTCAGTGCTCTTAATGAAGGAGTGTTTTACTATGTGGAAGCAGTATGTTGTAAAACTTTTTTAGGCTTTGGAAATCCAGAATAAAAAAAATGCTGACATCTTTTCTAGATTACCACTTTCCTCTCTTTTTAGTGCATTTGTTGTTGGCCTCTGCTCATTATTAATCTGTTTTATATTTAAATTCCCTCTGCCTATATTCTCTCTTTCTTACTCCATTTCTCCACTGCTGCCAGTTATCTTTCTAAAACATAGATTTCATCTTGTCAGCTCCTGATGTAAAGATAAAGTCCAAGTGCCTTACTGTGGAATACAAATATTTCTAAGACTAGCCTGGGCTAATATTATGAGACATCTCCTATAACCCTGGTCTTTTTTCCTTCCTCTACAAACCCATGAATGTTCACAGACCTTATTTTATTCAACTGTCGCTTCTGCCTGCAGTCTTCTTTATTCTTCCTTTTTGTTTTCCTCTGGAGAACTACTCAGCTTTCAAGACTTAGCACAAATATTTACTCTGAGAAGCTCTCATCAGACATCCTCCTCACCTTTACGCAGAGCCAGTTATGCTCATCCCATTCCTTCCATTGCTTTTTGCCTCTATTATGGCCTTTCTTACATGGAATCATAATTAATGTGTTTTTGGAAATCTTTATTTCCTGAAATGTTGGATGTTTGGGGCAGGAACTGTGTTTGTTCTTCCTTCCCCCAAACAGATACCCAGTAGCCAACAGCACAGTGCCTTCCTTTTCTGTACTAGATGCTTCATACATGTTGCAATGAGTGCAATCATATTCCTTTTTCCATCAGAATTTTTAAAATATCTCTATTTGCATAGATTTAGAATCATATTAACTTTTGCTTACGCATTTGCTTACATCTTTTTATTTTGCAACATTTTTATTAGTTTTCCTTTACCTTATGTAAAATGTAATGTGTCTGAATATCTTAAGGTTTTCACCTTACTTTTTTTTCCTTTCATTGATTGTCCTTGCTTTTGACATAGGTTGGAAACTTTGAGATTAGTTTTAAACTTTCTTCACTGAATTAAGTTTATCTTAAGAACAAGATTTGTCCTCTCTTTTGCTCCAGTAGAGTTTGTTGTATACAGTAAGTGGTAAGCATTTGTTTACACATCTTTATACTCCCCACAGGACCTCCCACATGATGGGTATTCAGTAAATGTTTGTAACGATAAGGCTCAATTCTGTACTGTGGTAATTTTTGACTACTTTATTATACTTTACATTTTTTAATTAAGCAGTTGTGTTCTCCTTTTAATACATCTTACCAAATACACTTGCATTAGGTTTATATTAAATCTCATAAAATCATTTCCTACCCTTAAAGTAGTGTTTCTCAAAGTATTAAACATCTAGATTCCTGGGCTTTACTGTAGATCAACTAAATTATAATCTCTAGGGATAAAACATGGAAATTGGCATTTTTAGAGAACATCATAGTGATCTGCCCCCTGAAAATTCAAGTAAAGTGTGTAAGAACAAAAACAAACAAGTGAAAAAAAAAAAAAGAATATTCCTTAGCTTTGGCATTTTATGTAATATGTCAGAACTGTGGCAGATCTGCTTTCTGAAAAGCAAGGCCCTGTATTGACAGGCAGATGCATTTGCTCTCTGAAGGTGTGGCAGCTGGGCTCTTCATCACCAAACTTCACTCTGGAGGGACACGAGAAAGGTGTGAATTGTATTGATTACTACAGTGGTGGCGACAAACCATACCTCATTTCAGGTGCAGATGACCGTCTTGTTAAAATATGGGATTATCAGGTATAGACTTTTTATAACCTTGCTTGCCATATAGTAGACGTATTTAGTATTTCTTACAGGACAGTTAAAAGATGTGTTGCTGAACTCTGTTCATAGCATAATAACTTAAGGTCTCAATATTACTCCTGAATTGTGGTCCCCAAAATTAGAAACTTTAACATTTTAATGTTAAATTATATATCCTCCAGTATCCTCTTTGGCAGAGTTCCGTTTATATTTGAACTAGCAGATCAATTAATAATGTCATGATATAACCATGGTACAACCATTTTGCCACATAGATATCTTATAAACCTAGTTATGAACTCTTATTAGCATGTTTTTTGCCTCCAAGATTTTCTTAAATTTCTATTTTTTTGGCTTTTTACATCACAAGTCTTCATAAGCAGTTAATAAAATGAAGCCTAGAAGACCAGTTTTACTTGGAAGCTTTTTCATTTTGTATTTAAATCCGGTATAAAAATATTAAAGGCTAAAGCAGCACTGTTATTTAGTCCACAGATGGTAGTTAAGTATTAAGGGGAAAATCCGTACCATAAGAAATAGGTGGAATAATATTCAGATGAAAACCTAGATCTTTTAGTGTTTTTTTTTCCCCCTTCTTTAAATATGGTGGTTACATTTATTTTTACCTGTTCTGTGAAATAGAGAAAATATTCATTTGTACAACAAGATAATTCTACTTCAAAAATTTCTGTATTGTATACTATTTAGATTGTCATAACCACTATCATTTGTAATGTATCTGTGCATTGAGAAAATTAAGGATGGTTTACCTGTTTTTTAATAATAAAAATGTTTTCTGTGTCTTGATTATAGAATAAAACATGTGTGCAGACACTGGAGGGACATGCCCAAAATGTGTCTTGTGCCAGTTTTCATCCTGAGTTGCCAATCATCATCACAGGTTCAGAAGATGGTAAGTTAGAAATGAATGTTTATTCCTGTGTTTGTAATTACTCAGAATATACTTAAACCAAGTAGTGTCCCTGCATTGTAACTGGAGGTTTCTAAGGATTTTGATATTTTTATTAGAGTACTAGACTTAAGGTGTGAAAGAATAAAAGGACATTATTATCATCATCACTCTAATGTATTCTGATTCTATCACTTAAATAAGAGGACACCCAAATTTTGTAGAGAAAATCTAAAAAGCATGCACTTCGGAGTCAAACAAAGCTGGGTTTAAATTTAGTGAATTTCATGAATGTGGTTTGGGCAAATTATGAAATAGGAACACACATATCCACTTTATAGGATTATAGAGAGAGGGTGAGAAAAAAATCACTTGTAGAAAGCATCTGGCACATAGTACTCTACTAAGGAAATCTTGTTATTATTTCATACTTAAAATCACATTTCTTAGTTTTAGGTTGTTATAAATTTTCTATTATTATATTTATGTTGCTTTATAAAACATTTAAAGACTGTAGATACAAAAATTGGTCATTAAGCTGCCAGGAAGTGTTTTCTATTTGAGTAGAAAGACTTCCATTTGGCCCATTAATCTGACACAGTTTATTGTTGGATGTTCATATCAAAAGGGAATATTCACATTGCTCTTTTTAGGAACAGTGCGTATTTGGCATTCAAGCACCTATCGGCTTGAGAGCACATTGAATTATGGAATGGAGAGGGTGTGGTGTGTGGCCAGTCTAAGAGGGTCCAACAATGTCGCTTTGGGCTATGATGAAGGGAGCATCATTGTTAAGGTAATTATACCGTCTCTTTAAATAGATGAACACAGGCAAAGCAGTTTTCCTTGTATTTTAGTACTGTCACCTTCCAAGTCACCACTTTTGTTAAACTAGCATTTCTTTCAATAAGCACTAGAGATTAAGTAATGGAGATTTAAAGTGGAAGAAAGGAAATAGAGCTTCTGTTAAATGAAAAAAAAAGCGTCTGTTTTGTTGGGGTTGTATTAGTTTTCCTTTTCATTGCTATGAGCCATTTGTCATTCTTCCAGCTTGGTCGGGAGGAACCTGCCATGTCCATGGATTCCAATGGAAAGATAATTTGGGCCAAGCATTCAGAAGTCCAGCAGGCCAACCTAAAAGCGATGGGAGATGCTGAAATTAAAGACGGAGAAAGATTGCCATTGGCAGTAAAGGATATGGGCAGTTGTGAAATATACCCTCAGACTATTCAGCACAATCCTAATGGGCGGTAAGCCATCACCAAAATCTCTCTCTGACCTTCTGTGTATGTTAGAGCAGGGTTTGTGTGTCCATGGCATATTCCTCTTTTTCCCTGTGGTAGGCATCTCTCATCATCCCTCACTGAGCTTTTGCCTTGGCTTCACAATCCTCAACACAGATTGAGGCACCTGTGCCAGTTGGTCGAGTTGGCATGCAAAGTGGAACATGTTTGCCCTCCTGGCCTTGTTCTGTACCACACGATTTTGAACTGTGAAATAGTATTGTGTTTACTTTTATTTCACGTGTGTTGGGTTTGTGTTCCTGCATGCTCCTTTGAGGGCAAGGATCATGTCTTATCCTGAGACTTAGCAGGTACTCTAAATACTTGCTGACTCATTGCTCTTAAGAAAATCAACTCTGAGGTATATGTCTTTTGAAAAAAGTTTTGGGATTGGTAATAATTCTGCTTCTCATTCATAATTTGAACTGTTTCTCTCTTAAGATTTATAAAACATCTTGTGAGAGAGGAGTTTCTAGCACAATGAGTTTAAACCTGTGGAACTTTAAAAATTATTTTACAGTAGATCTGAGCATCTTATAATGCTGTCCTGAGTATTAAAAAAAGACCAAGTATCCCACCTAGTTCAATAAATGGTATCCATAATTATTTGTAATATAATTGTCTTATGAAGGTTAAGAACGCATTGTATATATTTCCCCAGTATCATAAAACATTCTTTGATGTTAGTTTTGCATTACCTTTGACAATCTTTTGGTAAGAGCCATGACAGTATTCTAAAAGGTGTTGTTTTATGTCTATTGGGAAAACTTTATTTGACTACGCAACATTCTCTTTTACTCATTATTTAAATGTTAAAATATTCTGTTTACTTTGATAAATTTAACAGTCATTAAAAACTGGAGTAAGATATTTTTACTCATTTGAATAATCAGCTTTAAAATGAAGATAGTCTTGCAGTAGCAGTGCCTCCCTGTGGTGTAAATGTCATAAGCAAAGTGCTAGGCGTCTTAGTGCTCAACAAATACAGTTGAATAGTTGGAATCCTCCTCCTAGGCATTTCTAGCCATTCTCACCTTCCTGTCCCAAATCTCTTTTGTTTATAAGACATGGCCATTGTAATAACATTTTCAGCAATAACCCCATATTCATAAATTGCTTTTGGATTTGTTAGCTAGAATATTTTTGTCTAACTCTGTATTCAAAGAAGTGTATCATAACATTTGTTATTAAAATTATTTTACCATAGAGATGAATTATTGTTTCTTGACTTCTACATGTCATTGGTTCTCTGTACTTCCCTCCCTGGTCTTTGTACTTTCTAGATTTGTTGTGGTGTGTGGTGATGGGGAGTATATCATCTACACAGCAATGGCATTGAGAAACAAGAGTTTTGGATCTGCCCAGGAGTTTGCATGGGCCCACGATTCTTCAGAGTAAGTTTTGGCTATGTGATATCCAGCTTGCCATGGTTGCAAATGAGTGTCATGTGCCACTCTATAAGAGATTCTCAAAGCTCGATGTGGGCTGTTCTTCATGTTAAAAAATAAGCTCTTTGCCCTTTCTCTATTCAATATTGAGCTGGCTTATGTAAGCTGATCTAATAATCCCATTAAACTGGGGACTCAGCACCCATTTTCTTGATGGAGCCATGGCAGGACCTGGTGCTTATGGGCTTAAGGCAAAGTAGGCCCTCAAGTCAAGTCCTTGGCAGTCTCTTCCTATTATGTGGTGTCCTAATATTTGAAAGTATTTCTAACATTTGGTGTAATTATGGTTTAGCATATAGTATGCTGTGTTTGCTTTTCTTTTTTCCTCCAGATATGCAATAAGAGAAAGCAACAGTGTTGTAAAGATATTTAAGAACTTTAAGGAAAAAAAATCATTTAAACCAGATTTTGGAGCTGAAAGTGAGTGCTATTTATATATAACACATTTTTAGAAGCTTTGTAATGGCTCAAAAACATCTAAACAAAAATCTTTTTATATTCTTTTAAGGTATCTATGGAGGCTTCTTATTGGGAGTCAGATCTGTAAATGGCTTAGCCTTCTATGACTGGGACAATACAGAACTCATACGCAGAATTGAAATTCAGCCCAAATATGTGAGTTTTCATTCCTTTGTTGTTTTTGGAATGTTCATCTTTGAGATGAGTTCTGATTATGTTGGACACAGTGCCATTTATCTTATGATTACTTAGAAAATCAGAATTGTGATATTTGAACAAGGCAGCATACATTAGATATTTTGAAAAATATAAAAAGTTATGCAAATTCCAAGTGCTATTCATGTTTTAAATAGCTTTTGACAGAGTAAAAAAGCATGTTTTGAAAACAAGAAATCAGGGAATTCTTGACTTTGAAAGGTTTGAGAAGCTCCCACACAGTCCAAAATGCTTTTTCTTGCTTTACCTGATGATGGCTCCTTGAACTTTAGGTGACCATCTCCAGTGACAAAGTCTTCTATCTTTAGAACTGCCTGCTGCTTTGACAGCTTTCACTTTCAGGAAATCATCTATGAAGACAAAACCACCCTCCCTAGGGTCCTAGTTCTGTCTTCTAGAGCATGCATTCTCAATGTGGTTTATAGTACCCCCATCGGGGCAAAAATTGGTTGGGGAGGGGAGGGAGTGAAGAAAACTTTATATGTATAAAGCATAGACATACATATGCATGTAATGTATATGTGTGTATATATATATGCATTAGATAGATAGATAGATAGATAGATAGATAGATAGATAGATAGATAGATAGATAGATAGATATACAGTATACCTGTGGTATTAAAATTTTATCAAGGGAGGTGATTAAGAAAAAAAGTCTAAAAAATCTCCAAGTGGGATGAGTGATAATGCAAATAAAAGGTGAGAATGCTGTTCTAGAGCAATAGAGAATAGGTTGCTGCTCCTCTAAATTAATGTTTACTGACAGTTCTCCTTCCTGTCTCCCTTTTGCCTTTCCATTGCTAGGCTAAATAGAACAACCCTGCCCTAACCCTGCCCTATCTGCTCTCCCAAATATACATATAAGTTCGCTATGTAAAACTATTAAGTGCATACTTACTATCTTAATATAGGAAGATAATCCTTATAAGGAAACAAAGTATACGCAGTTTGTCATATCCACTCAGAAATCCAAATCATTTGTCTGTGTTTTTATTTGTTGTATTGCAGATTTTCTGGTCTGATTCTGGAGAGCTAGTCTGTATTGCCACTGAGGAATCATTTTTTATCCTTAAGTATCTGTCAGAAAAAGTCTTGGCAGCACAGGAAACACATGAGGGAGTTACTGAGGATGGCATTGAAGATGCCTTTGAGGTAATTGCATCAGTGCACCTTTAGCTTTGTTTTTAAAGGATTTATATTCTTATAACAGACTTCACTGATTTTAACATTTTATTATAAATTAGTTTGGGGGAGGCTAAAAAGCATTTAGGGGGGTTCTGGTGAAATATGAAAATTAATCTTGGCTTTAAGGTCAGAATCTGAAAGTAAATATGTTTAAAAGAAATTTGTGCTTAGATTTTAGGAACTTTAGATTTACTTTGATATCTTTCAGTAGGAAATTTATAGTTGTTTTGATCCTAAGACTATTTAGCCAGAGTGATTTAAATGAGCTCCCAAAACGTAAAGATAAATCATCCCTTGTGAGTATATCCTAGATGATTTAAGAAATAAATCCAGTTTCGTTTGTATTAGGAGGTTAAGATCAATTCTCTTTTAATCACAGTTTTGATGCAACAATAAGATTTCACATTACAAATACTCATCTAGAAATCTGTTCTTAAATGAAGAAAGAACAAAGAAATTCCAAGGAAAGATTTTCTTTCTTGAAATAGGATTTTACTTTGTATTCCTTATTCTACCTTATCACCCTCAATTATATTCAGCTTTTTGTTATTGACAGATTTCTAATGTTGGATAAGGTAATAATAGTCTTTATTTTCTTTCTGCAGGTTCTTGGTGAGATTCAGGAAATTGTGAAAACAGGGCTGTGGGTAGGCGATTGCTTCATTTATACAAGTTCTGTGAACAGATTAAATTATTATGTCGGAGGAGAAATAGTCACCATTGCCCACTTGGACAGGTAGCTGAGTATTGTTTTGCTTTTGTCTTAAGCATCCTAAATTTAAAAGTGTGCATTTTAAATAAAACATGTTACTGGCTTATAGCAGTGATAGGCTGATTTTTCAGTGTTAGAGATTTCATAGGTTACCTATTGTTAACCAGAATTATATCAATCAAATGGAAAGATTTTGGGCAAGAGACAATGGGGTGTGTGTGTGTTTGTAGCTGCAGATTTGAACTTACTTCTAATTCAGTTTCTGTTTCTATTATAGGACAATGTATCTCCTAGGCTATATTCCTAAAGACAACAGGCTTTATCTGGGGGATAAAGAGTTGAACATCGTTAGCTACTCCCTGCTTGTTTCAGTCTTGGAATACCAGACAGCTGTCATGCGGAGGGACTTTAGCATGGCTGATAAGGTCCTTCCTACCATTCCAAAAGAACAGAGGACCAGAGTTGCACACTTTTTGGAAAAGCAGGTAAGAAATTCTCTCTTTTCTTTTTGTTTGTTTTCCAAGATTAACAATTTGAAAGAATGTTAGCAGGGATTTGAAAAACTTTATTTGTTAATCACCGCTGATTCCGCTTGTTATATATGCACTTGTTACAGTATATGGTATGTTTCCCTAATATTCTCCATTCTCCTTTCTCAGTGCCCTTAGAATTTGTACTTCTTTTAAATGTTGGAGGAGATTTATTGGTCTTTCCTTTCTGTACACTTCTTTTCCAGTCTCCTAATATTTGCATTTCCACACTGCATTTTTCTCTCTGTCCCATCTGCCTTTTTTCTTTTTCTTTTTTTTTTTTTTTTTGTAGTTGTGGTAAAATACACATAATATAAAATTTCCCATTAGTGACACACCTTTTTTTAATGTAGTTTTCTAGTCAAAATTACATGTGCAGAAAGCATAAAGTAAGTCTTGCTGCAAGCCTTAAGAAAAAAGCAGCTCTCCCTTCTTTCCCCTCTCCCTTTCCTACTCCCTAGGGGAATTACTTTTAATTATTTTATCTAACTCTTTTGGTATTTATTTTCACATCTCTAAATAATATCTGATATATCAATATAGCTATTTCTTCATTTCTCAGCTTTTGGCATTTCTTATGATTTCTCACTCTGTAAAAGGTGAGGGTTCAGCTTTCTTTCACTCCCCTGTATCTGCCACTTCCCTATCCCCTATCCTTTCAGTATAGTTATATCACAATTTTGATTAGATCAGTATTCGATTTTTATGTTGTTATGGCTGTGTAAATAAATACTGTTCATAGATGAGCTATGTAGTGTATTATCACTTTCCCTTCCTGCAGTCCTTTTCCCTGGCGTTCATAATTGCCTTTTTTTTCCTTTGCTTAATTTTCTCTGTACTTAAGTTTAATTCTCCCTACACTCTACTAGTTCTCCAGTTTTCCTTAAGGTCTCCTTTCAGTGGGTTTAGCCGGCTTTAGATGGAACTGTTTTTTCTGCTCTCATCATGGATATTCCCTCACCATCATGTCGGGACTTCCCTTCGCCTCTCTCTCGAGTTGGATCCATTGTTTCTTATGTTCCCTGTATTCTTTACTGCTTTACTCTCTCATTTTGGTGGAGCATGCATGTCCTTCAGTAGTTTCCTGAGAAAAGGATTATTAATGGGAGGTAAATTATTTTTTGATTGAATATCTGAAAGTGCCATTGTTCTACCCTAAAACACATTTGACTGTTTTAATCTGGTGTAGAATTCTAGGTTGGAAGTAATTTTCTCTTAGAATTTTGAAGGTATTGTTCCATTGCCTTCTAGCTTCTGGTTATTATTGAAGTCTGAAGCTATTTTTATTCCTGATTCTTGGTACATGACCTTCTTTTTTCTCTATGGAAGCTTTTTGGATCTTATCCCTGTTGTACTTAAATGTTATGATGATGGTGGGCCTTGGTAGGGGTCAATTTTCATTCTTTCCGCTGGGTATTAGATGAGCTCTTTGAATGAGAAACTCATGTCCTTCATTTCTGAGAGATTTTCATGATTCATTCTGTGGTGATTTCCTTCCTCTGTTTTGTGTATTCTCTCCAGTGTTACTCAAATGTTGGAGCTCCTGCACCAGTTTCCTTATTTTGTTATTCTCTGACTTTTTAAATCTTACTTTTGTTTGTAGATGAAGGTTTGTCTTATCTCTCTGAGGATATGAATGATATATATTTTTTTGTTTTTGAAGTTTTCTTTTCCTCATATATGGTATGCTTACTTCAAGTTGCTTTTATTGATTCGGGCTTCCAAAATTTTGTTACTAATGTTTCCCCTCCATTTCTGTCTGTCCTTGGGAGTTTATGCCTTAAAAAATAAAATCCCTTTAGTTTCATTTTAGTGGGGTTTTGGAGGAAAACACAAGTGTATATATTTAGTCCACCTCATTTCATCTGCTTTGCTCTTGCCTGTATTTGTCTAGTTCAAAGATCTTTTATCCTCTACTCTTGGGTTTTATGTTGTCTACATCAGTGGTAGTGAAGAAAAGGAGTTAACGCTGATTATTTAGAATGTTTCATTTGTATTGTACTCATGGATAAATGGAGGGAGTGGCATTTTGTATAATGAGAAGCTAAAACATTTCAAACAATGATAAAGCCATCTTGAAGATCTAACCGGACAGAACTCCAAAAGCTGTCCAGCTTCTCCATCCTGACCATCACATAACTGAGCATTCTCCCCAGTCTTATGAAGAGGTAAACTAGCCTTGAGCTTTTTGTCTAACACACCACATCCCTAGAGCTGAAAAGCTTGCCCATAGGGCAGACCCTATCAGTACTGTCTGTCTTGGGGGAAAAACTAATTTAGTAATTACAGTTGTTGGTTTAAAAGTCCGTTCCTGATGGCTTAATGGAGTATGGGAAGGAAACTTTAGACTTTCCTGCTGATGAATAAACTGGACAGACATGAGACCAACAATAAAGGCATAGATGACCTGATCAGTGTCTGGACCTGAACAAAATGTTTGCTAAATGACCTACAGATGATAGAAAATCAGAAGGTTTTATATATGATTTATTTTTCTTTGTCCGTTTACTGCCAGTAATCTTCATCTGTAAAATGAGGAACTGGACTAGATGATCTCTATAGGCCAAGCTTAGATGAGTAAATTACCAGCAGCTAGGTTTAAATCCTGTGCCCGTTTTTCTTCTTTTGAAATGACTTTTGCTCAATCAACTTTCCAAAATCCCTTATTTTTGACATTTCTGTTAACGTTTACATTTCTAATTTTATTAGTAGGTGTTTTACTTGAGTTAAACAAGTAAAAAAATAGTATTGTCCAGCTTCCATTATCTTAAAGGGCAGCAGGCATTATGTAACTGAATATTGTGTCTGCAGGTTTGTTCTTACCAGTTAATTTAATGAATGTTTAATTTTTCTCTGTCTTCTCATTGAAGAGTATTTTGTTATCTATTAAGTAGTGGTGTTTCTATGTCAGCAAGGTATTTTTAGTTTGCTCTGTGTGTGTGTGCACTATTAACACATGCAACATACATACATTTTTCTATGCATAAATCACACACACACACTTTTTTTTAAATCTGTTTAGGGCTTCAAGCAGCAAGCTCTTACAGTATCCACAGATCCTGAGCATCGTTTTGAGCTTGCTCTTCAGCTTGGAGAGTTAAAAATTGCATACCAATTAGCAGTGGAAGCAGAGGTATGTACTAATTCAAGATGGAGAGGCCAGTGGGTACTTATTTGGTTTTGGTAAAAGGTTTTGGTATTGAAGTTTTCTGAGATGCAAATTAGTGATTCATTTTGGTGAGATTGTCTCTCTTTGATCTTTTTTTAAAAAGATCAAAGGGGCTGGCCAGTTAGCTCAGATTGTTAGAGTGTAGTGTTGTTAACACCAAGGTCAAGGGTTCGGATCCCCTTACAGGCCAGCTGCAAAAAAAAAAAAAAATCATTAAAGGATCCCCATACTGGTCAGCTGCCAAAAAAAATAAAAATTAAAAATTAAAGATGCATTATGTTAATCTTTGTGTAAATTAAATGGATTATATTGAAGATATTCTTATACTCTAATTTGTTTTTTATAAAAAATATTTTCATATCTTATGTGAGATCTGTCTTGTAAGAGAAAAGGGAAGATATAAGATAGTAGGTAAATAAGTCTGGGAACTCTGAAAGAGTACAGACATAGGAATTTGGCAGTATCCCAAACTAGCGAGAAAGATACTGGTTTTAAAGGATTCTGACATTTTGAAAGGCAGTTTAATGACATATTTGTGGATCTTTGTATATAAAGGGTTCCTAGTTGTGGTTTAAGTCTAGCATTTACTCGTAAAGTAATTTCATATGTGCAAAATAAATTTTAGCTATGTTAAAATCACCCCAATGTGCAGCATTTCATTTGATTTCTGATGAGCTATAAATGACAGATAGTATCTATTGTTCGGTATTTAAGGACATAACAATTTTCTCTTTCAAAAAATGTGGTATTAAATCACTCATTAAAATAATTGCATTCTAATTACCTTAAAACTTCAGTTAGATGGTTTTACTTTTAGTTTCACTTTATAATTACAAAATAAAAATATAATGGGTTGATGATTATTCATGCATCATTAAAATTGATTTGTGTATTTGAATTAATTTTGTATAAGTGAATAATTTCCATTTCTTCATTATACATTTTGTAATGCTGTTCTTATTTTAATTGACAGAGCCAACTTAACAAGCACAGCTCAGTATATATGTAAATATCTTCCATTGTCAGGATAGTAATGTTCAAGTTAACAGAATAATGTTGATGTTGGAAATTTAAATGGCTATTTCCAAAGATATTCTAACTTGGAAACTCTTTCTTATAGTCAGAACAGAAGTGGAAGCAACTTGCTGAGCTTGCAATTAGTAAATGTCAGTTTGGCCTAGCACAGGAGTGCCTGCACCATGCACAGGATTATGGGGGTCTGCTGCTTTTAGCCACTGCCTCTGGAAATGCTAGTATGGTGAACAAGCTAGCAGAGGGTGCAGAGAGAGATGGCAAAAATAATGTGGCATTTGTGAGCTACTTTCTACAGGGCAAGTAAGTATTAATCTAAGGTCTAAAAGACCTTGGTAAGCATAGTCATTAAAAGCAGTTATTTCTACATTGACTTTGAGGATGGTCTTTGGAGAGAAATGCGAAGAATGAACTGATGGATGGTGAATGGTGTTGAATAGTGGGGGCAGTCAAGGGAGGACAGTGCTACCTTGGTAGCAGTCACCTTCAGTAAGGGATGCTCTTAGCACATTTGGTCTAAATGTTTGAGCTAAATGAGCTGTTTGGGGAGGGTCAAGTGGGAGAAAAGTTAAACCCCTTTCTCAACAGCTCTGCCAGTTAATGGCTGAGGCATTTTATTTTATGACAGCAGGAGGCTATTGTGCTGCTCCAGTTGGTACCTGAATGGCAGGTGATTTTACCCAAATTGGATAATTTTGATCTATTTATGGCAAGAATAAAGGGGGATGAGCATGCCAGTTACTTTTAGATTCAGCCCTAACTGTAAAGTGTAAAAATGCCACGTATTTTTAAGTCTAGCACAGTTAGTGCATTTGCCCATTACTTGGCCGTATTATGAAATAAAACACAAAATTAATCACTAACCTTGCCCTACATACTGATTTTTTTAATCCCACACTTTATTAAACTTCAAATGTATACTCCAATATACGTATATTAATATATTTATAAATTTATATACCAGTAAGAATTGGTCCACTATTCCTTATCCATAATTCAAAAATCTAAAAATATTCTGAAGTTTTTTATTTGATGGCAAAACCTGACCTGCACTCTGACTTACTACTTTAGTTGCTTTAATGCCACTTGGTATATTTTAATCATATTTAATATTCATGTGTTATTGCAGAAATACGTTTGTGGCTTTTGTGTGATGCTGAGGATGTTAAGTAATATATAGTATATGCACTGTATTACCTCTCTAAAATCCAAAAACTTCTGAATCTGAAACATTACCTACTTTATAAAATTTGCAAAGAAAAAAACTGAAATTAAGAATTGAAGACAAAAAAAAGACACTTTCTATTCTCCTGCAGAGCACCACTGGATTGTCCCAGCCCATGCTGGTGACAACTGCCCTAGACATTCATACTTGTGAAACTGAATTTCTGCTCACATACATCCTGAAGCCCTTAATTGCTAATCTAACTTGCCTAAACTCCTCTTGAAAAGTACCTTTAGGTTCTTCTTAGGGGTTGTTAAACCTAAGCAGATTCTAGAAAGTGGTCACAAAAGCTGTCTTATTTCTCACACCCTTGGAGTCCATTGATTATGTAACATACCATTAAGAAAAGTAAATGGCTCAATGACAGAATTGAGATGTACATGGAGGAGGGCAGGGGAGAAGTTTGACTTTACAACACTAAGTCCACATTTCTTTAAGGTGTTAAGTACCATTATTATAGTATTTATTCTTGATAACAGTACCTCTTTTCTTTTCTTTTTTTTTTTTTTTTTATCTTTAGGCTTGATGCTTGCCTGGAGGTCTTGATTAGAACTGGGAGACTTCCAGAAGCTGCCTTCCTGGCCCGAACTTACTTACCCAGTCAGGTTTCAAGGTACAGAGTTTAGTTTTAGGAAGAAATGTTTCGAATAAAAACAGAACACACTTATTTATTCTCTTTGGTTCTGTGATGTCTATAATAGGGTAGTGAAACTCTGGAGAGAGAATCTCTCAAAAGTCAATCAGAAAGCAGCAGAATCCCTTGCTGACCCAACAGAGTATGAAAACCTTTTCCCTGGATTAAAAGAAGCCATTGTTGTTGAAGAGTGGGTGAAGGAAACACATGCTGATCTGTGGCCAGCCAAACAATATCCACTTGTCACGGTGAGTGGCCAGGGTGCCAAGCTTAATTTAGTGCGTCTACAGGATGGAAGAGCATTCAAAACTTCTGATTTTGAACTGCACTAAATAAATTATTGTTGGATTAAGAGCTAATATCTGGGATTTCGGCCAAATTCAGAGATGAATTATGATTTCAGGATATTTTATTTCATCATTGTTTTATTCTCTGATAGCCAAATGAAGAGAGAAATGTTGTGGAAGAAGCAAAAGGCTTTCAGCCCTCAAGATCTGCAGCTCAGCAGGTCAGTTCAAGTACTATTTGTGATGATTTAGTTGAGACTGTTGATTTTAAATACCATCTCCCACTTACAAATCCTGATCATCCTTCCCTCAGGGGAAAACTATAAATTCCTTAGAAAATCCCTTTGTCTTCATGTGTATCTCCACTTGGGCTTTCAGGAACTTGATGAGAAACCTGATTCTCCTCCAGTTATTGTGGCCTCCCACACAGACAACAAAGAAAAGGTAGGTCAGACATCATACCCAAACCTCTCCGTCCTTCTGTCCACCCCATAAATGTGGGCAGGATATACAGGCCTCTGTGGTTTGAGTGATGTAATCTGTTTGAGTTTCAGAACAGGGGCTTTGAAATGGAAAGATGCTCTTTTTGACTATTAAGAAAATTTTAGTTCTCACATCAGATTATTAACCATAGACATTTCTTTGACACAGTACTGTACAACTTCATCACCCTCTTCCTTTTGTTTGCAGAGTTTACTTGAACTAGAAGTAGATTTGGATAATTTGGAATTAGAAGATATTGACACAACAGATATCAATCTGGATGAAGATATTTTGGATGATTGAACGTAATGTTTTCCATTTACCTGACTAAACAGATCATTACTATGTACAGGTATTGATACCCGGACCACAGCACTTTGGACTATGTTCTCATAGAATGGAGATTTTTATATGTAAATGCTGTGGACCACTGGGAGCACAGCTGCCTCCGAGTCCTAAGAGGAGTTTAAGTGCAGCATTCAAATTACTGTGTTATCCTTGTTAACTAAAACAGACTTGGGCTATAATTTCTTTCATACTGTTATTAGGCCATATCTCATAAAATCTTTTGAATTAATGAAGATACTTCAGTTTCCTTACTGAATAATGAAAATAGGCTTCTAGTTTTAGAAGCTGAGCCAAAACTATACCTCACCTAGAATTCAGCCCCACATTCTCTTATCTTTGCCTAACTCAATCTGTATTTTCAAATATGATCAATCACATTTTCCATAGGACTGAATATCCATACTGTAATTCTCTGAGCCCTTTTTCTTGATCTCATTGCATCATTCCTGGCAGTGTGTGTAGCTTGGGTGGCATGGGTTCTTATGCCTTGCCCTAATTTTGTCTGGTAGCTACCCATTTCTAGAATCAGAGTCTGAAACCTGACTTCATTATTATTCCTCTGACCTCATTAAGCTGGCCTCTGTCTAAATTACATGTTGGCCTATTTGGTAACACAGAAAAGCACAGTACTTTCTCTTTTTTAACTGTGCACTTATCTAATGCGATTAGAGAAATTCATAACGAGGTGCTCAAATATATTTCCCCTTGCAGCCTAAGAAAGTGAGTAGGGTAATAAGTTTTTCTTTGTATTTCTGTCAGAGGCACTATCTAGAATTTCAAAAGCAAAGAAATTTATAGAGAACAAATCAGTATCTTTTAATCTCAACATTTATAAACATTCAGCTCAATATCAACAAAGAGAAAGGTAGTATTTAGTAAAATGAAATGTTTTTTTAAAAATATTTCAGGAAGCTGCAGAATGGCTAACGAATGCTTCTTGATAAGCTTGCAGTGTTAATTCTATATACGCTCCCCTCTGTGCTTCTGTTTTTGCAAAGACCTGTTTAAAAAAAAAAAAAAAAAGTTTTAAAGCAATAGGACATACAGTATTCATAAAGTTTGCAGTTTTAAGACATCATTAACATTTCTGTAGTAGCAAAGCCCAGTTAAAATGGCTTCCAAGTTTCACAATAATTTTTTCCCTTGATAAAAAGACAATAAGCATACATGGACAGAAAAACAGTATGCAACACAGTTTAAGCAATACTAATTCTAACCACCAGAAGTATCCTGTTAGGTTGACTTCTTTTTTAGCCTGGTACCCCCACTATCCAAACCTCTCTCAACTCCAGCTGCCAGCACACCCACTACCGGACCTATTTTACTGCATTCCTCCTCCATCCTGACCATCTGTTTCTATTGTCCAGGCTAAAGAAATATGCAGGCTGTAAACACACTGTTTTCAAGACCACAAATGTTCTATATTCACAGATCTTTTTAGTTACCAATAAAAAAATCTTTTTAGTTACCACTTCTCAACTTTTCCCAACTCAATTACCACCACAAAATAGCCAATGTGAAAAAAGAGCCTTTACCTTAATTAAATTTACTCCTTCAGCAGCCTGCTCTTTGGCCTCTTGAGCGGACTGGCCATCTGGATGGAGTATGTGATACAGGTGGACCAAGCTGGTGGCATCATCGATTCTGCAAGTGAAAGGCTTAGTGTTATAAAGCGATTTCTGCATTTGCTTCACAGTCCTCGAAAGTGTGTACCAACATCAAACTAAATTATATTTCAGTCTTTCCTTGATGTGGGGGAAGGGAGCCTTTAGTTTTATAGTTCAAAAGCATTTTCAGGAAAATTGACTAATTTAGGCCTCACAACAGTTCTGTGAGGCAGGGCAGGAGTCACTGCAGGAAATGCCCAATTCATGAAAGTGAATATTCCAAATGTGGCTGTATTCTTTTTGGAAATGGAGCATCATTTCTCATAGAAACAACATTCCTAATGGTGGTGATTTCCAGGGCGGTCTACTTCCCCAGCATGTGTAGTGTAATCCAACTCAGAGAGCAGAAATATAACTTAATCTTACATAAGCAGGAGGCTGGTGATCACAGGGAATCCTCTTGCCTTTAGTGACATCTGCTAACAAATTTTCATTGAGACTGAATTAGTGGATAAGCGCCTCTACAAGAGGCCCTCCAGGATTCCAAGGAAAGACTCTCAGGCCACCTAACTATTCACAGGAACCCATTAGTTAAAAATTAGCAACCTAGTGCAACAAATTCAAAAAAATGCACATAAGACAAAATGAAAGTCAGGTTCTACATCAGCAATTGGCTACCTTTAGTGTCGCACAACTACCCATGATAAAGCCAGAATAAGAATTCAATTTTTCTGGTTTTTTCTTACCTTTTTAGAAATGCATAAACAATTTTTTTTATCAACATTAAAACTTCTCTACCCTTTCCTAAACCAAACAATCACTATCTTCTCACACAGTCAACACCTTCCTACCTTTGCCACCTCATAGCTGGGGGGTGGGGGGAGGTAGATAAAAACCCTTCCAAAATTCTCGTGTTTTTCAGACTCTGCTACATACACCACTACTTAGCTAGTGGCTTCTTGTTGGGGGTCGAGGGGTGAGGGCACCCTAATTCAGTGTTTTCCCCCAGCTATCACTCTTCAACCTTCCCTGCTTTCCTTACATGAGCTGGGGGATAAAGAATAGGTGACAGTGGGAGTAGGTACAGAATTCCTCAAGCCACAGTGACCTTAGTGAAATGCTCTGGACTTACCCCAAGGCCCATCTACCCTAAAGGCCATCTCTTGGGAAAACTAAGAAACCAGAGCTGCTCCCATAGTAAACTTTCGGGGGGGGGGGGGGAATAAAAATGTTATTACAAATTAATTGTGCCTGTTATAATCTAACCAAGCCCAATAAATGTGGCAACAAACTATCTCTCCAAATAAAAGATAAAAATTCCCTTTAGAACTTCAACATGTGGCTCTATAAAGAGCTTGACTGGATTTCTGTTCATTAGAATTATGTTTAGGGCTTCATTAGGTTCATGGTGAAGTATAAAGCCGGCATCTCACAGAACAGTTTAAATTTAGCTTAATACCCAGCCCATACTTGAAATTAAGAGCAAATAAATTTATATTTTCAAAAAGATTTTAATATGTAATATGTAAGATTTCCATACAAAACCAATAGTGGGACTTGACTCTGAAATAAATGTGTGCAGATCCTAATTCTGGCTTGGGTTCCATTCAGCAAGGATGTGCACCTTCTATTGTCCAGCCTGGGGTTTGCAGTAAGCTCACTGCTATTCAGAATTACCACAGGAGGGGTTTTACATACCCACAGCAGGAAAAGTTATAGATGTACTTAAACCTCCCTCTCAGTATACATGAACCACGTCAGATACACAGCTTACATGTGATAATGAGTAATACTATAATATCACATATTAGTCCACATCAATAAAGAACTTCAGTTTTCAAACTTAACATTTCTGTGTTGCTCTAATTATTTACAAAAACATCATTTTAATAATATAATTTCAGAATGATTACATTTGAGAAACTTTATAAGTAGAAAAATCACTCGTAGAAGGCAGGTCACTTGAGCATCCCCATCACCACCCAGCCCCCTGCTTATGGGGACGAAGGTGCATTTCTGCCCTCTGAATTGGATTCCATGAAATATTCTGGTGAAGTGGGCTGGTTTGTGTGGAAATCATCACATTTAAGAATGTCATTTCAGTGAGAAATAATGCTGTTTCCAAAAACAGGCTGCATTTCTTAGACAATGCATGTGGAACCTTCTAGTTCCAAATGCCTTACCTTTGTGTGTCTTGTTCGGATTACAAGTAGGATACTCTGTGAGTCAAAAACTCCTAAGAGTCTGAAGGTGGCAATAACCACTAAACCCTCTTCTTGCAGTTCAGACTTTAGAGTCCAGCAAGGACATTTTGTGGAAAATTGACTTTCTTACTACAGCCATGCTGGTGTCCTTTCCTTACCCTACCTTACCCAACCGATAGAAAGATGCTCAAAGACAATTTTGTCTTCAGTTTTATCACTAGTTGTAAACTATACTATTATTTCTAGCTAGAAGCCTAGGCACACACCAGTTTGATGCTAAAATACAACAGACATTGTTTCATGCTACTTTGAAAAAAAAACTTTTTTAATGCCTTAAAAATCTTGGAAAGGGATTTCAAAAGCAAAAGTATTTTCATAAGTTAAATGATGACTTTTACTGAAAAGCCTAAGAAATAGTTCTGCCAGAAAACAAGCACCCACCAGAGCTTATGTCTACTTCTTTACATTTCCTATTTAATCCTTCTTTGAGTATTTGGAAAGTTCTTTGATAGCCAGCAGCACTGGTGAGCCCAGGATAAATCAATACTCAGGGTATACAGTAAAGATCCAAAGTCACTGTTTCAAAGAATCTAGCCCTGCTTATGCAACACAAAAGCAAAGACGGGGAAAACTGGGTTATGCTGGAAGAACAAACTCATGCGTAAACTGAGGGAAGTGAAAGCTTCATTTTGTCACTGGATGATATACCATTATCACTGGAAAACTACTATAGCTTAAATACAAATTTACTATTAAGGCAATAAAAATGATTCTATTACTTACTAAGATCATACTTACAAATCTCTCTGAATCTGGTCAATCAGCAAACCATCAATCTTTTTCTTATTTACAAAATACCAAGCCATTCCACCAAAGTGTCTTGTTGAGCGTAAAAGGTCATACTTTCCATGTTTATCTATATCTTCATAGGTCTGGTGATGAACCTATCCACATAAAATGCATCTTCAGAAACATGAAAATAAAAACAAGTGAGCAGCATTACTCGATAGGCACTGACTACCATGAGTGCTACCCAAGACAGTATGAGTGCAACTAGGTCTATTTATAGCTGCCTCCACTAACATTAACCAAAGAGATATGATTTAGACCATTTCTTGTATAACCCACCTTGGGTTCTATTACAAAAGAAGAGTTTGTCCAAATGACAGCAAGTCTGTGCCTTGTCCACTGTAGAAGTGTGTGGTAGCCTGGAGTAAGCTATACCAAGCATTTATAGCCCTATCAATTACTTTTCAGCAGCGAAAAGCACTATTTACTAAGCATCTATTACACATATACAGGCTATCGGAAATAATGTATCACCGTTTCTTAGTCACTAGGGGAAAAAAGAAATCAATTGTATTTTTTCACTCCTCTGCTTCTCCCCTATCCCATCAGCTAAGCCATTCTGTCTTATTAACTAATGTTCCTTCAGTTCTCCCTCCAGATTGACCTTCCTAAATGAGGACTATGACGAGGGCATCCTCTGTTCAGAAGGCTTTCCAAGGCTTACTGACTTTAAGTCCAGATTCCTCAGCCCAGTATCTGAGGCCACCTGTGATGTGTCCCCATCCACCTTTCCAGCCTAAATTTGAACTACTCGGCTACAAATATGTTACATGTACAAGCAAACCAGACCGACCATTTTTCTCAAGCATACTTTGTTATTTCCTGCCTGTTGCTCACACTGTTCTCTCTTTCTGAACGCCTCTCCTCAACCAACTCCACCTGCCACAATGTTCCCTGCCCCTGTAGAACCCTCTCTCCTGTGAACCCTTTTCTGAGGGCACCTTGTAACCTTCTCTCAGCACCTAACGTTTCATGGGTGAGGTGATACTTATCTGCAGCACTGTCTGCCAGTCGCTCCTGGACTGCAGCTGTGACAAAGCCCCTGTCCTAGCTTATGCCTCACCTATGCCACCCTTGATGGCACCTCACACACAGCAGGTGATGATGATACTCACTATTGTGAGTGGTAAGACACACACACAGCACTCTGACAATTTTAGTAAATAGCTTAGAACATTATTAGCTTTGTCATCAAGTCTGGGTAACCCTACTGCTTACTATGCTGTATAACGCTTAAGGAAAGGTGGTTGTGAAATTGAAATACACATCTGGCAGACATCTGTACTCAGATTTTCAGATATTTCCTTTCCCTTCCCCCTATATCAATGCCTATAACCAAACTCCTTGTGCTAGATTTAAAATCTTACTCATAACCATACTTAAGCCTATAATTTAGAAACTATAAAATATACTCACCTTTATATACTCAGCAGAGTCTGGCTCAAACTGGGCAATGCAGAGATTGAGGACATCTGCATGCCGGTCCTTGCTGTACATGGTCTAAAATCACACAGCAGAGTTGGAATCAGAGGAGAACACGAAAGTTCAGAACCTGTCCTGACACCATGACAGGCCACATCTGTACCCATCAAGAGGCATAAAGAAACGACATGGGCTTTGTAATTGTCATACCTGAATTTGAATCCCAGTTATGCCAATTACAAGAGAGAGAACGCTAATCCAGGTACTGTTAGAGATGTTTGTGTTGATCGAGGCAAAATGCCAAGCAGCACCAGAGCCAACTGGATTCAACAAGAAACCACTGACTCTAGGATATAAAACCTAAGTCACCTTACCTTAAGGTTTTCTTCCTTGAAAATTACTGGTGTCAAAACCCTACGACCTTCTTTTGGGAAATAAACTTGTATCATCCGGTCCCGTTCTTCCCAAGAGGCTTTGCGTAGCGTGCCACTTGGTTCTCTGACAACAATAAAACGCTCCTGAGATAGAAAATATAATCAAGGATGAGTTTGTGAGGACTTATTTTTAGATCCTGTGTCCCACTAAGACTATTATAAGAATAATCTACAATCAATATAAAGTGCAACTGGGAAACACAATGTAATCATGCATATGAGTTCAATGATAATTTTAAACCTCAAAGACTTGCCAAGGCTTGACACGCCCTTCACTAATCACTGCTGTGCATCTGAAAATTAGAAATCTAAAATGAAAGTACTTAGTAAGTACCAACTATGGTGCTAATATGGGTTCAATACATAAAATGGTTCACCTAAAGAAAGCTGATCTGAGATTCATCTAAATCCATTTTAGAGGAAAGAAGTGCTATAAGACCTTTTCAAATTATTTCATTTACCCATTCCAAAGTCTCACCTAAACAGGTGTACTACTTTATCTGTGCTTAAAATACTTGGGATAAAGGAACAAACCCAAGAGTATGGCACCTCTATGATTTCTCATATTGGCATCAGACATAAATATGTCAAGAGACTGACTGGTCCACCCGCCTCTGGTCTCTTCACTCTTGTAACAGCCAAATTCCAGGCCATGGGATCACTTCCTTCTCTGAATTCTAACCACTGTTTGTATCATTCAACTGGCAATTTATCATGTGGAAGACTCTTGACATCTCTCAGAAATGGTTAAATATCTGGAGAAAATGTGGATTATAATTATTTGAAACACCCAGAGTGACATACATACAGAGTTTTGCACATTGCTGATAATTGACACACACCTGACTAATGTATAAATTAACCAGATGGTACTGCCTCTCAACTTTTCAGATATATAAGAGCCTCAGAATGTGTTCTGAGGATAATGTAAGTAAAACATTCATCAAGCACTTCAAATAGAAAAGAAAAAAAAAAATGCCAAAATAACACAATTTTTCTACTAAAGGATTTTGTAATTTTTTTTTTTTTTTTTGTCTTTTTCGTGACCGGCACTCAGCCAGTGAGTGCACCGGCCATTCCTATATAGGATCCGAACCCGCGGCGGGAGTGTCGCTGCGCTCCCAGCGCCGCACTCTCCCGAGTACGCCACGGGCTCAGCCCAAGGATTTTGGTAATTTGAGAAATTTGAATTGCAAGTTCCTTTTCCCCTTTCAAGTTGTAAAATACTTCCACAACCAGCCTTCATAGCAGTGCACCACAAAACAAAAATTCTCATTAAAATGAAAACTCTGTGATCCCCGTTCATTATGTCAGATATGGAGATGGCTGGTGTAGACATGAACATAGTACAAATCATGTCTTCCCACCATGATCATCATAAAATACTAATATGGGGTGGTCCTTCTCCCAAATTCAGCATTCTGTAGTATCCTAATGCATTTTGTGGGCCAAATTATAAATTATCTTTTTATTCTTTATTTACAAAGGTTCAAATACAAAATTGTTATGTTTTAAAGTGCCAGAGTGTTCTTTTAAGTTGGCAATCAAGGGAAGAGGAGCCAAAAAATAATGATTAAAACAGACAGAGCAGTGATGTCCGAAAAATTATCTGAGAAACATCTGTCCTTCTTACTGAAAATTCTGGAAAGTGAAAATCTTTTGGGAAATCTAAGTTTCTTGACATCATCAAGGAAGGTACAGGATACAAACACTCCATCTTCTCAAAAAGCTTCAGCTAAGGAAATCAGTCTAACAGGCAAAACAAATTTCCTTCTCCCACTGCCTTATAGATTTTTTATCTCTGTGGTTTTGGGATGGGTTTCTGTCTGTATACCCCTTGTTCTATCTCAGCACATCTGTCTCTTTGCAGTCAATATGGAATATAGACTTTGTCCAAATCCGAAGGGAAATGGCAGTATAATGATGGAGGGCTGGTCTCCATTTCTCATCCTCCTCATACTGCATCTTCCAGAAGAGTCTCACCCAGTCACACAAATTTTGGTCTGGAAGCATTAGAGACAGCCAGGTCACATCAGCCCTCAGGCCCATCTCCACATGGCAATTCAAACTAAGGTCATTTTGCAATTAGACATATACTCACCCGGTGTGGTATGCTGTATGTTATATCAGTAAACACGTATTTGTCTGTTTCTGTTCCTTCCAAGATTTTATCTTCAGCTAACACATCATTTATTGGTGCTCGCTCATCCAGAACTGGTGGCATTTTTAACCGTTCCTTAGCTATTTCAACTGCCTGTCTTGTAGCCTATTGAAATAAAATATTTCTTAAAGAAGCCACAAGGTTACAGACCAAAAGCAGATACTAATAAAAATGCTAAAGACGGCAAAGAAAAGAAGCTGTAGCCATAAATCAGTGAGTGAAAAGTCAAACTTGAACTTGTGGGCCCTGGCCTTTGCCTCTGCAGAGTGGCTGAGCGTACAAGCCACACACTTAACTGTTATTCCTTTGTTTTAAACAGCAAAGGAATTCTCAGAGGCAGAGCCAGGACACAAAAGCTGTGTGAAATAGAATAAAGGGTTGCCTTTATTGGAGGCTTACTATGTGCCAGATATTGTTCAAATACTGTGATATATTTGGCTCATTTAATGCCCATAACTACCTTAGGAGCTATATGCTATTGTTATCATCTTCGTTTTAAGGAAGAGAAAATAGAGGCACACAGATGTTAAGTAAATTGCTAGGAAGTTGCAGAACCTGGACTTGAACCCAGGCAACCCAAGTTCAGAGCCCATGCTCTTAACCCCTGACTACACTGCTTCATGCCATACTGTTAACAGTGCTTACCTCTGAGAAGGGAAAAGGGGACTTTCACTCTTCACGTGATACACTATTGGATATTTGAATTTTTTGGTACAACTATAAATCACTTTTGAATCAGAAAGAGTATTAATGCTTCACATATTCATATATCAAAGTGTTTTCCACAAAGGACTCTGTATCCATGGCTCCAGGAGGACACTGGCGCCTAGAGTAAGATGTTGTTCAGTGGAATCTCATAATCTCACCAAAGCTTCAGCCACAAGGCAGCTCACAGCAGATGTTTCTTCAGGAAGGAAGCTGGAGCAGGCAGGAAAAAGGAAGGATGCTCAGACTGGCTTGGGAGCAGAGAGCAGACTCTGCTTGGACACCCAGACCTTACCCATCAGTTCAATTCTGGCCTTGCTCCCTGCTCCTCTCGCCTGCCTATTCACATTTCTTTTCTCAATTCTGTACCTGGTAGTCCCCTCTCTAGACTGTGGAAGAGCATCTAAAAGCATCTGGAGGGGCCTCTAGAAATCCTGTATAACCCCTTAAAGAAGGGTCTCTCTTTCCAAGAGGTCTATCATTTCTGTATTCACATACCTCTTCCAACTGTGCCTGGGTCATTAGCTTATAGGTTGGTGGCTTCAGTTCTTGTATAGCTGGCTTAAAGGTCTTCTGCAAGTTCAAGCCTGTCATCTTAATGAGAATGCTCTGGACTTCCTCATCCATAAATGCAGGTTTCTTGATCTCCGAGCTACCAGATGCTGCTAAAATGGATTTTAGCAAATAAGAAGCTGGCAAAAATGATAAGCCAACAAGACCTCTCAGTAGAAAAGTAAGTTAATAAAAACAATTAGCACAATGTCTGCCTCAGCACTGCATAATGCTAATACCTATGAGATTCATTCATCCATTCATTTAAAACTTACTGAGCATTCTTTATAATGAGGACATAGACACAATCTGCCAAAAAGACAGTCTACTGGAGGAAGCAATAGGTAACAAGTAATTAACAATAATAATAGCAATGGTCACTACCATTTAGAGTTGTCTCCTACATGCCAGGCATAACATACACTTTCAGGTATGCTTATGACAACCCACAAAATAGTACTGAGTATTGATATCCCAATTTTATAAATGAGGCTGCTGAAGCCTACCCCAAGACAACTAGCTATTTAGTGATAGAGCCAAAATTTACAGCAATTTACAGGTTTGTCTGGTTTTAAAGCCTAGATCATTTCCAGTCTACCATGGTGCTCCTCGATTAAGTGCTATATACAAGGGAGGCACAGGGACTTCTGTGACTACGGAGGAAGGAACTAAACATAGTCTGGGAATAGGAAGAGCATGACAAGGTCAAAGGCAGCTTCCCAGGAGCCTCAACAAGGGGGAGATAAAAGGGAAAGAAATGCTAGACTGAAGGGTTGCAGCTAGGAAAGAGAGACTTAGATCACTGGACATGATACTGAAGAGGCCGTGTGGAAGAACTCTGAACAGGAGAGGAGACTCAGATCTAAACTCTGCCTCATGCAGTTTATCTATTCCTTTGCCTAACTTCTATTTCCATTAGGAAAAAAGAAAAAGCCATTTGTTCCCAGTGACCTCTTCCTCTGCTAGTCCTGTAAACCTTGGTGTTCTTCAGGATTCTAAATTATGTCCTTTTCTTTTCTCCCTTCTCACATTCTCACTGGATGATCTACTATGACTTTAATTACCTTTATATGCTAGAGACTCTTTAAAATGTGAATCTCCAGCCAAAATTATCTTCCATCCAACTACCCAATGGTCATCTCACATGCACTTCAATATTGCCAACTAAGAGCCTATCAATTTTCTCTCATCTCAAACCTGCTTTTCCTGCTGTTCCATATCACAGCACCATCCAATCGGTCATGAAGGCTAGAAACCTTACAGTCATTCCTGACTTCACCTTACCCTCCACATCTAGCCAATAGCAGTAGTGATCAGAACAGTCATAACAACTATGATTTATTAGATATTTACTATGTGCTAGTCCTTACTAAGATACATACCCTATGTGCTCAACACATTTAATCCTCAAAACAATGCCATGAGGTAAATACTATGATTACCCTCATTTTACAAAAAATTAAAAAGACAATGACAGAACATACTGTCTGCTATACGTCATAAATTTTTTTAATCCTTTATTTCCCACTGTCACTACCCTATCAAGACCATCCTTATCTCTTGCCTTAGATTCCCTGACTCCATTCTGGCCCGACTTCAGAACATTCTCCAGAGCAACCAGGGTAATTTCTTTAAAATGTAATAAAGATACTCCCAAGCTTAAAACTCACCAATGGCTTCCAATATCATTTAGGAAAACAAGGCAAAGGTGTTCTGCTTACTTCACTGTGTCCCCTACTAGACGATGTGCTCTCTGAAGACCAGAACTCCCCATCTCTGGTACCCAGAGGCCCTTAGAGTGTCCAACACACAGTAGGTGCTCAGAACTACTCTCTCCTCAAGACATTCCCACCCATTCGCCCAGCTTTGGTTACATTTTTAGTCCGATGTCCCTCAATTTATATCTAACTGCATACTGAACACCTGAATCTCAAAGGCACCTCAAATTTAATGTGTCCAAAGCAGGTCTCCTTTCCCATCTCTTCGCCTCATCTACTCTTAAACACACTCCACCCCACCCCACCCCACCCCCCAAAATAACTGTTGCTAGAATTAATCTTCATTTTGGTACAAATGGGACTACCTCCACTCAACTACTCAAACCAGGAACTTAAGAAACAACGCTGATATTTCCTTTTAAATATAGACCTAAAGCCACAGCCAAGCCTTATTAATCCTACCTCCAAAATGAATTCCTCAAATACCTGTATTCAGCCTCACTTGTGGACACTTGCTTATGTTGTCCCCTCTGCTTGGAAGGCGTCTTGCTTTCTCCTTAGCATGGTTAACCAGGTCTCAGCTTCGGTCATATTTTCCAGAAACCTTCCCTGCCCTTCCAACCTAGTTTGCATGCCTCTGCTATATGCGTCCCCTATCACGGCACGTGTCACACTGCACTGCCAATTCGCCACTGGATCAGGAGTTCCCAAGGGAAAAGCAGTGGCAGTCTTAGTTCGCCGTATCGCCTAAGCTTAGCACAGTCTGGTGCAAGGAGCGGAGCTCAGTCTCTGATGGCTGAGTGAATGAACGAACAGATACAGGCGATAACAAACACTGCAGGTACAGAAGGAAGCCGACTGAGTCTGAGGACTCGCTAAGAGCAGAGCCGCGGAGGCCGCCGCATGGTTTCCACCAACCAGAAGCAGGTTCTAGGTCTCCCGGGAGGTCACTTACCAGCCTCGGAGCAGAGCCCGCGGCATGGCAGCCCCACCTCGAAGGGCCGGAGCAGCGGTTGGAGTAGGGAGCCGGGCCGGGACTCGGCTCGGGCCCGGAAACAGACCCGCTTCGTACCCCCAGAACCTGTCAGGAGAATGCACAGCGGTACTCGAGTCCTGAGGGCCGCCATGATTATCCGAGACCGCTTGCACAGGAAGCGACTGGAAGCAACTTCCGGGTCACGCGCAGTTCGTGCGGCATTCCGGGAAATGAAGTCTAGTTGAGGGCGGAGAGGGTAGGAAGTCTCCTTGATCTTTATAGACCGCTTCTTCTAGATCGCTCGTTCACACGTAGGTGTTCGTGTACCTCCCTATGCATACAACTAAAGATAAAACTTACACCTTTTTCCCTGTGTGCTCTTTTTCCTGGGCCTTTTATTCGTTTCCATGGTTCTGTATAACAAATTTCCACTTCCTGCCCAAACCTTTTCTCCCATCCCCAGGTTAAAATCTAACTGCCTATTGGACTTCTCCATTCAAACTTCTCACACACAACCAAATCTAACTCTTGATTCTGAGCCCTGATTACCACCACCACCAATTCATACACCTTATTCTATGTTTCATAACTTATTCCTTGCCTTTATAGCCCTCTTCACAATTTGTGATTATTTTCCTCATTTATCTGCTTATTTATTTTTCTCACACCATGAAGACAGTGAGTGACTCTATGTATTTTATATCACCTAGCATAGTACTCAATGCGCATGGAAAACATTTGTTGAATGAATAAATGAATGAGTGATTGAATAATTCTGTTCTTTCCCAACTGTCCAGGATGTGGGGGTCTTATCCTTCTCTATACCATAGACTGGTGCCTGTGCTAGGCATTTATCCTAAGGCCTGCCAAAAGAAGGTTAAGTAAACACTTGTTTGAATTAGCTAGATAAATAGACTCACCTTCTAACCTCACCTCTCTTTTCTCCACTCCCCATTAAGAGCTCTGTTTATGAACTCATTTCCTATTTGGGTGAAGGGAAGGAAAAGCTCTAGGCTTGGCACTGATTCAGGCTGCAGATGACCGCTGCCCCACGTTTTCCAACACTCTCTCTCACACCTACATGCTAGCAGGTGTCAGGGAGCGGTAATGGAATACTTGCAGGTATCTCCCAGCCTATGACTTTTATCTGAGTGCAGGCCTCAGTGACTTTGTTTTTCCTATAAACATCCCTCTGGACACAGCTGATTAGACAATGGGTAGACACTTAATGCAGAAGGCACAAATTCACTGGCTGCTGTATTAGTTTTCTGTGGCTGCTATAACAAATAACCACAAATTAAATGGCTTACAATAACAAAAGTACATTCTCTCACAGTTCTACATGCCAGAAATCTGAAATCAGTATCACTGGGCTGAAATCAAGGTAACTGCAGAACTCTGCTCCCTTTAGAGGCTCTCAGAAGGAATCTGTCTTTTGTCTCTTCCAGCTTCTGGTGACTGCAAGCATTCCTTGGCTTGTGGCTACATCACTTCTATCTTTAATCTGTTTCCATTTTCACACCAGCTTCTCTTCTTTTGTTTGTGACAAATCTCCCTGATAATCCAAGATAATCTCCTCATTTTAAAATATTTATTTATTATGGTAACTAAAATTTTTTCTTTATTAGTACTCAAAATCATGACTGCAATGAAGTACGCATACCCTTAAACCAGTCTCAACTCCATGAAACAGCATGTCAGGACTTTCCCTTTCTTTTCTGCAAACAAAATACTAGCATGGTCCTCCTGAATATTCATCTTCCTCTTCATCAGCGGCTGCAATGATGATGCCATTAGGCTTGGCCTGTGGTGTTGCAGGTGATTTCTTCATGATTCTCTCTCCTGGAACCACCACACTCAGGCCCAGCTTCACATAATCATTGTCCATGTACTTGAAAAGTGACAAGTTGCAAACCTCTGACACTTGATCTTGATCATGCTGGTCATATCTTTCGTGAAGCTGTTCAAGTGCAGCACAGTCTTGACTGCAATTGAACCCTGGTATGCTGTAGCTCTCCCAGACCCATCTTTCTGCAGCCACGTAGTCATTTCTGTGGAAATGAGCTAAGACTTGAGCAACCGTTTTCTTATAACAAGATGGATAATTCTCAATTTCCTTATAAATATTTTTTTCTTAACGAATAGAGTGCCGCCTCATCAAACTTGCGTCCTCATACCGGCTGTCTTGAGGCTTTTACCAGTAATTCAACTGCCTGCCCTAAGCGTTCCTCATTCTCAACCACATTTGCTATCTGTTGATATAACTGTACAGCCTTTTCTGGGTCTACATTTCCGGTCAGCTTCCGACTCACTCCAGTGCCACGGCCGCTGTGTCAGGGGTGCCGTTCTCTAGGTGCATCATACTGGCTTCCTCAACCAGGTGAACAGCTTCCGGTAGTTTCTGCATCTCCTTCAACATCATGCCCGTTTGCTCATAAGCTTCGACAGTACGAAAAAGCGCCCTATTGTTTTCACAGGCAACGGCTTCCCTGAGGCAGCATCTTTTGCTTGTTCAAACTGTTTGGCATTTTTTAAAGCCGTTGCTTCTGCTTTTCCATATTCAGAAGCGGCACTGTCATAATTTGGCTTCCATTTAAAAATCCAGTTTTCAGATATTTCTCTGCTTTGGCGATATGCTCCAGCACCTCGTGTACCTTCTGAGCCACCAGCTCTACAGCCGGCCCCTGACGCAGGGTCTAAGAACGCTCCTCCCTCCGGCCGCGCCACAGCCGGGCGAGCAGGCGCGGGAGCCGCGGAGGACTCTGGGAGACGCAGCAGCGACGGCGGGCCGCAGGGCTCAAACTTGTTGCCCTCATTTTAAAATCTTTCAATTTGATCCCATCTGCAAAGACTGTTTCCATATAAGGTAACATTCGCAGGTTTTAGGGACTAGAATGCAATTATCTTTGGGGGTGGGGGTGGAGGTAGGGGGACATTTTCCAGCCTACCCCAGCTGACTAGACACCGTATTTTCGATCAATAATTCAAACGAAGAGATACAGAAACTATAGTTAATGGTGGAAGCTTGAAGCAAACAACTGTTTAGAGTTTGGACTGAATCAGTCTTTTTCAGCAATTTACTCGTTGATGAATGAGCAGAGAAAGCCAGTCTGCAGAGAAAGGCAGGAAAGTGCAGCAGATCCTCAGAAGCAGAGGTGAGAGACTATGTATGGAGAGAATTGGAGAAAGGAGCTGTCTTGGCCAGAGAGCCTCCCACTTTCCTCTTACTAACCTCTATTACTTGGGCTATAGTGAGTTTTGTTGACATGGAATAACCAAGATTTCTGGTTCCAGCTATAATCTTGGGCATATGCCCACACATTTCAGAACCTCAGTACCTAACCTGAAAAAAATGGTTACAATGATAGTACTTATCCTGCAGACTTTTAGGATAAAGTACTTTCAGGATCCAATGCCTGAAATACTCATTTTTCAAAAAAGGGTGTTGAGAAGGTCATGTGGAAGCAAGTTGATCACATTCTGAAGAAGATTTTCAGCATGTGACAGAAATCTTTCCTGAGTAGAACAGAGATGGAAGTGATTGAAAGAATGTTGGATATTTCACAGAGATAACAGAAAAGCTGGATACCCAAGCCCTGGGAAGCACTTGAAGGATGGCAGTTCCACGGACTCCAAGAGGCAAAAACTCGAGAAATCTCTCCAGGAGGCTGCTATCACAACGACTTGGTTCCAACTACATGCTTCCCATCAGGTGTAAGTTCCTGGGGAAAGAGGTGATTGGTCTGGGTAGGAATCTATTCGCCCCTGGAGCATGGGGAGGGCTGGCCCTATGATTGACAGTTCCAAGACTATACAGCCACAGGTCCTGGTAGGATTCATGAGGTCATGTCTTCCAGAGAGATCACCAGCTCTGTGGAGCAAGAATGATTTCCTCTTATTTGAAAAATAAAAGTACAGTAATGTCTCAATTACCCAACTCTCAGTGATTTAACAGGGTCTGAACTTTTGTTTCTCTAAAGAGAGTAGGATTTTTCTCTGAGCTTTTAGTATTCATGATGGGGTTTACAGGGTAGAAGCCAGGGAGAGGGATGGAGAGAGGAAGGACAGGGCCCAAGAGAGAAAGGTGACAGTCTAGACAATCTAAGAATGCATGCGGTCTCCAGCAATACTCTTGCAACTTCTGTATAATCTTCCATACTCTATCCTTTAAGCCTCCCCCAGGGCCCACATCTGCCCTATTTTTGTAATCACCTAGACTTTTTTCCCCCTGCTCCTGCTCAGAATCCAAATCCCCAACATATTCCTATGGAGACACAAATTCCATGGTCAAAGTTCCCCTTTTCATGCTGAGAAGGGACTGGCAGCAAGGGAAAGAGTAAAGACCCAGACATGAGAAGGGACTAGTGATGCTGTGAGATACCTGGGGAAGCTTCAGGGATAAAAATCTCAAGTAGAGACATTGTCAGTTAGTGGGAAGGGGCCTTTGTATCAGGAGGCAAATAGTTAAAGATGGCTAGCGTGTGGATACATTTTGGGGAGAGAATCAAAGGGCCTACCTAACTCTCAGCCTCTGTTTTTCTGAGCAATGGAAAGTGAAGTCAATGGCTGAGAAGAGGTAGGGTTGTGTGGGGAGCTTCCAGAGGGAGAAGTTTGAAGTATCTTCTGGGGGCTGGGCACTTGGCTGTGATACAACCTACTGAGGCATGAGACAGTCTGCAGAAGAGTAGACGAAGAGCCAGGATCTGGCAGCTAGAATCTATTTCTGATCATTCTAGAGGGAGAGGGAAAACATTTGAAGACATGCCTGGAAGCCTGTGCAAGGTTGTGTCTGAGCAGGAAAACCTTGAACAATGGTGGGGATGGTGAAAGATGTGACAAAGCACAACCCCTTCCCTCTCACTCAAGCACATTACCTTCTCATTAGCCCTGTTAGTCTTCATGGCAAAATGGTGAGGAAGACAGGGCAGGCACCAATATTCTTATCTTCTTCAGCATTAAGCTGATGCTGTGAAGTTACAGGTCTTGCCCAAGACCTCCCAATTTATTCAGTGTAGAGACAGGCTAACCTTTGAGGTCTCTGGCAGCTGTTATGGTGGAAAAGCTCTGTTTCACAAGTGTTGCATGAAGTAAGGAAAAACACTAAGACCTCCCGAAATTGTATGGACTGTCTTCTGAGCCAGAATGTGGCCCAAAAGAGAGAGGGAAGGGACACTGTCCTCCACCACGAGACAGTGGGGGTGGATGAGTCAGTTCCTCCAACCCTGGAGTTATCAGTTGATCTCCAGTTTCCCACGTGACACTCTGTCTCTTTTCTTCTGACAGCATCCACTGAACTACGATTCCACCCCAAACTGAATACTCAAAATAGAAAATGATTGCCAGAGGCCAAAGCTGCATCTGTCTGTGATGATAGGCAAACCCTCTTTCCTGTAGAACAGGGTCGTAAATGCCAAAGGTACTGGGGCTGGCTCCTTTTGGCCACCTCAGCTGCCCGCACAGTGACTTCGGCCCAAAGCAACCACCCATGTCACAGCCATCATGGATATGATCTGTAATAGATGACACTTGGCTCCCCTGCTCCCAAGAGCCGGCTGCATCAGGTTTGGTATGTGGAACATTTTGTCTGAGAGACATGCTGGCCTGGGTTGAAAGTAATTCCCATCAGCTCAGAACCGGGTGGTCTGTCACGAGGTTATTTTTCAATTCAATCTCAACTCTGGAAGTCTTTTGGACTGAGAACTGGTATTTTCAAAGGTTAATAAGCCTATCAGAAATCTCTTTCATGGGAAAATGTGATGCATATGATTGCCCTGACTTGCATGCAGTTCCCAGTTCAGGGGCCTAAGCATAATTTCACTTTAGACTTAGGGCTTCAGTGTTCTGAAGATTACTGGGGTCTGGGTTGCAAGAGTCTGGCAGTGGGATGCATTGGTCACTGCTTATAGGAAGCCAGAAACAGAAGGGAAGAATGTATGTTCTTAGGGTGCCCTAGGTGTGTGCCTCTGTGTATGTGTACATGCATGTGTGTGTGCTTGCCTGTCGGTGTCAGGCAAATGTGTATGTGCATTCGTGTGTATGTTCAGGGGGCATGTGTGTGCATGCTTTTGTGTATGTATGTGGCCATTTTTGTATGCACACAAATATGCATGTGTTTAAATGTGTGCATGCATGTATGAGTACCCATGTGTGTGCATTATAGTTGTGTACATATGGTTGAACAGCTGCATGTGTGCATGTGTGTGTTTGCGTGGCCTTGCATATGTGTTCAGGTGGACATGCATGTGTTCACACATGTATATTGGCCTGGGAATAGGTACAGTTTAATGGTAGGAGCACAGGCTTTGGAACCAGACAGACATGGGTTCAAATTCTAGTTCCATATCTTATTAGATGTATGAGCCTGGGATATGCACCACCTCTTGGTTTCTTCACTCTAAGATGGGATGATAACAGCTTCCACCCAGGACTGGGGTGAGGGTTAACAGACATGAAGCAGATGGTGCTCTGGCACAGTCAGTGGCAATTGAGTGGTAAATCGTACCATTGCCATCGTCACTGTTACCGTCATCATCATCATTCTTATTTTATCTGTTCCCTCGCTGGGTGTCATTTATTCTGCCTCCTTTAGAAACTGTCCAGGGCTGCAAACATTTCAGATTGAAATGAATTGGCTTGAACTAGAAGTCCAGAGAAATAAGTGGCCAGACCAAGTCCCTCGCCTCCTGTGACTCTAGCTAATTCAGAAAATCACAATTTGCCCGTTAGTTAAATGGCAACAGTGAACATCCTTGCTCAGTGAGTTTCTTTCTATGCTGGTATGTCTTACAGGAACAAAAATAATCAAACCTTTGTTAGCCACCTTCCGCGTAACCTGGCCTAAAGCTCTGTGGAAAATATGAGAAGAGAGACACATATCCCTGACTTCAGCAATTTCCCATGGAGTTGACTTGTTTTTAATAAATAAATACACAAGTACACAAACAGGCATATTCAGGTATAATTGGCATGCAATAAACTGCACACACTTAAAGCATATAATCTGGTAAGTCTTGGCACATGCATACCCCATGTAACCACAACCACAACCAAGATAATGAACACCTCCATGACACAAAAGTTTCCTGGTGCCCCTTTGTGATCGCCTCTCCCACTCTTCCCACATAACTCTCTCCTCCTGGCAACCACTGCTTTCTTTCACTATAGATTGGTTTGCATTTTCTAGAGTTTCATACAAAAGGTATCACAAGTTCATATATTCTTTTTTTTTTTTTCTGGCTTCTTTCACCCAAAATAATTATTTTAAGATTCACTCATGTTGTCATATGTATCAACAGTTTGTGTCTTTCTATTGCTGAGTAATAAATAGTCCATTGTATGGCTGTGCCAAATTTTTTATCCTTTCACCTGTTGAGGGATTTTGTGTTGTTTCCAGTCTTTGGCTGTTACAAATAAAGCTCCTGTAAACATCTGTGACAAGTCTTTGGGCATATGTTTCCCTTTCTCTTGGGTAAATATCTAGGAGTCCATGGTTGAATCATATGTTAGGTGTATGTTTAACTTTTTAAGAGACTCCCACACTTTCCTAAAGTAGTTGTTCTGTTGTGTATCTCCATCGTCAGCCTACGAGAGCTTTTGTTTCCCCAGCATCCTCACCAGCACTGGATATAGTCATTCTTTTTCATTTTAGCCATTCTAATATGTTGTTGTGGTATCTCAGTGGTTTTTAACTTGTATTGGCCTAACAACTAATGGTGTTGAACATCTTTTTATGTGCTGATTTGCCATTCATCTATCTTTTTCAGTGATTTGTCTATTTAAATCTTTTGCCTATTTAAAAAATTGAGTTGTTCATTTTCTTATTGAATTTTGGGAATTCTTATATATTCTGGAAATGAGGGTGTATTAGTCTGTTTTGCATTGCTTATAACAAAATACCTGAAACTGGGTGATTTATTGAAAAAATAAAATTTATTGCTTACACTTTCTCAGGATGGGGAGTCCAAAGTCCATCTGGTGGTGGCGACAGTGACCCAGAGGTCTCACATTGGAAGATGGTGGAAACAGAGAGAGCAGAGAGAAAGACAGACTCTCCTCTTCTTTTAAAGCCCTCAGAACCACGCCCCTGACTGCCATTTTTCGTCCATTCACTCCTGCATGGTCCTACAGTCCAATCACCTCTTTAAGGCCCCACCTTTCAGTTACCTTAACAGGATTTCCCACCCTCTTAACAGTCACAGTGGGGGCTAAGTTTCTAATACATAAAACTTGGGGGGACACAAGTCAAGCTTCAGGGAGTTTGGGGGAGACATAATTTAATCCATTATATTCCACCCCTAGCCCCCCCGAACTCATGTCCTTTTCACATGCAAATATGTTCATTTCATCCCCAGAGTCTTAACTTGTTTCAACTCAAGGGTCCAAAGTTCAGAGTTCCATCTGTGAAATCAATACGAGTTATCTACTTCCAAGAGACGATGGTGGGACAAACTTAGGGTACATATTCACATTCCAAAAGGGAGAAATAGGCCAGAAGAAAGGTGTAACAGGTTCTAAGCAAGTCTGAAACCCAGCAGGACATGCATTGAATCTTAAAACTGGTGAATCTTGTAACTTGACTCCATGTTCAATGTCCTCTGCACACTGGTGGGGGCTTGGGTCCCCAAGTCCTCAGGCAGCTCCACTTCTATGGCTTTACTGGTCTCAGGTGATGCTTTAGCTCTCCCGGGCTGGTATTGCACGCTGATAGCTCCACAGGTCTGGGGTCTCCATGATGGTCCCACTCTCATGGCTCCACTAGATATGGTGCTGATGGGGTTTCTCTGCTGCAACTCCGACTCCACATTTCTGCTCAGCATTGCTCTAGTGAAGGCTGTCTGTGGTGAACCCACCTCTGTGACAGATCTCTTCCTGGGCCCCCAGACTTTTCCATACATCCTCTGAAATCAGGGTGGAGGCTCCCAAGTCTCCACAGCTCTGGCATTCTGTGAGCCTAAAGACTTAACACCACGTGGATGCTGCCAAGGCTTCTGGCTTGTATTTTCCAAATCTGTGGGTCCAGCCACACATGGGGCCAATTTAGCCATGGCTGGGGCAGGCAAAGCAGCTGGGGTGCTGGTGCTAGAAGCAGCTTCCTGAGGTGGCTCTGAGCAGTTGACCCCAAGACCATTCTTTTTTTAAAAAAATTTTTATTGAATCTAAATTGATTATATATATTTTTGGGGGTCAACATTGAGATATGTTGATCAAATCAATATTACTAGCATATATATTGTTACAAATCATAATTATTCTTTATGCCCCTTATCCAACCTCTCCCGATCCCCGTCTTCTTCCCCCCTCCCCACTCTAATTACCTTAGATTTCTTCTCTCCCTCTGAAAGAGTAATGGTTACTCTGTTGATTTGTTTCCCAGATGATCTCTCCAATGCTGAGAAGTGTGATCAGTTCCGCCAATATTATCACAGAGCAGACGTTTCTTCTGTCACTCTGAAATGGGCTTTGTGGAGAGAGACATCCTTTTCTTTTCTTTGTCTCTGCTGGTGACTCTCCTTGTGTCAATGCACTCCAGTGGCTGGCAGACCATCTGTGTGGTCGTTGTGGCATCTAGCCATTTTCAAAGCAGCCATGGTTATTGTGGTGGCTGTGGTGTGCCACCCACATGGAGGCGATGTTTTTGGCATGCTCCTTGGCACTGGCAGTGTGCCTGGTTGTGGGGAGTGTCAGGTCTCTTACTCCAAGCCTTGGGTCCCTGGGTGGCCCTGAGGTGCTAGCACGGTGTGCCTGGTTGTGGGAGGGGAGTCCGGTCCCCAGATCCATGCCTCGGGACCCTGGGTGGTCCCTGAGGTGCTGGCATGGTGTGTCCCCCAAAACCATTCTGTCTCCCTAGGTCTTTGGATCTGAAATGGAAAGGTTGACCCCAGAGGCTTCTGCAATGCCTTCATGGCCTTTTTCCCCTTCTCTTGATAATCCTGTTCTTTTGTGTTAATCTTCTTAGCTAATGGTCTCTGGGCTGTACCATTGCATGCTCTCTGCTTCTCTCCCACATGACCAGGCTGCAAATGTTCTAAATTTTTATGTTCTGCTTCCCTTTTAAATTCTGGCTTCACGTCATGCCTTTGCTGCCATAACTCAGCGTAGGCTGTTACAAGTAACCATGTAGTTTCCTTAATGCTTTGCTGTTTAGAAATTTCTTTTGCCAGACATTCTGGTTCACAGCTCTTGGGTCCCACCTTCCACAAAGTCCTAGGGCATGGACACACTGTACCCAAGTTCCTTCCAGTTCACAGCAAAGGTGAACTTTGCCCCAGTTTCCAATAAACTTCTTATTTCTGAGACGTCCTTAAGAATGGTCTTTACAGTCCATATTTCTATCAGCATTCTGCTCACCACCATGTAACCAGTCTCTAAGACATTCCAACCTTTCTCTCATCTCATCTTTTTATCTTCTTCTGAGTCCTCCAAACTCTTCCAACCTTTGCCTAACACCCAGTTCCAAAGCTGCTTCCACATTTTCAACTATTTGTTATAAGCAACACCCCACTTCTCTGGTACCAATTTTCTGTCTTAGTCCATTTTTTTGCTTATAACAAAATACCTGAAACTGGGTGATTTACTAAAAAAATAAAATTTATTGCTTACAGTTTCTCAGGATGGGGACTCCAAAGTCCATCTGGTGGTGGCAACAGTGACCCAGGGGTCTCACATTGGAAGATGGTGGAAGCAGAGAGAGCTGAGAGAGAGAGAGACAGACTCTTCTCTTCTTTTAAAGCCCTCAGAACCACGCCCCTGACTGCCATTTTTAGTCCATTCACTTGCATGTTCCTATAATCCAATCACCTCTTTAAGGCCCCACCTTTCAGTTACCTTAAAAGGATTTCCCACCCTCTTAACAGTCTCAGTGGGGGCTAAGTTTCTAATACATAAAACTTGGGGGGACACAAGTCAAGCTTCAGGGAGTTTGGGGGGGACATAATTTAATCCATTACAGGGAGGTCTTCCAAAAGTTCATGGAAATATTTATATTATCTTTCAATTCAATTCTTCCACAAACTTTTTGAAATACCCTCTTACAAATATATTTTCAAATATTTTCTCCCAGTTTGTGGATTTCCTTTGTATTCTCTTAACAACATCTTTTAAAAAGAAATTTTTTATTTTGATGAGGTTCAATGCATCAATGTGCTCTTTTATAGGTCACACATTGTTTAACCCAAAATCAAAAAGATTTTTTCCTACATTTTCTTCTAGAATGTTCATAATTTTACATTTCACTTTTAGGCCTATTTTCTATTTTGAGTAGGTTCCACCGGACGTTTTATGTAGACATGAATCATGTTGTCAGTGAATAAAGGCAACTTTAATTCTTTTTATTTTTCTTTTTTGTCCCTTTTTTTTTTTTTTTAAAGCTGGGAGGAGCCTGGCTACACTGGCTACAACCTCAAATACAATGTTAAATAGCAGTGGTGAGAGCAGCCATTCTCGTCTTGTTACTGATCTTAGAGAAAAAGCATCCAGTCTTTCACATTAAGTATGTTATCTGTGGGTGTTTCACAAATTTCCTTTGTCAGGTTGCAGAAATTCCATTTTATTCCTAGTTCTCTGAGAATTTTTATCAGGGTGCATGTTGGACTTTATCAAATGCTTTTTCAGCATCTATTGAGATTATCATAGGGTTTTATTTTTATAGTTTGTTAATATGATAGTTAAATTAATTAGATTTTGTATGTTAAGCCCACCCTACATTCCTGAGATAAATTCCACTTGGTGAGGATGCATTATACTTTTATATATATTATTAGATTGACTCGATAATTTTTTTTCTAGAATTTTTAGTCTATGTTCATGAAAGATATTGGTCTGCAGCTATCTTTTCTTGTAATGCCTTTGTCTGCTTTTGTTACTAGCCTCAGAATGAGTTGGGAAGTCTTTCATCCTCCTCAGTTTTCTGGAGGAGTTTATATAGAATTGATATTGTTTCTTCCTTAAGTATTTGGTGAAATTCACCAGTGAATCCATCTTGGTCTGGGGTTTTCTTTGTGGGAAGTTTTTAACTATCATCTTGCGATTTGGCTTTTATTTGTCCAATCTGTTCTTGTTTTCTTTTTTCTTTTTTTCTGCTTTCTTCCAAATTAGCTGAAATTTTTTATGATTCTATTTTATATCCTTTATTGGCTTATTATATTTTTATTTTAATGATCGTTTTAGGATTTATATAATACTTCTTTACCACAGTGTACCTCCAAGTGATCTTATACCACTTCACATCTAAGAACTTTAAACAGTATACTTGTGTTTTTCCCCTCCTAGCCTCTACGCTTTATTAGACATTTTGCTGTTTTATTATACATTTTGCTTTTATATATTTTAAAGCCTACCATGCATTTTTGCTATTTTTCTTTAAACAACTATCTTATTTATTTTTTAAGTCAATTATCTTTTTAAAATTTTAGTAGACCTATTTTTTCAGCAGACATTTATTTTTATTTTAAAAATTGGGCAAAAAGTACAGAGTTCCCATATACCACCTCTCTCTTCAAAACACACACATAGTTTTGCCTTTAATTAATGCCTTGCACTGGTGTGGTACATTTGTTGCCATTGGTGAACCCATATTGACACATTATTTTTAACTAATGTCCATAGTTTACATTAGCATTCACTCCTTGTATTGTAGAGTTCTATGGGTTTTGAGAAATGCATGTCCTATATCCATCATTACAGTATCAATCAGAATAGTTTAGCTCCCCTAAAAAGCCCTTGTCTTTCACCTATTTGTCCTTTCCTCCTCTCCTTGGATGCCTAGCCATCCCTGATCTTATTACTGTATAGTTTTGCTTTTTTCAGAATATCGTGTAGTTGGAATCATATCGTAGTCATTCAGACTTCTTTCACTTAGAAAATATTCATTTAAGGATTATCTATACCTTTTTGTGGCTTGATAGATCATTTCATTGCTGAATCATATGCCATTGTCTGGACATGCCACATATGTTTATCCATTAACCTACTAAAGACCATCTTGGTTGCTTCCAATCTCAGCCATTATGAATAAATCTGCTATAAACATTCATGTGCTGGTTTTTGTGTGGACATGTTTTCAACTCATTTGGGTAAGTAGGAGCACAACTGCTGAAATATAGTAAAACTATGTTTGACTTTGTAAGAAACAGCCAAACTGTCTTCCAAAGTGACTATACCTTTTTTTCATTCCCAACAATGATCTTTTAAAGAGATCTGAGTAATAAAAACATTATATATTTTCCCATGTAGATACCATTTCCATCTGGTATCACTTTTCTTCTGCCCGAAGGACTTACTTTAATATTTTTTTTTTAATGTAGGTCTGCTGGTGTTGAGTTTTTTCACCTTTTATTTGTCTGAGAAAAATCTTTATTTTGTTTTTATTTTTTGAAAGATATTTTTTCTGGGTATAAAATTCTAGATCATCAGTTTTTTCCTCTCTGTACCTTGAAGATGCAGCTCCAATGTCTTCTTGCTTACATTGATTCTGGTGAAAAATCTGCTATCCTCTATTTTTGTTCCTTTGTACATAATGTCTTTTTTCTCTTTTGGTTTTTAAGATTTTTCTCATTATCATTGGCTTTGAGTATTTTGATTATGTTGTGCCTTGGTGTAGTTTTCTTATGTTTCTTGTGCTTTAGTTTTGTTGGGCCTCTTGAATTGTAGATGGATAGTTTTCAGCAAATTTAAAAATTTTTGTTCACTGATTATTCAGATATTTTCTGTTCACTTTCCCATCTCCTGCTGTCCTTCAGGGACTCATTTACATGTATATTAGGCTGCTTGAAGTTGTTCCACAGCTCACTAATGCTCTTCCCTTTCAAAAAGATTTTCTCTATGTGTGTTTCATTTGGAATAGTTTCTATTGCTATGGTTTCAAGTTCACTAATCTTTTCTTCTGCCATGTCTAATCTACCATGAATCTCATTCAGTGTATTTTTATCTCAGGTATTATAGTTTCTATCTTTAGAAATTTTGATTTAGGCTTTTTTTTTTTTTTTTGGTAACTCCTATGTTTCCACTTAACTTTTTGAACAGATAGAATACATTTATAATCACTTTTAATGTCCTTTTCTGCTAATTCTAGGATTTTTGTCATTTCTGAATCAGTTTAGATTGATTGATTATTCTCATCATGGGTCATGTTTTCCTGTTCTTTATATGCCTGTTAGTCTTTATTTAGATGCTATACATTGTGAATTTTGCTTTGTTGGGTGTTGGATCTTTTGCTATTCTTGTAAATACTCTTGTGCTTTGGTCCAGAATGTAGTTGAGCAAATTGGTAACATTTGATCATTTTGGATATTCTCTTATGATTTGTTGGGTGGGTTTGGAGCAGTGCTCCATCTAGGACTAATTATTTCCCATTACTGAGGAAAGAACTTTCCAAATGTTCTACCCAATGCCTCATAATTTATGAGTTTTTCCATTCTTACTGGTGGGAACACTTCCCAGTGCTGTGTATATGTGCTGTCCACTGTTCTTTAACCCTTCCAGGTGCCCTCCCCAAACCCAGCTTCACGTTGTTTCTTCATACACATACTCTGATTAGTACTCTACCTCATACTTGAGAGGGACCCACTGCAGATCTTTACAGTTCTCCCTCTGTGCAGCTCTTTGCCTCTTCAGCACTGTGATAAACTCTAGCCCCCTTGGTCTCCCTGGACTTCTCAATTTCATCTCCGAAAAGCAGGAAGTTTTCTGGGCTCTGCCTGGGTTCCTCCTCTTTGCCGGAGCCTGGGAAATCTCTCATGCAGTAGGTTTTCTGTCTCTTGGGGATCACCGTCCTTCATTTCAAGATATTGTCCAGGGTCTTGAAAACCATTGTTTCATAAATTTTGTATATGTTGTTTGTTTGTTTGTTTATTTCAGATAAGTCTTGTCCCTGTTCCTCTATCTTGGATGGAAGTGGAAGTCCTCTTCAAAGGACCTAGCAGGACAAAAACACCTATATGATACCATTAGGGAGTAATTCAAGATGGCAGACTATGAATTTTCTGAATACAGACCATCAATGGATATTTTTCTTCTGATATAAAAACTATAGTTCAAGAAGACTCACAAGGCAATACAAATTATGAAGCAACTGTAAGAAAGCATGAAATTCCAGGAAACTGGAACTGTCACTGAATGTCTAGGATGGAAGGCCGCCTGGATGGAGACTACCCAGAATGGATGGTCAGTGTGGGCTGGAGGATATGGGTCACACTGCAGACAGAGGAGCACCCAGACTAAGGCAGGGTCCCTGTTACATGTGGCCATAATATCCCACCCTGCCTTCATCAGGCTTATGAGAATTTTAGTCAGATAATTGTTAGTTTACTTGGTTATTATCTATTTTACCTTCCTGACTGTAGGATCCATAAGGGCAAAGCCTTTCGCACTATATCTTCAGTACTCATCACCGTGTTGACACATAGTAGGAGCTCAATAAATATCCATTGATTAAATGAATAAATATATAAGTAAGTAAATAAATAAATAATGATAAGCAGAGTTAGGAGAGAAGGGTACAGGCCACCAGGCAAGAATTTAGAAGAAAAGAGCTGGAGAACAGCAGTGATGGTGACCTTGGGGGCAGGCAGACAGGGCTGCTGCAGCAGCATGAGAGGGGGTCCAATATGTGCTTGTGGAATACTTAATGCTGCTGCTGCTGATGACAATAATGATGTCTATTCTTATTTAAATTAGAAAGAGCGAAGATATCTGAATGTGGTCAGAAAGCTTAACACTATTGTTTTATTGTGTTTTCCCGTGCTATAAAAAAAAATAAGTAGGTTAGTTCCTGGTATATTTTGAAGTAGGGTACTTCAAAAAGTTTGTGGAAAAATAGAGTTAAAAGATGATATGAATCTTTCCATGAACTTTTGGAAGATGCCTCGTATGGCAAGTCTAAACAATTATTTGTAGAAGGATTAAATTTTTAATTAATTTTTTGTTGATCGGGTCTCTGCCAGCAAGAACTTCATGTACCAGTTCATAAAATACCTACCTATGGTCCATCAGAAACTTTCCTGAGACTTTCATGTCCCCAGGAAAGTGACAGAGGAGAGTTATTGGCAAAAACAAGGATTGAGATATTAACAAGTATGGGTTGAAATCTTGTCCATGTGTTCATTGACAAATTTAATTTGGCTATGTAGAAAATGGAGGTGACATCACCAGCCCTGTAGGGTTCTCTGAGGATGGATATGATGCAAATGAAGTGCATGTTTTATAACAGGCACTCAGTAAATGGCAGGTGCTATTGTAACTACTTGTTGGAAAATGAACACTTTGAGAGAGCTGACTACATGACTTGGCATTCTGCAAACAGAGGCACCCTGGGCACAATCACCTTGAGGATCCTGCAGGAGCAGAAGCCCTGCAGCTAGATGCTAGGATCACCAGGTGCTGCACGCTCAGCAGAATTCTCTGCTGAGGAAAGACAATGATGCTGTCCCCCCATTCCAACCCCCACCAAAAACACACGTGTGTGCGCAGTGGCCCCTAGAGAGATGAGATGGGAAGTCAGTGAACACGCAGTCCTAAAATGTCAGGTACAAGTCCAGAATGTCAATGACATGTGGGATCAACACAACTTCCCAATCTCTCTCTCTCTCTCTCTCTCTCTCTCTCTCTTCTCTCTCTCTCTCTCTCTCTCTCTCTCTCTCTCTCTCTCTCTCTCTCTCTCTCTCTCTCTCTCTCTCACACACACACACACACACACACACACACACACACACACACACTTTCTTTGCCTGGCCTCCTGGTAAGACACTTTGATATCTCTATAGCCTCTTTACCATGTGTGTGCTCAATACTCAGTGGCTGTTCACAATTGTGCAAGTTAGCTGAATGTTCTGGTTATCTTTTGCAGTGTAACCAACTCCCCCAAACGCAGTGACATTTATTTGCTCATGAATCTGCAATTGGACCAGGGTTTGGTGGGGACAGCTCATCTGCTCTCCCTTGCACTGGTGGCGTGGCTCAAAGGCTGTGGCTGGGATCATCTGAAGGGTCACTGGTCCGTCCCATGCTGGCCAGTTGATGCTGGCTGACATCAGCAGGACCTCGGCAGGAATTACCAGCCAGAATACCTACACATGGCTTCTCCATGTGGCCCGTGCTTCTTCACATCCTGGTGGCTAGATTCCAAGGGTGAGCACCCCGAGAGAGACAAATGGGCTAGGCCATATCACCTTTTCTGACCTAGTCTTGGAAACCACACAGCATCACTTCCATCTCCCTTCATTCATTAGAAACAAGTCGCTAAAACTAGCCAATATTCAAGGAGGTGGATTACACTCCACTTTCTGAAGGGAGGCATATCAAAGAATTTGTGAGCATGTTTATAAACCACCAAACAGAGTGCCTGTGGAGAGCTGCTGCGAGCCGGGCCTGTGTACCCTGGGGAGCCTAGAGCCTGGCTGAGGGGAGGAGATGCTGACACAAGAGTGGATGGGGTGCGGGCAACATGATATACCTCAATCTGGTGTCAGACTGTTTAGGGCCCCTTGCAGGGCTGTAGGAGATCAGGGAAGGGCAAGCCCCCTTACCCAGGGAGCTGGGTGGTCAGAGGGGAGGCGTCTGCGGAGGAAGAGGGGCCTGAGCTGTGGCAGGCGGGGGGCGCACTTCTGGGGAGGGTGCACAAGGTGAGGCTGTGAGGTGGGTCCGCGGCCTGTCTGGGCCGGACAGCTGCTGAGCCGCAGGGTGGCTTTGAACCCGCGCCTGTACGGAGGGAGGGCGTGTGTTCTTCCAGCACAGGCAGCTCTAAGAAGACGATGACGGGAATAGCAGTGGTTCCCTTCTAGCGGAGCCAGGGCTTTGGGATTAGCATGAATCCCCCACCCCCACCCCCCGGCTGTGCCTTCCACTAGTGGGGTGAATTTGTATGTTACTCCTCTTCTCTGAAACTCGGTTTCTCTTCTGCAACATGGGTTTGATCAGCTCCACCTTTCAGTGTTGCTGTGGGACTTGCTGTGGGATAATCCTCACGGGTTCTGAGAAGTTCTCAGTGAGTGGCACTTAGTCCTGCCTTTGCAAGGCACATTAACGTTTTACATGATGGCCTTTCCATTTGCCTCTCAAAATGACCCGACGAGAGAGGAAGGGCGGGGGTGATGTCCCGGTGCAGGTGAGCAGCCCGGCAGCGTGAACGAGGCGGTGCGGGCCACGCGGCCGTGCAGGTGGCCGTGAAGGCGCTGGCCCCGGTTCTGGCCTTTCGGAGGTGCTGTGGCCTCCTGGACAGCGTCCTCCCCAGCGCAGTGGGGGACGCGTATTCTCCTGGGGTGGCACTAGGTGGCGCTGCGGGACCGCTGTGGGGACGCAGAGCCGGCGCGGAGAGTCCTCCCGGGAGGCTCAGGCTCAGGCTTAGGGGAGCAGCCCCGCTCCGGGTTCGGCATCCCCGGGACTCACCCAGAGACAGGCCGCGTTCTCGCTTTTCCTGCGGCCTCACGCTCCCTCCCCCACCCGACCCGCGGACACAGAGACCCTGGACCCTCCCTCCTTCCTGCCAGCGTCGCGGGGTCTCCCAGGATGGCGGGGGCGGTGGGAGCAGGCAGGAGTACCCGTTCTGGGAGGGAGGCTGATCTTGTGGCAAAGGCCCTGTCTATGCCATAGATGCCAAAAGCCCACATCTGGGCATGCAAATCCTTCTTTCGAATTCTGGAAACGTGGTGATAAATCTCTGCCACCCGTCTTTGGGGACACTTTTCTACAAGACCCTGTTTAGGAGGACCAGAGGGCAATATCTGCCTCCCACCTGCACTTGGTAACCCCACCTGTGCCACAGGCCTGTGCCGGACCCTTCAGCGTGGGCGAGGGGAGAGAGTGCGCCAGGAGCCCCCAGCGCGGAGGCAAGCTCGGCCTCCACAAAGTGGAGATTTAAGATCAGGGTCGCTGTGGCCCCTTCTCTTAGGCTCATTTGCAAAGTGGAGAGAGTCATCCCTACTTCGTAGGGTTGTCCTGAGGAACACGTGCAGCGTCTCGCGGAAGCGCTTTGTTGGCAAGGTCTAGCTACCGGAGAGATGTGTTTATCAGAAAAAGATTGATAGCCTTGGGCAGCCTTGGGACATGTAGGAAATGGCTGGTGTGGGCAGCCGGTGCCAGGGAGATCAGAGGCCAGTGGAAGGGAGACGTGGGTGTTGAGCCAGATGTTGAGGATTAGCGGGTGAGGGGGGACTCACAGGAGCACAGTGACTGCAGAGTGCAGGTGAGGGGGGGGTCTGGCCCACATGGCTGGAAGAAGACAGAGCCACATCGGGAGGTCTTCAGTGCCTGGACGCTGAATCGAAACCTGCTACTGCAGCCATCAGATTTCTATGGATTCTCAGTCTCAGTCCAAGGAAGACAGCCTTTGGAAAGATCCATCTAGCAGCAGTGAGAATGGGAGAGACGGGTAGCCAGCCTGGGCTCCCGTAATCAGTGTGCATCTCATCCTGTTCTTAATTGTGATTTTAGAAAGGCTGCTCCTCCTGTAACTTTCCCTGACCATTGAAATGGGCGTGAGGGTTGAGGCTGGTTTGTCCTTTCTGTCTCTGGGGGACAGGACTGGCCAGGCCACAGCAGAAAGCACCTGACAGGTGTTCCCATTTGCACTGACACCATGAAGAATGTCCCCAAGGCATCACCTCCTGCTTCCTGGTGAAGCAGCAGCCCCCCACCCCCACCCCCCACCCCCACAACCGCAGACACACTTGGGGAGCGAAATGTGTGGTTTCCCATTCAAATATGAACAGAGAAAGCCACGCAAAACCACAGAGCCACGTGGTGTGCCCATACGCCGAGCATTAGCTCCTCTGCCACACACAAGGAGAACGTGCTGCAGCCGGTCCTGTCCCCTCCCACAATGTGGCAGGACTGGCTTCTTCTCTCTCCCTCCATAGCAACCTTATCACCAATCCTTGGAACTGTCGGCCAGGAGACCTTGGGTGTTGGCCAGAGGTCTCAGGCAGTGGGCTCTTCTGTTGGGCAATACAGGAGGCACCTGAAATCCCTTTCCTTTTTCTGCCTGCTGCTGCTGATCACCTTTCTGAAATGACACCTTTCACAGCGCCCATCATTTTTGGTGGCTATGGCTGAAACATCCCTTGAATGTTAACTCTGAGCCCAGCAACAGAAAGACCCCAGAAGGAGAAGGGCAAGTCATGGGGAGAAGTCAGCTGGCCTGAAGACATGTGTGGAGACCCCCTCTTTGGAAGAAAGTTTGAATCTCAGTTTATTTGCATGCATCATGATCCTTCCTCCTACAGGGAGAAGGCAGGATCTGGGACCGTGGGAGACTGGGTTTGTTGGGTTTGGACTTAGTAAGATTTATGTTCTGGAATCCAGGAGTAACTTCACATGTTGTGTGATATTTTCCCTTCCCATGACAGCCTGGCAAGACCATTGAGCCAGAAAAGAGACCAAGAAACCAGCCCTTTCTGGGCCCCTGGACAGTCCCCCAAAGCGCTTTGTGCTTCAGTTTTTCCATCTACAATATGGGGATAACAGTACACGAAGGCGTTTCTCAGGGTGCCCATGAGGACTAATAGATGTGAAAGAATATGGAAAGGACAGTGCACCATTTGGTGAAAGTCGTCTCCCCCCTACCCCAGTGGAGAAAAGAAGCAATATAGTCCTTACTACATACAAGTGAATCCTCAGTCCCCAAAACCGAGAGACTCTGAGCAGCGAAGCCAGAGGCAAACCTGGAGAGCTGTGGCTGGAGCTCTCGGTGCGGAGGACTTTGAAGCACAGGCTCTCCCTCCCTCTGATGGCTCCGGCAGCTCCCCCGGCCGTGCCTGATCAAAGGGAAACAGGCTCTATTGTGGTCGGACATATGCCCCAGATGTCAGGTTGCAACTCTGTTCAGCAATTAGCTCTCAGAGGTGGCAGCTGGATAGAGTGGAAAGGCCCAGGACTTGGAACCAAGCTGCCTGGGTCCCAGTGCCAGCCATGCCCTACACCAGCTGAGAATCCTTGGGAAGCAATTAAACTTCACCAGTGAAGTGGGGATGATACCAGCAGGAGACTCCTTCTTAAGGTTGCCAGATTTAGCAAAAAAAAACACAGGACACCCAGATAAATTTGAACTTCAGATAATCAACAAATAATCTTTTAGTACAAGTATATTCCATGCAATATTAGGGACAACTTACGTTAAAAATATTATTCAATGTTTATCTGAAATTCATACTTAACTAGTCATCCTGTATTTACAAGGAATTACCTGGGCGAAGAGGCTTCAAAACTGCAAATGCTTTGAAAGTACAGGTTGGAAGGTATTCTGGAAAGATGGGGCAGTAACTATAACAACCAAAACAGTCTTTCACTCTGAGCCCTCTAGCACTCCTCCCCTTCTATAACTACCCCCACTGCAGTGGACTCTCTTCATTTCTAAAGGGCTCTGCTGCTCATCCAACCCCTGATCCCCTCTGGCTCTCATGCCTCCCCACGCCCCCTCCACCCTGGGGTCCTGGAGAGACCCATTGGGGTTCCTGGAGGCTGCTAAAGTCATTCTCCACTCTGCCGCTTCCAGTCTTAGTCATCTCCAGCTGCCATAACTAGGTACCATAAACTGGGTGGCTTAAGCAGTGTGTTTATTTCTTATAGTTCTGGGGACTGGAAGTCTGAGATCAGGGTGCCTGCATGGTTGGGTTCTGGTGAGGGCTCTCTTCCTACTTGCAGACGGCCGCCTTCTTGCTATATCTTCACGTGGCCTGTCCTCAGTGTGGGTGCGAATGGAGAAAGAAAGAGATCGCCCTCTTCCTCTTATATATTGAATTAGAGCCCCACTCTTATGACCTCATTTAACTTCAGTTATCTCCTAAAGACTCTGTCTCTAGATGCAGTCATATTGGGCATTAGGGTTTCAACACATGAATTTCAGGGAGACATAATTCAGTCCATATCACTGCCCTCCCCCCAACTATCACTGTGGCTTGGACTCGTGACTGTGACCTCCAACTGCAGTGTGGTGTATCTTGGCTAACATGAGTGCTCTACCACAGGATCTGGGGACCTTGGAAAGACTGTCTTTCACCTCTGAGCCTCAGAGTCCTCATTTGTACAATGGAATAAGATTAGCCCTGTTTCAAAAAGGTTTTTTGAGAGGAAACTGAGATGATGGCAGTAAAGCCCCTATTATGGTGCCGGCACACAGTGCACCAAATGCACCTGCTAGTTAGCACTGCCACCCGCTCACCCACCCCTGCCATGCCAGGTGGCCTGCTGGCAGTCACCAGTGTCCTGCTCTCTCCCTCCCCATTGCCTGTGCTGCCCCACCCCGCAGCCCCCATTTCCCCTGCCCTCTTCAGCGGATATGCTAGCTTAACATGGGATTTTGGTCACTGTCATTGTTCCCAAAATGCAGCAGAGAAATAGACAAGCTCACACCACCAGCCCATTCCCTCCCCTCCCCAGCCAAGGCCTTCCAGAAATCCAGCCACCTCAGTGAAGCAGAGCCAGGGCCGAGGTGGGGCCCTTCTGCCTCCCTGTTGGGGCCCCAGTGGCTTTCAGGACAAGTGTATTTGGGGGTGTGTGGAGAGTGATGAGAAGGAGTGGACTCTGGGGTCTTTTGCTTTTGTTTTGTCAGCCCAAAGGGCAGTCAAGGCTGACAGTCCTACTGGGAAAGAGAAGGGTCAAGATACAGGAGTCTCTGGCTGCCTCCCCAGGAGCCCTGGGCCCATCCCTTAGCCCTGCTGGGCTGCAGGTTCTCTGCTGGTCAGGAGAGACCAGCCCACATGTGGACCACCTCCCAGAATCATTTATTCCCTCATCGAACATGCAGCCTTCTGCTGGGTTGGGGCACACACAGGGAAAGGACACATCCTTCCTTTTGTGGGGCCTCCAGGAGATGAGGCAGTCACATGCAGGGGGGAACAGCCAGGATGGAGGGAAGCCTGGACACTGGGGACAGCACGGGGGCAGGTTCCCAATGCGAGCAGACTAAAGGACATGTGAAGAATAATATAAAACGTGCACACGCGTCACTGACAAAAATATGAAAGCTGGCCATCTCAAGTGTTGGTAAAGATGTGGTACAATTACAATAGGAATGTCACATCCTGCAGATGGGAGGCTAATTTAATACAACTACTCAAAAAACGCTGGAGATGCCCATTCCCACTGGCCCAGAAAGTCCACTCTGCCCTAGAGAAACATCTACTTGTGCACCAGGAGAGCTGCACTGGGACGCCCCAGCAGCATTGCTCATAATGGCCTCAAGCTGGAAATAGCCCCCAAGGGCCATCAGTGCTAGAATGTGACTGAGCAGATGGTGGCATGTCCACACAATAGAACACTATACAGCATTGAAAATGACCACAAGGCGACTTCATGCAGTAATAAGGGTGACTCATAAACACAATGATAAGCAAAAGAAACCAGACACAAGAGAGTACAGACTATGATTCCATTTTTATGTGGTGTTAGAACATGCAAAACAAAACTATGTTGCTTTGGGAGACACACATGGTGTTACAAATCTAAAAATCAAAGCAGGGACTATCACCAAGTCAGAAAGGTGGTCTACCTCTATCTAGTGGTTTCCTCTAGCACAGAGATTGTCAGCTGGGGGGTATTTGGGCCCCCAGGGGATGTTTGACAATGTCTGGAGATATATTTGATTGTGATGAGGGGGCGAGGCATGCTACTGGCATGTGCAGATGCTACTGGCCAGGAATGCAGGTGAACATCCTACAGTGCACAGGACAGCCCTGCCCCCATTCCCCCACACCCCGACATACACCAAAGAATTATCCTTCCTGAAATGTTATAGTGCCAATCTTGAGACATCCAGGTCCAGAAAAAGTGAGATGCTTACTTGGGGTTTCTAAGATCCTGGCAATGTACAAGAATGATCATTTTATAAGTATATGTATGTCTCCTTTTAACCCTATGAAGGTACTTCAAAAAGATCGTGGAAAAATAGAATTAAAAGATAATACAAATCTTTCCATGAGCTTTTTGAAGTACCCTTGTATTTTATACACTCCAAAAATAACTACAGAAAATGCAACTGGGTGTTTGGGAGGATCAGCAGGGAGGCCCATGAGACAAGGTCAGCCTGGACATTCAGGTGCAGGGGAGGCCCAGGAGAGTGCTGTTGTTGGGGCCCCCTCAGAAGACACTTCAGATAGCTGAGCAGCCTGACACTTGTCTTCGACAGCCCTCCAAGAAGCCATGACACAGAGGACCTCCCCTTGCCAAGGATGAGTGCCCTGACCAGGGAGGTGAGTTCTCTGGGCTCTGTTCCACTGAGGGGCACAGCAGAGGACACAGGGTGCAGGTGGAGAGATGGCTGGCTGGCTGCCATCCCCCACCCCTGCTCAGGAGGGCCTATGGGTCTGGGGATTCATTGAGGCATTTTAGGTGGTGTCAGAAAGTAGATCTATCCAGTCCTTGGCTTCCACTTGTGGGGCCACCACCCACACGAGCTCTGAGCTTTTTCACCCCAAGATTAAGAAGGAAGGAAGCAGCAAGGTTTGAATTCTGGAATTCAAACTCAAATGTGTTTGAATCCCGGCTTGCCCCTTACAGCAGTGTGACCTTGGACAGGCTACTTTTATTATGTTGAACATGAGCTTCATCATGTGTAAAAATTAATGTCTGTGTCATAGTGTTGGCATGAGGAAAAGATGACAGCAGCATCTGGGAACTGCCACGTGCCATGTGAGTGGCACTGAGGCAGTGGTTACTGTGGGCTCTCAACCCTGCTGTGTTGTCTGCAGTGGTTCAAGCCTCTTGTGTCTTCTCCGTCTGTTTCCCTGCTAACAGCCCTTGGGACTGACTAATGTAAAAAATTATTAGGCCCTTAAGGAACCAAGGGAAGGATTTTGGTCCAGACCCAGACCAAGTCTTTGCAAGAGGGCTGGTGGTCCCGCGGCACAGGCACTGGGGAGCTTGCGCGTTAGAAGGAAATGGAGGCCCCTCGGCTCTACTTCCACCACCTCCATCTTCACCCCGATTCTCTTGCTGGGGTCTGAGTGCTGTTTTGTTTCACCAAAAAGACCATGTTCTCCATCAGTCAGGGTTCCAGCAGGCAAGAGATGACAACCTGAAATTCAGATCACTTGAAGGGTATTTAACGAATGGACTATTCAAACAGTGTGAGCGAGGGACAGAACTGATTCCAAAAGGATGGGAGGATGGAAGGGCTATCAGCACCTGGAAGGGGAAAATGGTTCAGACAGGGCTGCCTGGAGGGGCTGTGACCTTCAGTACAGGGACACAGGTGGCTTCCAGCAATCCTGCAGGACCTGCTAGAGGAATAAACCCTCCCACTCAGTTTCCTTCTGCCCTTGGATTTCTTGCTGATGTCCCACATTGGTCCAATTGGACAGGAAGATGGGGACAAGGTGCTGTTCACACAGTGCATTCTGGTCAGACTCCAGACACAGAGCAGGATGGAAGCAGGTGGGGTGCAAACAGAGAACACCCACAGGCACGACTGAAGGGGGCTTAATTCGAAGAGGGCTCTGTTTGGGGGCTCTCTCTGGTGATTGTCCCTGCCTCATATGTCTGTCTTGTGAAAATTCTGCTTCATGTCCGAGTGATATTTTTGAAGTCAACTCTGTTGAGGTATAATGGACACACAAGACAACGCATCCATGTTGAGTGCACACTTCGGTGAGTGTTGGCAAATGCACACACCCCGTGACCATCGCCACAGTTGCTGTGCAGAACATGCCCATCACTCTAAAGTGTCCTGTGTCCCTTCCCAGGCCACACTGTACTCTCAGCCCTGTAAGTGGAACTGCTGGTTCACTTTGGAAGTGTACGTTTAACTTTACAAGAAACTGCTAAACTGTTTTCTACAGTGGTCGGATTTTTTGCAACCCACCAGCAAAGCATGAGGGTTCCAGCTGTTCCACGTCCTCACAACCTCAGCATCCTCAGTCTCTTAACTTCAGCCATTCAGGGGTGGGGGGAGCAGTGAGATCTCACTGTAGTTTAATCTGACTGTAGTTTAGTCAGTCACTCTGTGACTGATGACATTCGGCATCTTTTCACATGCCTGCTGGCCATTCGGATATCTTCTTCTGTGAAGGCTCCATTCAAATCTTTTGCCTAATTTTTTCAGCTGTTTGTACACCTTCTCAGTGAGTTATTTCCTCCCAGTTCATGGTTTGCCTTTTTGTTTCTTAAAAGTGCATCTTGAAGATCGAACATTGTTTATTTCTCATTAAGACCCTTCTTAAACGTGGCCATTAGGCTGTATGAGAAGGACCAGTCTTCCTTACCCTGCCCCATTCCAAGGCAGCCCAGGTCTTTGTTTTGTGCCATCAGTTCTCGCAGGAGAGCCTGGCTGGAAAAACTGCCTCCATGTCAGATGAGAGGAGCACAAAAGAGAGCACTCTGCCCCTTCCCTGGCTTAAAACAGACATGGGGGGCTGCTCTGGGGGCCTCACACCTGGGACCCTGTTGAAGCTGCTGAGTCTACAGCCACCCCAACCAAGTCCTCCCTGGGTGTCAAGCCTTGGCCACGGTGCCCTTCAAGGGCATGTCCTAGCTGAGTGGCCACCTGGGGGGTGGGGTCACTGTCCTATTTGTTGGACAAGGAATCTGAGGCAGACAGGTATGTCCATCAGCAGAAAGGAAACATCTTTTTGACCAAGTAAATATCATTTAAGTCCCCTTAACAGGAATTGCAGAACTGAAAAGGCAAAAAGGGGATGCTGAGACATCACAGAGGTATAGCAGCAGCAATATATAAAGAGCTCTTACAACTCAGTAAATTAGAAAGCAATGCAATTTTTTAAAATAGGCAAATAATCTGAGCAGACATTTCAAAGGAAATATGAGGATGGCAAATAAGCACATGAAAAGACACAACATCAGGACTAACACCTAGGGCTGGGGGAACAAAGGTGAAAGTTTGGGGTTGGAGGAAACTGACAACTGGAACTAGCAGCTGCTGCCCAGTGTGGGACCCTCTTTGGGGCACAGTTGACAGGAACAGGAAGCAGAGGTAAAGGGGCAGGTATCTCTCTCTGCTCCAGCCCTGCAGGCTCCTCTGGCACCCCCCTTTGGCGAAGCCTAACAGACAGCTGCTAGCAAGGTATGAGCATGGCTGTGAGTCCCAGAGCATCCCAGCACAGTGCAGGCAGTGGGTTTGGAGTTGACAGACCAGCACCACAGATACAGCCACTTGTTCGGGTATACAGCTAGTAAGTGACAGAGTTTTTATCCAATAGCATGTGGGTCTGAGGCCAGCGCCTAGCTGGGGATGGAAAAGAAACTCTTGGAAAGTTCTAGAGGCCAGGCCAGAAAGGCTGATGGGTTGGGCACTGGGCAGGGCCAGAGGGCTGGGCAGGCAGCACTACAGCAGGCACCAGGGACCCACCATGGGACCTAAAGCAGAGGGCCACAGATGCTGCGGAAGCCAAGCTGGAGCAGCTGTGTGACTGGGGTATGTGGGGGACATGGTGCGTGCACCTGAGCTGGGCCCCCATCCCAGCCCACATGAGGCAGCAAGGCAGCCAGAGTGACCTGATGTCCCTGCTCTGGGCTCTGCACCCATGCCAGCAGCTCCAGCCAGGGCACCAGAAAAGCAGAGTCTGAGGAGCTGGACAGTAATGTCTCTCTCCTCCTTCCAGAGACAGCACCCTCTTCTTTAGCCAAAGCCTTCCCGGGACAAGGCCATTAGGATCCCAGATGAAACGTCCCCAGATTTCGTTGCAGTTTTCTTCTGAAATCAGCTTCTTTGCTGTGATGACCGTGAGCTGGCCACCACTCCACCTGTGAGTCCTTCTTTCTCACCTGTTCCTGGGGAAAGGGCCACACTCCACCTCAAACCGGGTTGGGAGGAGCTGTTGCGATGGAGAGTGCAGGCTGCTTTTCCCCGGCCCTACCAAACCTTCCAGTTGTGCCCAGGCAGACTGCACAGCCAGCAGCAGGAGACCCCCACCTGCTTGCTTGCTCCTCCCCTATCAGTCTTTCTCTGGGTGTGCAGCTGCTGAGCAGGACTCCCAGGCCCACGTCTAAGCCAGCCTCCCCCTGGAGAGCCCTGTGCCCCAAGCTCCCAGCTCTCTCTTCTCTGTGTTGGGGCCTCATCCCAGCTGATCTCTAGTCATGGTGTGCCCAGGAATTAGGGGCACCAGCTTTGGGCAGAAACAGCTGTGGGTTCAAATCCTAACTGTGACACACACTGGCTGTGGGATGTTGGGCAAAGTACTCAATCTCTCTGTGCTACATCGTGTTATTTGACAAACCGGCTAACACTAGTACGCCCACCCCCAGTCTTGTCAGGAGGACCAGAGAGGCCAGGCATGACAGCCCTGGCATGGCATCAGGCATATGGCTGGTGCTCAAGCAAGTGAGCTGCTGTAGTTAGAGTTTGCTTCAGATTTGGGGCTTACAGGGTCTCCTTTAGTCCTCTACCCACCTCCCAGGCATAAGCACCATCTGAGTTTTCCAGTGCCCCACACTAGCCCTGCACGGCATTGAACCCCTTTGTCCAGGGCCCCTCCGCATCTGGCCCTGCCAGTCGGGGCACCAGCCTCTAACTCCTGGCCCAGCTCAGGCTGCTATGATCTGGCTCTGGATGAGAGGAGTTGTTGGCCCTACCATGGACACCTGGGGCACTAACTGCTCAGCAGCTGGTGGGCAGGCCCCCTGGCCTGTGGCCCTCCCCACGTCGTGCTCCAGCCTCCATGGGCAGCGGGATGCCTGTCTCCTCTGCTTTGATCAGGACAGGGGGCTGCTCAGCAGTTGGTTTGGGACTATCTCTGTGATGCATTTTGACAGCCTTGGCCAAGCATATGCTTTAAATCCTAATGAGAAAGGGTCTCTTTAAGTGGAAAGGGGCCCACAGCAGCCTTCAAAGGGCTCTCTGGACAAATTCGGGGATATGCAGAAGACCCCTGGCTCTGTGTCATCCTGCTGCCCGGTGCAAGTTCAATGAGAGTCAGGGGAGAGGACTCATGGCCTGTCCTTCAGTCCAAACAGGTGACAATGGAGTTAGGTCATGACCTGACTCAGTCTCACCTTCACAGGGCTCCACCTCCCGCAACCTTCTCCCAGGTTTCCTTGTGCCCTGACCCTGACGGTCCCCCTAAGCTGGTCCACTTGGCTCTCCATCATAAACTGCCTTAAGCAGACCCTGAATTCTTTCGAATGGCTTCAGAAGGAGTTAGATAACTTGTAACTGACTCACTGGAAAAACTTCATGAGATTTAAGCTCAGTACTTCTGAAAAATAAACGATACCCAGCCATGAGGACTTAGAAAGTAGACAGAACATTCCAAACAAAAAGATTTTACCCTTTTGTTCTTCTTTTGTTATTAGACCCCTTCTTCTAGTTGATACAAATATATCTAGATGCAATTGCCTCCCTGGGGTCACAGCTCTCTGGCTGATGCAGGGTCAGCCTTTCTCCCTGAAGGTGCTTGGAGCCAGACTGGGCCTCCAGGAAGCCAGGGAAGGAAGCGTCACTGGAGCTGGCGTGTCCTTCTGTGTTTAATTTTCCCATAAGTCAGCTCTGATTATGGGGGATGGCCTCATGTTTCATGTATTCGGAGCTGAGTTCTGCAGAGCACCTTGCAGGGGCGGGGGAGCCCCCGGCTTGCACGCGGGGGCAGAAGGGTGGCGGCTCACCAGGTCACCCCCAGCACACACGTCTGCTCCCTATCAGATCTTGCTGGAGGAATGACCCTCAGGATGCTGAGCTCATCTGACAGCCTGCTCCTAATGAGACCCAGGGCTGCTCCCAAGCTTGTGTGGGAGGCTGGATCAAGAGGAACCCCCACCAACCAGGAGAAACATCTCTGAGGGAACAAAGATGTCCTCTTCTGAGTCTGCTTTGCTGAGTGATATGGCAGACCCCAGGCACTTCAGAGAAGCAGAGGCCTTCATGCTCCACTGTCCACCTGGGACGGTTGTTCTCAGGTCCCTCCAGATAAAGACGGGAATTTCAATATTTACTTATGACGTTCGGCATCTCTGTCACAGGCTCACAGCTGACAGCTTCAGGTGCAGGGGGAGGCAAGCTCAGTTCTCACCTCTAAGAATTCACAGTCCTCCTGGGGAGGCAGGACAGATGCCCAAGGAATAAGAGCACCCATGTCACCATGAAAGGGACAGTTCTGTGCACAGAGACACACTTCTAAAAGCGTAAGCCAGATTATGCATTCCTCTGGGAAATGCTCCACTGCGCCTCACATCACCTGGAAAAACTTCCAGATCCTCATCAAAATATTCCCGTCCCTGCCCAGTCAGGCTCCAGCCAGGGTGATTTTCTTTTGTTCTTCAAATGTGGTCTGCCACCCTGGAGTCTGCACCCTGGCTATTCCTTTGCCTGGAATTCTCTTCCTCCGGATCTTCACGTGGCTGCTCCATCTCACCATTGAAATTTTAGCCCAAATGCCATCTACCCAGAGAGCCCTTCCCAGACAATTTAGTATAAACTAGGCTGTCTCCCCGGTATACCTGATGGCACCAACTTGTCGCAATGTCTTTCTTAGCCTTTACCACAATCTGATATTTTTCCCCTTTATCGACTGATTGATTGATTGATTGTTTCCTTGACTCTCTCCCATGCTTCCCACTAGAACATAGCTCATGACAGCAGGGACCTTGTCTATCCTGTTCTATACTGTATCCCAGAATGCTAGGATATTTGATGGACCTAACAGAGGACTCATTGAATATTTGTTAAATATGTGATGGACGAGGGAAGAGGTTTTCTACACACAGCAGCTGCTTTGAAATGCTCCCAGCAGCCCATACCAGCAGCCAGGGTGGCACAACAATGCCCTCAACTTCACCCTCTGCCAGTGTAGGGGGCTGAGCCTCAGTTCCCTTGTAAGTAAAACAATAGGATTGTGAGGAGGATTAAGTGTGGACTGCCCAGTGAGGATAAAGTGTGAAACATAGTAAGCACTCAATAGCTTGTAGCTTCATCTCCACCACCATCACCATCTCACCATCACCATCTCCATCATCACCACCTCACCATCACTGTCTCCACCATTGCCATCTCCACCATCACCATCTCACCATCACCATCTCCACCATCACCACCTCACCATCACCATCTCCACCATCGCTGTCCCCACCTTCACCATCTCCCCCATCACCATTCACCATCACCGTCTCCACCATCATCATCTCACCATCACCACCTCACCATCACCATCTCCATCATTGCCATCTCCACCTTCACCATCTCACCATCACCGTCTCCACCATCACCGTCTCCACCATCAACGTCTCCACCATCACCATCTCCACCTTCACCATCTCACCATCACCATCTCCACCATCACCGTCTCTACCATCACCATCTCCACCTTCACCATCTCACCATCACCATCTTCACCATCACCGTCTCCACCATTGCCATCTCACCATCACCATCTCACCATCACCATCTCCACCATCACTGTTTCCACCTTCACCATCTCACCATCACCATCTCCACCGTCACTGTTTCCACCTTCACCATCTCACCATCATCATCTCACCATCACCATCTCCACCATCACTGTTTCCACCTTCACCATCTCACCATCACCATCTCCACCATCACTGTTTCCACTTTCACCATCTCACCATCACCATCTCCACCATCACTGTTTCCACCTTCCCCATCTCACCATCACCGTTTCCATCATCACCATCTCCACCATCACCGTCTCTACCATCGCCATCTCACCATCACCATCTCATCATCGCCATCTCACCATCACCATCTCACCATCACCAGCTCACCATCACCATCTCCATCATTGCCGTCTCCACCTTCACCATCTCACCATCACCATCTCCACCTTCACCATCTCACCATCACCGTCTCCACTATCACCACCTCCACCTTCACCATCTCACCATCACCATCTCCACCATCACCGTCTCCACCTTCCCCATCTCCACCATCACCATTTCCACCATCACCATCTCACCATCACCATCTCCACCATCACCACCTCACCATCACCGTCTCCACCATCACCATCTCCACCATCACCGTCTCCACCATCGCCGTCTCCACCACTGCCATCATTGCCATCACTACCATCATCATTCTTATCTACACTACAGCTCAGCAATGACCCACTTTAACTGTCTCCTCTTAGCTCTTGTCACATGAGGCTTTCTGCCCTACCTCCCTTTCCTTGCCTCGTCTCACCTGAATCATTGGCAGACACTGTTGGTTTCTTGACCCAAAGTCATTCCAAACTTTCTCCTTGCTAATGTAGCCCTAATTATATGATTATAGATGTCTTGATTTTGAGAAAGACAGGCTCAGAGATTGGTCTGGGAAGTTGGCACATGCACCTGGTTAAGCTTTTGGGAGAAATTTCCTTCCCAAAAAAGGGAGGCACATGACCCCGACTTGAATACAGTTGTATGAGAATGTGATGTCTGGAGTTATGGCATCAATATTATTACTACAAGGTAACATCCATGGGGACAAAAATGCTGACATATTGAGGATAAGAAATAGACAGCTGGAAAGAGCCTTGGTTCTTGTGGACATCCTTGAGCCACTGAGGTAACTTGGGATCCACCGTTCTTCACTCCTCCTGTTAAGTATCTATATTTTCTAAGTCACTCTTCATTAAATTGCTGCTTGCAGCCAGCAGATAAGACAGTAAACACAGTCTAAGGCTGTCTACGGAGCTCCAAGCTGGCACTCCTTGTAGAAATCTGCACTCCAGCCAGCCATGGAGCCCCTACAGCACACCAGCTAAGCTGGGCCTGCTGGGGAACCCACCCACCCTCCCTCCCCACGCTCCCCCACAGAAGAAGGGAAGCACACTGAGGTGCCCTAGGGGTATGGAATTGGAGTGGAGAATAAAGGAGGGATAGCTAGAACATTCCACTTAAAGGGAGCAAGGAGTGGGGCATAACTGTCTTCAAAGGCCTCCTGTTTCTGGGTCCTGAGAGATGAAAATGATGGTCCTGAGAGAGAGAAAAGGGAGGGCAACTTCACGCTGAGATCTGAGCCCGCAGCACAGACTTACGGCTCAATCTGAGGGAAGCTTGTTTCATGGTCAATAATTGAACACATTACATACTGCACTATGCCCCCAAATCAAGCTTTGTTTTATTTTTCCCTGTCAGGATGGTAGCGGGAAGCAGGGAGCCATTGAGTTTAGCAATGACAGGAATCCCAGTGTCTTGCAGGTAGATACTCAGTCTTTCCCGTCCCCCGCTTTCTTCCCAAGCAGCTTCTAGGAATAGGGGGAAGGTGACGTGTCCTCCATTGGTGGAGGGAGGGGTCTCAGGAAAGTGAGAGAAGAGCCGTGGAGTTGTCCTCTTGACCCCTTGACATATAACCACAAGCTCACTCACGCACAGAATGACCCTCCGGAAACCACATACAAAGGCTTGAGCATACCAAAATACCTTAAACACATACTGAAAAAGGAGGTTTAAATTGCACTAGGGGATGAAGATGCCAGTCTGCTCACACCCGGGAAGTCAGGGTTAACTAGATGGAGCAGAGACTGTCTCAAGACAAGAAAATGAGAAGATAGAAGAACGCAGTGACTGGGAGCATCGGCTCTCTGGTCAGGCAGCTGAGGGGTGCGACTCGCAGCTCTACCACTTCCTAGCTGTGTGACCTCTGGCAAGTGACTTAACCTCCCTGAGTCTTCATTGTCTCATCTGAACAGTGAAGACAAGAGAAACCAGCTTTGAGCAGGGTTGTGAGAGACAATCCAGATCATGTGTATGAAATGCTGAGCATGAAGTGGGCACATGGTAAGCACTCAATAAGCTTTTATTATCACTGTGAGGCACTCAGAGATGGGAAGTAAGGAGGGTCAGAAGAGCCAAGGAGAGCTGTGTGGAGGGGCTGGACATTGACCCAGCCTGTAGAGGGGTCAGGGAGATGGTGGGAAACAGTGCAGGCATGCGCAGCAGAATTCATACGTGCATGGTCCCAGCTGGCAGAGGGCTTACCCTACAGCTTGGAGGACGCTCATAGGAGATGCTAGCTAGCCTGGGGCAAATCCTATTAAAAATCTTCATACCCCAAACTCTTTTAAAACTCGTTGGAAGTCTTCAGTATCAGTGAGCACCCTTGGGTGTGTTACAGAAGCATCAATCTTCACGGTGAGGAAGCTCAGGCCCAGACCCCAGGTCAGAGCCCTATCGAAAGACCCATTGCTGCCCCAAATCACAGTGGAATCCAGAAGAACAGAAGCTTTGGAACCCACAAACCCAGCTTTGATCACTGCTCCCCACTTACTGGCCACATGACCTTAGACAAGGCAATTTGCCTCTCTGGGCCTCCTTCATGGGGTAGCCTAGCACAGTGTCTGGCAAACAGCAGGTGCTCAATGATGGTTGTCAGCAACCATAGCTCCTGTGCCAGCTGCCTCCCAGCCCTGTTTCCTGCCTAAGCTTTTAACTCCCTTTCCAGGGATCCAGGCCCACATGGTCACTGTCCGTGATGTTCCTCCCCTCCACGTGAATGCTAACGCTCCTCTTCTCTCCGGAAGAATTCAAAGGGCCCTGGAAACTTGTTTATTAGGAAAAGCTGTGGGAGTCTGCCCTGCTTGGTGGAGGCGCTGACCTCTCCCATCCTTGCCTGCATATTTCTCCCCAGTGACATCTTTTCATGTTCCCTGGTTCACTTGGGTGAGTCACAGATCTGTAAATCCCGACCACAGAAAGCTTGGCAAAGTTTGTTAGGTGTTTATTGGAAGGGGAAGGAGGCAAATGATCAAAACATTGGCTGTGGCTCTAGTCTCTGAAACTTGCAAGAGCAAGTTTTTAAATGTGTTCGAAACATCTAAACAGATTCAGGGAACACTTATTTTTTTAAAACCGTAATGAGAATAATATTGTAGAATACTCCTCAGTTGGAGTCAGATCTTTGGGCTGCCTTCGTATGGCGCTAGATATCTGAATGAGAGCTGAGAAACGTAATTCAGTTTTCAGTTTCCCTATTGATACAGGACACCATTTAGACATGGCCCCACTGACAAAAACACACAGGCTGTGTTCTCTGCACAGCCCCAGGCTGACTCATGCCTCCTACACGCCTTTGCACACGCTGTTCCCACTGGCTGCAACTCTGTTCCAGTCACTCCAGGAAACGTTTGTTGCTACTCTGTGCCAGCCCCTGAGCTGGGCACTGGGAACTGAGAGATGAATCAGACACCATTCCTGACCTCAAGAATTAGTGCAGATGGGAGGCTGACAGACAGGGGGATCCAAGTTGCGTCCTGACAGGTGGGTAGAAGTTCTCTGAAAGGACAAAGAAGGGAAGGCCTTTCCCACGTGAGCACATCTACTCATCCTTCAGGACCCAGCTTGTGTCTCCTCCTCTAGGAAGCGTTCCCTCCGGTTGAGTTGGTCACTCCCTCCATCCACACTGTACCTTGTACACACCCTCCCTTACCCCTCCCCCCTGACACTAAAACCCATGTCCTGGGTTATCTGCCTGGTGGTCTACACTTTGGAGAGTTGATGTCATTCCTTCTCTTCTGCATCTCCGGTGCCCAGTTCCAACTTACTGCATGGCAGGTTCACTAGGTGTTTGGTGGCATTTTTGAGCTGAGCATCACTGTCATTGGCAGGCAAGAGCCGAAGCAGCCACGTGGCAGTGTGAGCGTGCTGGGAGTGCCGCACCTGAACCCCACCCGCTGAGCCTTGTTGCTTCGAGCATCTGAGCCCTGAAGGGGTCTGGGTGGGATTAACCCCTGGCTCCCAGCCTCATTCCAGCATCCGTGGTTTGGTGGTAGGAGTGGGGGGGCCTGTTCAATCAGAGAAGAAATATGCTTTGAAATGAAAACGCTTCCCTTTCTGATCCGTCTGGCTCCTCCGTGCTCCCCGCCTTCTTAGTATGCATGTATTCAGCCCCCATTTCAAGACCTACCCACAGCATCCTCTCCACCCTGACGGCTGAGCTAGGCTCCCTCTCCGCGCCCCTTCCAGTCCTCTCCAGAGACAAATTGCTTACATGTGTCAAGGCTTTTCTGATTAATAGAGGAATACGCCATGGGATGTCATCAGGGGTTCAGAGGCTTTTGATCAAAGGGGGAGGATCATGCTCGGGCCACACATCCCTGCTGGTTCATTTATCAGGTCGGTTCAGCACCTTTCCTCTCAAGTGCCCCTGACAAAGGCCTCCCACCAGCCCACCATCAGCTCCCACGCTCCCGAGAGAGGGGAACAGAGAGGAGATGGTTCTCCAGGAAGGGGTCAGTGGGGAGCAAAGCACAAGGAGAGAGGAAGAGGAGCAAGTTGGGGGGCCATGGCCTAAGCATTGGTCCTTGAGACAGCGTACCCCAAGTTCTTTTTATTCTGAGAAGCCACTGTGATGAACATCTACCAGGCAATTCTCCAAAAGCGTGGAATAAAAGGGAGGAAGAGAGGGAGGAAGAGAGGGAGGGAGGGAATTCAAAAGGAAGGGAAGGAAGGAAGGGGGTCAATGAATGAATGAATGAGTCAGAGAGAGAAGAAGGGAGTGAGGGATCTAAGAAAAGAATGAGTAAAGGAGAGGGGGAATGGTTGAATGAATGAGTCAGTACATGTCCCAATAGGCTAATGAATCAATGATTCACGCAGTCCTTACAAAAGCTGGACTCTGCAGCGCAGGCTCAGCTCTCGTTCCTTCCTCCACTCGCCCACTGCTGGGTGTCAGCAAGACCCAGCTTGGAGGTGCAGCACTGAGGCAACCTGGGAGGAGTTCAGGCCTCACCTCCACCCAGCTCCTCCCATCTCAGGGATGCTTTTCCTTTTCTTTCAGCCCACGGGGTGTTTGTAACAGCCCTGTGAGGTGGGCAAGAGCAGGTGAAGCCTGGGGTGATGACCTGGTGAGGTGGGGGCAGCTCAAGAACAGGGTCTCTCAGCTCAGGCCTCCTCCTGCTCAGCCAGGTCCCTAAGGAGTGGCTGGGGCCTGCCACAGGCTCTGCGTGTCCTCGGGCTGCAAGGCCACTGCCCACTGTGTCCCCTAAAGAGCCTCTCTGCTGGGGGCTTTGCACTAGGAACTCCAGAGAGCCATATAGGATTTGCCAGGGAGGCTGATAAATTAGGCTCTGAGGATTTAGATTAGTCTAATTTAATGACACGGATGGCTGGCTGGATTGGAGTTCCTTGCTACAAGTTTTTTCTTTCAACTCACTCAACAATTATTTCCCTCAAGTTGGTTGCAGATGCAGCCTGCCCAGGAATTATAATCCATTCCTTACTGAGCAGCAAGGAGTCCGGGGAGATGCTGACCAAATTCATATGCATGCCACCCAGGCAGGGGGCCAGGGGGCAGGCCATGACTTGGAGCTTACAAGAAAGGCCACAGAGAGTCCTGCTGGGCTGGGCTGGCTGGCCAGGACCTGGCAGTGAGGGACTCCGTGGAGATGAAGCTGGCTGGCTCCTGACTGGGTGTGGCTGTCTCTACCCCCTGCCTCCAGCCTGGAGGGAGCATCCCTACACAGACACACAGCACACACAGCCACGTGCAGTCACAAAAGACACATGTGCATGCATCCAGGATGAGACACACATGGACATTCACACACATACACACCTCAACACAACCCACAGACCAAAAACACAGAGGTAATGAAAGTCACACACATGCTCAGACACACCAAGCCCACCTACCCTAACATCCCACTGTCCTCAGCCTGCACTCTCATTCAACCCAATGCAATAACCACTTAGGGAGTGCCATCTGAATGTGAGTACTTGAAGATCAGACACAGAAATGCCCATGGCCCTGCAAGGATCTCTGTGAGGACCCCAGAGGTACTCAGTTCATTCAGGCAGAGCTTAGTGAACAGTCGGGTCGGGAAGGCCTGCAGTAGGCTTTGAAGGCCACGTGAGAATGCATCAGCCCCAGGACTGTCCTCACGGATCTGATGACAGAGATAAAGAAACACCCATCATGGTCATTTTACCCAGAAGCAAGGTTTTAAAGAAGGCCTGCTCTGGGCTGGGCCCTGGAAGACACAGCCTGTGCCTTCTGGGAGGCCCATGTAGTCGGAGAGGCACACATGTGAACAGGCCATGGCACTGCCACATCCCAGGGCTGTGATGGAGGGGCTGTGCAGTCCTGAGGAGCCCGAGACTTCTCGGAAGGCTTCCTGGAGGAGGCTACAGATTAACTGAAAACACGGGAAGGGCATTGTGGGCATGCAAGGGGCCCAAAGACCCAAGGACACAGGAAGAAGCAATGTTCAGAGGACGGCAGTTCACGCATGGGGGCCGGGCCACGAGGGGGAGCACCGGAGGCCCAGCGTCAACCTGCAGGCTGTGCAGCGGCTGTGATTTCTGTTACAAACGCTTTGCCCTCTGAGTAGGCAGCTGTTTCGAAGTTTTGCAGAGCTGGCCGGCCGCACAGGCCACGGCTGTTGACCTTCCCCAGCACCGCGGGTTTCCAGTCTCTCAGAGAACTCCCCCCTGCCATCTGCGGGCCACTGCCATCTGCGGGCCACCAGAGCCAGAGGCTGGCCTGGATGATGCCAGGGGCTCTGCCAGCAGTGAGGCCCTGTGCCGGTCAGATCTTCCAGAGACCTGTCGCACACATGCCCAGAAAACCCAGATAAGTCCCTGCACAACCATTTCCCTGGGACTTGGCCCCTGGTCCAGCCTCTCCCCCTGGAGAGCCCCTCCCCACACTCCTCCCCATATTCCATCCTTCCCTTCACCTGGCTAACTCTTCCTTCCCCTTCAAGACCAAGCTAAGTTGACATCTCTTCCAAGAAGCCTTTCTGAACCCCTGTCCCCACTGCCCCAGAGGAGTTGGACACATTTCCTCAGAGCTTCCCTCTGTTGCTTCCTTATCAAACAACATAACCATCATCCGTCTACTCAGAGATCTCCCCAGAGACCCTGACAACTTTTCCTCCCCACGGCCTATGCAGTAACTAGCTATTGCCGCATAACAAATTATCCCAAAACTTACTGACTCAAAACGATAGCAGATTACCTCCATTGTATTTGGAGGTCCGAAATTTAGCACAGCAGGAACATCTTGTCCAGTGTCTGGGCCTCAGCTAGGGTCTGGAACCAGCTGAAGAGTCATTCACAGTGTCTGGTGGTTGATGCTTGCATTGACTGAGGAAATAGCTGGATCTCTCCAAATGGCCTGTGCTTCCTCCTGACACAGAGACTGGGTTCCAAGGGCAAGCATTCCCAAAGAGAAAGAGACAGAAATCTGCATCTTTTTATGGAATGATAAATCAGAAGTCATTTAGCATGACTTTCACCATACTCTTTTGGTCAAAATAGTCACACCTTAAACCCATCCAGATTCAAGGGGAGTAAATGTAGGTTCCCACTTCTAGGTAAAATGAGTAACAGTCACGCTGTAAGAAAAGCCTGTGGGGTGGGATAAACATAGAGGTGTGGCTATCTTTGGAAACCACAATCTGCCACAATCTGTTACCAGCAGAATGAATGAATGAATGAATGAATGAATCTTGATCTTCTCTGTCCTCAGACAATTCTTCTCAGTTAAGTCTCCACCCAACTCCTACCAGCCCACGTGGCAAGTCTCAGCCCCTCCTTCCATTTTGGAGGCCAAAGGGCCATGAAATCCCTCATAGCTTCAACATTGTCAGAACTGTCACCAGAGTGTCAGTGGTGCTCACTGGGGTTTTAGGGAACAGGAAAGTGGTGTCAGGAACCAGAGAGGCCACCACAGCAGACTAGGGGAGGCACAGACACAGTTTGAGGAAGCAGATCTATGGAATTAAAACATTAGGAGAAACTTTCTTTTTAAAGATTTTCAATATTTAAATAACTATCTTCAGTTTAATATTTTTAGGAGAAAAAAGTGCTATGTGTACTAGTTAATGATATTTTTTGAGCTCCAATTCAATTGTTGAACAATTACTACGTGTTTTCACATTTTTTCTTGTTAATAACAGAAAGCATTGGGATTTTGTGAAGGGCCAGGCTTTATGCTAAGTGCTTTGGAGGCACTATTTGGCTCAAAAATTACTAATATGTGAGCATTCAGAGGCTTCCTCCATTTGCCATATTATGATGCAGATTAGCTAATCAGTGGGCAGAGAACAGAAAAGCCTTTTGGTAAGTGAGGGTTTGGGAGCAGGTGCACAATATGGGAGAAGTGAAGGGAAGAGGGGAGCAACTTCGAGAATAATTGCGGTGAGTTATGGAATGTATCTCCTGCACTGTTCTTCAAAAGGTGTAACGAAGATCAAAATACTTTCTAAGTTACTTTGGGCTTCTGGACTGAGCTTTTTTCAATGTGACTCTGCACAGAGTCAGAGCCACTGGAACTTATAAGGGTTACATCTCACTTGATGCTCACAACAATGTGATGATATAGAAACACTCATCACCTCCTTTAAACAACTAAGAAAAATAAGATTCAGAGAGTCTAAACAATATGTCTAAGGCCACCACACCAAAAGTGGCTGAGCCATGACTAGAAGGCAAATGTCTGTGACCTGGAGTCTGATCTTTTACCCCCTGTGTCATACCACCTCTCGTCTTAAACTCGGTAGATAATTGGAAGAGAAGGGCATAGGCACTTTACTAGAAAAGGATTTCAAGTATTATTACCCAGGTGGGAGTGGGGTGGGCACGAAATCCAAGACAGGTAGGTTCCACTCTCCGGATAGGGCCTGGGACTCTGGCTTCCTTCTCAGAACAACATCCTAGATGAATTAAATCTTTCAAGAACACATACCCTCCTCCACTCCATTTGAGCCCGGCTTTGACCCCTAACAACCATGCTGGTAACTATCCCCCTGTTAGCCATGCTGTGACTTCTTCCTGGGGTGTCCTTTCCTCCAGCTCACCACCAATCCAGCTCCTACCCTTCACTTAAGGCCTTGCTCAGATGCCACCTCCTCCAGCCACATGCACGGAAATGGGTTCATCACCACACCTGGGCTGTAACTCCATGTGCAGAGACCATAGCTGCTTCTCTCTCTCTCTCTCCCCATATATATATGTGTGTGTATACACATACACACATGCGCGCACACACACACACACACACACACACACACACACACACACACACACACACACACATCTCTCTCCCATCCCTGGAGCAGCTGTCCTAGGTCCACGCACATGGTTAGTGTCCAGTAAGAACACCATGAACTGAACTGAGGAGGGGTAATCTGAGTGTCATGGGTTGAATGCTTGTGTTATGCATTGGGATTAGATTTCAACATATGAATTTTGCTCTTATAAGAGAGACTCCCAGAGACCTCCCTTGCTCTTCCACATGGTGAGGACACAGAGAAAAGTCAGCAGTCAGCAACTTGGAAGAGGGCTCTCTCAGAACCCAACCATGATGGCACTCTGATCTTGGACTTTCCAGTCTCCCAAACTGTGAGAAATAAATTTCTGTTGCTTCTAAGCCACTTGGTCTATGGTACTTTATTATAGCAGCTCTAACTTGACTAAGACACTGAGTCTGACAGGGAGCTTTTTAGAAAGTCAAATCCTATCAAACAAATGTGATGATTCCAAATTGGGAGTCTCAGTTTCTCCTATGTCCTCGGCTCTTCCTTTTGTGTTTGTTCTATTGAATGAAAGTCTGGGGAACCTTAAAATGAACCAGGGTCATTCCCAGAAGGCCCTGACCTCATCAATCAGCGCTCCTGCCCTCTTCCAGCCCCAGGTCCCTCGCAACAAATCATCGCGCGCGCGCACACACACACACACCCTGTTCTCATGTTCCTGAGGGTCCCATCTCAGTAACAACACCCAAACCCCTTGGCCTAATACACACAGACCCCGTCCCCGGGTCTGGACCCCTCCACCAGCTCAGCCTCATCTCTCATCACTCCTTGCCTTGAATCCTTAGGCAAGTTACTGAACCTCTCTGAGCCTCAGTCACGGCTACTTAGAACAAGAGTGATTATAATGTGTGACATACAGTAACAACTCAGGAAGTGTTGTGGAATGCACAAATGATCGCGTAGGACCTACTGTACAGGGCTATTCTGAGGACTAGTGGAAACATGAAGAGAAAGGAGCAAACAGCAAGCTCTCAATAAATAGTAGCTCCGAGTAGGTGGACAGACTGAGAGGCTGCACCGAGAGCCTTCTCGCCATTCACAGCCACAATGTCTCACTCTTCTGCATAACTGCATCTCTATCCGATCTAAGCGTTATTAAGAAACGGTAACAAACAAACAAAACACAGAAGGAAGACACCAGCAACAAGTGGGCCGGGCACTGTTGCCTGTGACCACACACCGACGCCACACGGAGCATAGCGGAGCGAGTCCGGCCACCACAGAGCGCGAGGTGTCCTGAAGTCCTGGGCAAAGCGAGCCGGGCGGGCCCCTTGGTCGTGAGTCGGGGGGCGGGGGGAGGGACGACTGAGGAAGGCCGTGGCGGGCGCGGTCCCCACGTGGTGGAGTCACTGTCAGCCTCTCATGCGGAAGCAGGTGCGTTGCTGGCCTCGGCGGCGTCTTTCTTCCTGGCACCTGCGGCTCCCGGTGCAGGCCAGCTTCTGTCCCCACGCTGACTCGCAGTGTGTCCACTGTCTACTCCCCAGGGCGGCGGGCCCGGCTGGACAAGCTCCGGTAAATAGGAGCGAGTGGCACTGCGGATGCAGCGGGGCCACGGGGTGCCGTGGGCGGGCTCCGTCCACTGAGCGCCCAGAGCCAGTCGTGGCCTGGCTGGGGTGCAAGCCACGTGGACCCTCAGCTCCGCAGCAGGAGGGCGTCCAGGGAGCGGTGGCCTGGGTTGGGTGGGCCCCGCACGCTGGACCCTGCCGAGCATCCTCGATGTCAGGGTTTCTCCCGACCTTCCAGCCATCCCTCTGGACCTCAAACCAGGACTTGAACTCAGGTTTCTTCCAGCCTGGAGGCTCTGCCTTCTCCAGTGCACTCAAAGCACCAGCGCCTCCCCGACGAGATACAGACTTTGTTTTGCTTTGCAGACGGCATGAAAGGAAGCCCGAAGCACCAACTCTTGGCCGGCAGGCTCGTCGTCTAGGTGAGGCTGCTTCCTCCTCCGGGGTCAACCTTGAGGCTTTGAGGGACTGGGCTCACTCCTGAGCAATGGGCAAAGCCGGCTCTGCTGGCTGTGTGGAGAAGGACCCCAGCCCCAAAGTCGCCCCCCTCCCACCTCCATGTGCACACTTCTCCCTGGAGAGAGGGCAAGCTGGAAGGCTGCCCCATGCCGAACATGGACATGCAGAGGCAGTGAGGGTGCTCGGGCAGCTCGGCGCATGGGTGCCCCTGACATTCCCTGAGCCCTCCCTCCCCTGCGCCCCATGGGAGCTGCCCCCACCCTCACAGTCTGGAGAGGCCCCAACCAGGAACGTGTCCCTTCTGTTTATCGTTATGGCTGGTTGGTGGGCTGTTTCCTCAAACTACACAAGTAGAGCTAAGTCTGTAGAATATTTTACGAACACTGAAAATTGCAGAGAGGCGATCAACATTTTGGCATATTTCCTTACAGTCTCCCCTTCCCCACCACCACCCCATTTATTTTCTCACCTTTGGCTTAACATTGTCAGCAGGAGTTTTCTCATTTCATTAAACTCTCTTTGTAAACACCACTTTTAAAGGCTGCATAGTCTTCTTTCCCTGCGCTGAGCCAGAGTTTATATAAGCATTCCCCTAGTGTAGGTTTTGTTTGTTTTGTGGTATTGCAACAGTAATGATATGAAAAGCTTGGCTTGCATTTCAAAATATTTCTTTGCGATAGATTCCTAGAAGTGGCATTACTGGGTAAAGTGCAGGAACATATTTAGGGTTCTTGGTCTCTTTTGCCCAATAACCTCTGGGTGGATGAGCCAGCTTACACGTGATAAACAGAATTTAATACACTGCTCTCAGGGTCTGTGATAGAGAATCCCTCAACCACAGCCTCACTGCTCCAAATCCAGTTATCTTGCCACCACTATCAATTCAGGGATTTCCAAGCACCAAACAGTGTCCTTTTCCCCCACATCCAAAGGCCACCTTCCCTACAAAATAAAAGACTTTGAACATCTTTAGAAAAAGAAATTGATGTAAATAAGAAAGAGCTATGGAGGCCCAGGAGATAGAAAGGCCAGGTTGTGAAACCTCTCGGTCACCAGTGATATGGATGAACTCAGGTCTTAGAGTTTTCATTGGTCAAACAGGGGGCTTGAACTTGGGAGTCCCTCATCCCCCAAAGCCTGTGAAACAGTCTGTCAGTACTGGAGTTCGGGGTCCAGGCTATGGAGTCAGTTTGGCTTGGTTTAGGACCCAGCTTTGCCACTTGCCAGCAGCATGACCTTGGGCAAGTTAACTGGTCTAACCCTCAATCTTATAATCTGTAAAACGAGAATGAAGGAAATGAAATTACCTACCAAATGATCGTGAGGATTGAATGTAATTATATACTGAAAAATTTAAAATAGTACCTGGCACAAAGTAAATACTTATAAAGAGTTTGATGCTATGGCATTTGCTTGCTAAGGATCATAAACATCACCACAACCGGAGGGGGTCTCTGACGTTGGTGCAGACAGAGTTGAGAGAGGGAGAGAACGCTCATAGCCCACTGTGGCCTGAGCTATCTGGCAGTTGCCTTGCCCACGTCTGTCTGGCCCAGGCTGGGCCCAGCACTTGCTTTTCATCTGACCACAGTCTGGCTGTGCAGCACCCCTCAGGCAGGGCGGCTCTGAAACGCGATGCCTCCACGGGAGGAGAGTTGAAGGCCGCTTCACCAGGTGGTTATCAAAGCCCTGGCCGCCACAGAGGCTTGGGAACATAATCTCCGGAAAGAGATTGTCTGAACTCAGCTCGCTAGAGAACAAGGACACCAGTGCTGATAAGCTGAGCGGTAGCCAAGGAGGATTTGGACATGGGGACTCTGGAGGGCCTCGATGACTCATCCTGCAGACATTTCCTGGGGGTTAGGGTGAGCCACAAGCCAGATCCATGCTCTGGGTGGTGGAGGTTGGGGAAGATCAGGACAGGATCCTCCCTCCAGGATGCGGATGGAGAGAAAAAGCCAGGATCAGAAACGTGCCTCGTTGTCAGAGGCCAGCTCTGAGCCTAGCATCCGGCCACTGGGCTGAGCTGGGATCTCCCAGGATGAGTGAGAGGTTAGGTCAGGACTTCCCAGGCTCTTACGCTGAAGGGGACATAACTCTGCTCAACGGCTGCCCTTAGCACCCCAGTCAGTTCTGCTCAGCAGCAATAGGTACCCCTGATTCTGGGACAGGACGCCCTCATCAGGGGAGAGCAGGTGGGAGCAACAGTTGGGATTTTATAGATCTCAACCAGAAACCAAGGTTGAGAGCAGTCAGAAAATGGGCCTGAAATCATAGAGTAAGGGGCCAAGCCAGAATGTGAACGTAAGACTCCTACATCTGTTTTCTGAGAAGATCTCATAGGCCTTACCAGCCCAGCAAAGAAGGTCAGAGCATCTAGACTATTTACTGATGTTAAACAAAGCCATCCTACAGAAAAGAAGTGAAATGACTCTATTTAACAGGAATTACGTTTTTGCAGCAAACTCTCTCCCTATTTTTTAATGGAAAGCATCAGAAAGCAGGTGCTAGAAGGTATTTTTCCTTTCTTGATGTCTTTGAAATTCAACATTCAGTCAACACTCAATGTCCACTTCAGTGGATCCTGCTACCTAACTGGCATCCACTCCCTCTCTTTCTCTTTCCAAATACAACCCTAATTTTGTTGAGATATTGATCTCCCTCCTGCCCAGCTCCATAGAGGCACAATAATTACCCTAAACTCATGGTCCCCAGACAATGCACCAAGGTGCCCCAGGGCGCTGCAGTGAATTTACAGTAGCACCAAGTGATATTCGCAATTTTCAAGAGAAACACAGTGACATCTGTCAGAATCATGAGAACTACTAGCTCAAAGTACTTCACAATTTTGATATTAATGACATCACAGCTTTGTGAAACCAGCTTTTCAGTGGTTGCAGTCATAAAAAAGCAAATACTGCACAAAAATTGATGTAAATAAGAAAAAAGGATGGTAGGTATCCAGTCTATCTCCCAGATTTGAGAAGGTATGCTGTATCCAACAGGTACACGTGTCCCAGTAGTAAATAAGTGTGGTTACTTAAGAATGATATAAAAATATTATTTTCTTCCAATTTATGTACTTTTTTTTTCAAATGGCCACTAAGTTGTTAAGACATAATTATTAAATTGTTTATACCTAACTACTTAATAAATAGAACTGTTAGGTATTTCTTTTGGTCTAGGACACTATGAAAAATTACTGAGGCACTAAGAGTGCCAAGAAAGTTAGGAAACCTCTGCCCTAAGCTAATCAGAACATGGTATTTCTCTGGTACCTGTGCATGGTCCAAAGTGGGTCCTCGTCCCTATCAGACTGAGCATGAAGACATACATGCCATGGTTGAGGAAACTGATCCTCTCTCTCATTCTCTCATGCTGGGTGAGAACAGAGAGGCACACAGATCCAAGAGCCATTGGCAGTCAGCTTGTGATCTCAGGGGAACCACTCCTAGCATGGCACCCATGCTGAGGACAAGAAAGCAGAGGGACAGGGAGACCTGGGTCTCTGATGTCATCACTGAGCTGTTGGGTCTGTCCACCTGCCTCTAGGCTTCCTATACGAGGATTAGGTATGAGATATGAGGTTTCCTTATTGGCTGAAGTAGTTTGAGTCATGGATTCTGTCACTTGCAGCCAGAAGCATTCTAAGGAATAAACAAACTTACTGTGATTGAAGCTGTGTTAGGAGAGGCTGGTGATGTGGAGAGGAGCAGGCAGAGCCTCTGTGCTGGGGAGTCATGGGGCAGAGGCCTCACCAGGACTCCTCGTGGCTAAGGTCTGTGCAAAGCTCTCCTGGGACAGAGGTAGGAGGGCTGGCTCTTCTTGGGCTGAGGCTGAGGGCAGCCCATGCAGGAGTCTTCCAGGATGGTGCTGTCCCCACAACATGGCACCCAGGCCACCTTCCTAGACTTCCCAGGCACATTGCACCAGAGCTCATTACTCCCGCATCTCCCTCACACACTGTGAGCTTCTTGAGGGCAGGAACTGAGTTCCCAATAACCCACCCAACCCAGCCCCAGACCACATCCAGGCTCATCAACCACAATGAATCAACCACATTGAAAGGACAGTAAGAGTAGCTAGAAAATGGGGTGAGGGGAGATAGAGGGCTTCCAGAAGGAGGGGCCAGCTGGGTAAAAGCAGTGATGTTTATTGACATACAAGTATCATGCGCCCGGCCACTGCTGGCACTGGGCATCAGCGATGACCACAGCAGATGGGGTTCCTTCCCTGGGGGAGCTCACAGTCTAGGGAGTGGAGGCGGGCTTAATGGAGGTTATACATGGGATTTCAAATCATGGGGAAAGAAGAGGATGCTCTGAGGCAGAATAACAGGGAGCCCTGCTACAGACTGGTGGTCAGGGAAGGCCTCCCAGAGGAGGTGACACCTAAGCTGAAACACAAAGGACGAGAAGGGGCCAGCCAGGCACAGTGGGGAAGAACACTGCAAGCAGAGGGAAACGTGCAGCAAGTGCCCTGAGGTGGGCGTGCGCCAGCAGCTGGGGGAGCAGAAAGAGCCCAAGCCAGGGCTTCCAGGGTTGGTGGCACACACACATGCACGTGCACACTCAAACGAAAGTCGAATTTTAATTTCAGATAAACAATGAGTATCTCTCTAGTATAAGTAGGTCTCAAATATTGCATGGGATATGCTTATACCAAAAAGTCTTCAGTGCTCCTCTGAAGTTCAAATTTAGGTGTGCATCCCTATTTTATCCACTAACTCTAGTCCAGGCTACCAGAGCAGAGTGAGCAAGAGAGAGATGTTCTGAGAGAGATCAGAGGCAGGCCAGGCAGATTCTGCTGGCCTGGCAAGGGCTGGTTGTTAATCTAAGCACAATGGGAAGCCAGAGTTCGGCGAGAACAGGGTTGACACACAGGCATATGGCATCAGTAGAACCAGCATGGCATGGTGGTTAACTGCATGTACTCTGGACCTTGACAAGCGGGATTATGGTCCTGCCTCTGCCACCGATAGCTGTGTAGTCTCAAGTAAGCTATAAAGTATTCTGTGCCTCAGTTTTCTTATCTATAAAATGGGCATGACGAAATGATAATGCTCTCCCCAAGGTTGTCGTGTGCAAAGCACCTAGAAGAGCACCCGAGAATCATTCTCTTAACAGTACTGCTCTTTAAACAGATCATCCTAGCTGCTGTATGGAAAGGTGGAGGGTAGAGGGAGGAGACTAAGAGAGGAGGCAGGGAGAGCATCGAAGAAGCTGTTACAGTCCTCCGGGTGAAAGATGATGGTGACCGTGGAGGTGGAGGGAGTGGCTGGACTCGAGGCTTGTTTGGAGGCAGGGCTGCAGGACTTCGCGAAGAGCAGGGCATGGCGAGGTGGTCAGCGTGGCTGAGCATGAGTGCAGGCACCTATCAGGTCCCTCTTCCCAGACTGCCCTGGAGGCTTCTCCAGGCAGATCGAATGGAGCTACCCTTCCCTTCTGGAAGGCCCGTGTGGGAAGGGAGACGGGCCCTCACAGAGGCCAGGAGCTCTGGTTGGGTGAAGGTCAGCCTCTGCTGTACAGTGGTTTCCACACTTCTCCCTTTCCTGCAGAGGTAGGACTTGGCCCAAATTTTGTGGTCACATGCAGCTGCCATCTCCATGGATCAAACTTGGCTCTACATGCAAATCAAGAAGGAAATCACAACAATGTGCAGCAGACTTGCCTTCCATTTCTGACACCTTGGTAACTTTGGAAAGTCCTGAAAATTTTAAATGGTTTGTCATTTCAAGAAAATTCCACCCCTGCTACCAGGGTGAGGCCAAGCTTGCCAACCTCCTGCCTAAACAGTCAGACATTTCAAACATGCATCATTGCCAAGAGGGCTCAGATGGGAAACTACAGCTCACTGCTTACTGCTGAACTCAGACCCTAGGGTCCATGTGCCAGCCCCTCCAGGCCCTGGTCCCTCTCCCTGTGGACCAGGATGCAGCAGCCGGACGTCAGCTGCAGCCACTGCTGTCAGCCTCTGGTCTGGGATCCAACAGGGGGCACCAGAGACTTGCTCAGAACAGCAGACACAGAGCAGCCAGGAAGCTGATGAGAACATTTCAGCCCCAGAATCTCTGGTCTTGGGAGCAGCAAAGATGGAAGATCATTGCACATTCAGAGTGAGCCCTTCCTCCCCATCTGTCTTAAAATAGAAAGAACAGAGATACAAACTCTCAAATAACTGTGAACAAACTCACACAGGGGACACCTTCTTCAACCCATACACAGAATATTGCAACAGCATCTGAGGGTCGAGGTTGATTAGCAATGTCTGTCATGAGCATGAAGCGGGGGACAGGGTTTTTCCATTTGTGGAATGGACACATCTTAGAACACAAATTTTATTAGTGTTCTCTAGTTTGAAGAGCTACAGTGATCCCTGCTGCCTCCAGAAAAAGCTAATTCTCGTGTCTTAGTCCATTTTCTGTTGCTGTAACAGAATACCACAAGCTGGGTAATTTATAGAGAAAAGAAATTTATTTCTCACAATTCTGGAAGTCCAATATCAAGATGCTGGCATCTGACAAGTGCCTTCATGTTGCTTCACAATATGGCAGAAGATGGAAGAGCTTGCGAGGACAAGAGCCAGAGACAGAGAGGGCCAAACTCGATTTTATAACTACCCACCCTTGTGATAACAAACCCAATCCTGCGATAACAACATCAATCCATTCATGAGGGCAGAGTCCTCATGGCCTAACTGCTTCTTAATGGTGCCACCTTTTTATTCTATCACAATGGCAATTACATTTCAACATGAGTTTTGGAGGAGACATTCAAACCATATCATTTTGTCCCCAGGTCCCCCAAACTCATGTTTTTCTCATGTACAAAATACATTCATTTCATTCCAAGAGCCCCCACAGTCTTATCTCATTTCAGCACCAACTCAAAAGTCCAGAGTCTCATCTGAATTACATAAGGATGAAACTTAAGGCAAGATTTATCCAGAGGAAAATTCCTCTCCAGCTGTGAGCCTGTGAAATTAACAAGTTATGTGTTTCCAATATACAATGGTGGGACAGGCATAGGGTAAAAATTCCATTCCATAAGGGAGAAATAAGCAAGAAGAAGGGGTCTCCAGTTAATGAAAAATCCAACAGGGAAAAAAGTATGTCTTAAAGCTGGAAAATAATCTCTTTTGACTCGATGTCCCACATCCTTGTTATACTGAGATAGGTGTTGGGCCCCCAAGGCCTTGGGCAGCTCTGCCCCATTGGCTTTGCTGAGCTCAGCTAGGGCTTCAGCTCTCCCAGGTTGAAATCTTGTGTCTGCAGCCTTCCCAGGCTGGTGCTGCATGCTGGTAGCTCTGCAGTTCTAAGGTCTCTGGAGCAGCTCCACTCCCACAGCTTCAGTAGGCATTGCCCAAGTAGGAACTCCCTGTGGTGGCTTTGATCTCAGATTTCCATTCAGCATTGCCCTTATAGGGGCTCTATGTGGTGGCTCTGCCCCTGTAACAAGTGTCTACCTGGGCCCTCAGGCTGTCTGCAGCATCCTTTGAAATGTAGGTGGAGAAAGCCATGCCTCCATAGCTCTTGCATTCTGCATGCCTGCAGAATTAACATCATGTGGAATTTGCCAAGGTCTACAGCTTGTACCTTCCAGAGCAGTGGGTCAAGAACACCCGGGCCTGCTTGAGCCATGGTTGGGGTGGCTAAGGAGTGTTACACCAGAATGCAGAGAGCAGAGACCCAAGGCAGCTCTGAGAAGCAAGTGCATGGAGGGTCCCATGAGACTGTCCCATGAAATCATTCTGCCCTCTTAGAGCTCTGGACCTGTGATGGAAGAGGCAGCCTCAAAGATCTCTAAAATGTCTTTGCGGATCATTCTCCCATTGTCTTGATAATTTCTTCTCTCCATACTAATCTTAGCAAACAGTCACTTGGCCACACCCTTGGCTTGTTCTCCCAAACATGGTTTTTCATTCTTTACATGGCCAGGCTGAAATTTTTCAAAATCTTTTCATTCTGCTTCTCTTTTAGTTATAAATTTCATCTCTAAGTTATTTCTTTCCTCTTGCATCCTACTGTATGTAGTTAAAAGTAGCTACATAGTTCGTTTAATATTTTGCTTAGAAATTTCTCCCACCAGATATCATAGTTCATTGCTCTTAAATTCTGCTTTTCATAAAGCCTTAGGGCATGGACACAATTTAGTGTTCTTTGCCAGTTTATAACAAGGATGGCCCTTACTCCATTTTCTGATAATATATTCTTCATTTCTGTCTGAGACCTCATCCGAATGGCATTAACTGTCCATATTTTTACCAACATTCTGACCACAACCACTTAAGTAATCTCTAAGAAGATTCAGACTTTTCTTATCTCTCCTCTTTTTCTGAGCCCTCACTAGAATTTCACTCAGTGCTCCATTCATGGAAGTCTCGGCTTTTTCTGGTCTGCTACTCCAAAATTTTTCAGCCACTACCCATCACCCAGTTCCAAAGCCACTTCCACATTTCCAGGTATTTGTTATGGCAACAGCTCCATTTCTAGGTACCAATTTTCTGTCTTTCTCTTTTTTGTGTTGCTATAACAAAATACCATAGGCTAAGTAGTTAATTAAAAAAGAAATTTATTTTTCACAGTTCTAGAGGTTGGGATGTCCAATATCAAGGTTCCATTATCTGGTGGCGGCCTTCATGCTGCATCATCCCATGGAAAAAGGTGGAAGGGGAAGCAAGGATGAAAGCAAAAGACAGAGAGGGCCAAACTTGCTTTTATAACAACTCACTCTTGCAATAACAAACCCACTCCCACAATAATGATATTAATCCATTCACGAGGACAGAGCCCTTGTCTTAATCCATTGTCTGCTGCTATAACAGAGTACCACATACTGGGTAATTTATAAAGAAAAGTGATTTATTCGGCTCATGGTTCTGGAGGCTGATAAGTCCAAGACCAAGGGGGTACATTTGGTAAGGGCCTTCTTGCTGCATCATCCCATGGCAAAAGGCAAGTGAGTACATGAGACAGACAGAAAATGGGGGCCAAACTTATCCTTTTATCAGGAGCCCACTCCTGTGATAACATTAATCCATTCATGAGAACAGAGCTCCCGTGGCATAATCACCTTTTAACTGTTCTACCTCTTAATAACATCAATTAAGTTTCAACATGAATTTTGGAGGGGACATTTAAACCATAGCACTTGGTATCCATGGCCATCCACAATCTGTATCCCACTTCCTCGGCCAGTCTTAACTCCACCTGTTACCTACTGAACCTTAAGCTTCAGTCAGACTGGCTGCCTCACTACTGGCCTCAAACATGCCTTCCGTATTCCCACTGTCCCTTTACTCACTGGGTTCTGCCTGAACGGGATGCTCTCTCTTTCCCTTTCCAAAGCCCACTAGTCCCAAGTCAATGCCTACTCCTCCAGGAACCTGTCCCTGATAACTCAGTGACCACCCTTCACTCAGCTCCTATAGCACCTAAGTGTTTGTGGCTTTTATTAGCCACTGCATTTTTAAGGCCTGGAAGAATTCCATGCACATGGAGCTTGTCTGCCCACCTAAACTATAAGCTCCCTGAAGGCGGGCATGTTGCCTTCTTCTTCCCTTGAGAAGGGAAGTGAAACACCTGTGCTGTGCCAGGAACCATGCTGGGGGTTTTCATCCATTCTTTCACTCAAGCCTGGTAACAACCAGTGACATGAGTATGACCACCTCCATTTTATAAATGGGAAAATAAAGATTCAGAAAGGTTAAGCAACTTATCCAAGGTTGCACAGCTGGTAAATGCAGGGCTAGAATTCAGACTCCAATTTCCCTGAATTCAAATCTAGTCTTCTTTTGCTTTGCTCCAGGATTCCTCTCATGGAGAGCTATATTTACATAGCGGACCCCGAAGAGAGCCATGCTGAACCCCAATGGATGTGCCTGACACTTTCTAGACACTCAATACGTATCTGTGGTCTGACTGATAAAGCTCTCGTGGTGGGGTTTGTCACATGAAGGCAGATGGTAGACGGCTTATTAGGCGGTGGGACTTGCCCAGCCCCTTGTCAGTCTTGGCTCCAGGCGACCACTAATTCTACCCATGGCAGGCTAGCACAGCCAGTAAGCCACTCTGATCATACGTTGTCTGCCTTTTTATTTGATGCCTGCGCCTCCCTCCATCCCCAAGATTCAGTCTTCAACTATCCTGGATGATTCAGCCTCAAATTGCTGAGGCTGACAGACTAACTGCTTCAACCACATGGAGAAGCCAGCAATGGCTGTCACTTGTGCCCTCGGTTTATCCTTAGAAGAAGAATGACTGAAAGGACCTCCACTGCCCAGGATGATTGTTTTGACAGGTTTTTATTGTGCATAAAATTGCGTCATTGTTTTGTTTAACATTGAAAGGAGTTAAACTGCTATGAACTTAATGCGCCACCCCCGGTAAACCATTAGGTCCCTTCTGTGTTCCTGACTTTATAAGTCTGTTTCCCTCAGAGGAACATCTGTTGTATACTTAAATGACCTTAGTTCAAAGGCACGATCAACAAAAAATGTCTTAGCTCCACTAGGAAGCATTGGAGGGGATCGTTTCTCTGCGCTGGTCACGGCGTTAGGGGCTTCTCCGTTAACAGCTGTGTACATCTGCCTGTGCGGGCAGAGGCCCCTCTCTTTCTGCACATCATTAAAGATGCTCAGGCCTGATTTTCAGCCTCATTCCCACTCTGATCCAGGCAAGTGAGTCTCGCCAAAGTCTCCATTTTCCGGGCATGGACAGCCAGGGTTCTACTCGAATGTAATTTTTACTTCACGTGCAGAGGGAGTGTGATGAAAGACGAGCAAGGGGTGCTCTGCTAGGCCTTGGAAAGGACAAGAATGGGCATTAGGAATTTCGAGCAACTTGACAAATGTAGAAAAAACAGATTGTCCTTAGCCAGACATGAAGGCATTTGAGAAGAAACATGAGCCTGTTGCAGAGAAAGATTACAAGGAGACACCATCTTGGAGGCCATAAAATTCATATTGGAAACAGAGAGCTGGCAAGGCAGTGGGCTCGCTGGCTTTTGCACTGATTAGCTCAGCCTGACGTTACCCCATTCCACAGATGAGTCAACAGGCACTGAGAGCTCCTGACGAACCAGAGGACAGCACGGGCGTCTTCCTCCAGCCCCATCCTGTCTTACCGGCGGCTCCAGCTCGGGGTTGAAATGAACCAGGCCACAGTTTGCAGGGATGAAGATAGTGATGGCATGGACAATCATGGTGAAGTATTTTCAATGTCCCTCACCCTCCAGCTCCTCTGCTGAGGCCTTGGCTATCGATGGGTCTCCATGAATTTACCTGATAGTCTCCTTTCTTTTAGGGTTTGGTCACATTTTCCAGGGAATGTGACTTTTTGAGGATGTCCTGATTGCAGGCTCACCAAATGTCAGGAAAGTACAGAACTGAACTTCTCCAGGGTTTGAGGAGAGGTGGCTGTCCCAAGTGAGCAAAGCTGGGCTTGCTGGGGGCTCTCATTGTCCAGGCTGCCTGGGGAGATGCCATGGGGCTGGGGCCTGACTGGGGCTCCAGGCTCTGTCTGGGGGCCCCTTCCCTAAAAGAGGTCTTGGTGTCTTCATGCACATGTGTATCTTTATGAGTTGTTGAAACTTTTCTGGAAGTTGGTGGGTTTCTGTAAGACTGGTTCATGGAATTGTGCCTTCTTGCAGTTGGAAAAATCATTACTAAAAGTAAAGGAAAGTTGGGTTTTGCCTTATTTGGAGAGGATTGGTCTGCACTGTCTCCCCCTTACTATGTTATCTTTTAGAGAAGTTGAAGGGCTTTAATCATGCAAAAAGAGTGGCTTTAAAAAGTATAGACCAAATTCTATTGCCAAGATTTTCAGAGACTGCTAGAATCTCCTTGTCAGAACAAAACGTTGTAGCATGTACTCTATGCTGGTGGTACGTGGATCCATCTGGGTCTAAGGAACTGTATGGGTTTTGTTTAATGTTGACCCATAAATTATTAGTTGAAATGAGATGTGACCCATAGCCACATTATTCTTTCCTTTGTCCATTCATTCATTCATTCAGTCAGTCAGTCAGAGATAACTGAAGACGATCTGTGACAGGCCCATGATGGGCTTTAAGGATGCAGAAATGAGTGAGTCACCGTTCTGCCCTGAAGGATCTCACCATCTGGCTTCAGAGGCCTGACAGTGACTGGCAGCCACAGCCCGGGTGCTCAGTGCTGTGGGGCTGTGCTGGGGGTGGGGAAGGGGGTCGAGGAAAGGACAACAAAGAAGGGCTTCTAACCCAGCCTAGGGAGCAAGGAAAGGGCTGCAGGGCTGAGTTTTACAAGACTTTTAAAGGGTCCAAGTGAAGAACAGAAGGAAGATGGGAGAGAATTCTAGGCAGAGGGGACAGCACGTGCAAAGGCCCGGGGTACTCAGGGAATTCTAGGCAGTTCCTTGGGCCCCACTGGGGGGGTGAGGAAGGGTTGGACACACCCAGATGCACAGCCAGCACCAGGGTGAGATGGGAGAGGCCAAATAAGACAGGACCTGCCCGCACTTACTCAATGCACGTCACTTCCCTCTCGCCAATGCTGCCTCGTCAGTCTGCATCTTCATTAAAACTTTGATATTCTGTGCATCGTAAATTTTTTTCATTAATAGTGATTTTTAAAAGATTGCATCAAAACATTATTTATTTTGATTGCTGAGTTTTTTGGTGCCCCCTTAAATTTTGCACCCAAGATGGGTGAGTGACTCACTGGCCTTACCCTGGTCCTGGCCCATCTAAGACAGGTGGCTTGGGAAGTGAGCAGGACAGAGCCTCAGGTGTGGTTCTCTCAGCTCAGGAGTTTACCTGTCGCCCTGAAGGCAGTGGGGAGAGACCGAGGATGGTAAAGCAGAGAAGTGACGCCAATGAATGTGTTTTAGAAAACCCACCAGCAGTGGGGTGAGCGGTGCTGCACAGGAGGCAGTGGGATTGGAAGCAGAATCCCAGGTGAGACAATGATGGCCCAAGTCAAGGCCGGGTAGTGGGGTTCAAGAGGAGGACCTGGTCAGGAGCAACCTATGCTGCAGAATCTTCCAGCAGCCCCAGCACCCAGCCTCCCTAGGTTCCCTTTAGCAAAGGGTGGGTAGAGAATTCCTGGACCCTCCAGTGGGCAGAGGGAGGTGTGTGGGCTAAAGTGGTCAGATGACTTGGTTGCAGCTGCCTGGGGCTGAGCTGAGCCCTGCCGTGCCCACCCCACAAGCTGGAGCTATCCTGCTCCCTGCAGAGTAGGTGCCACCTGCAGGGCTCTAACCCCCACTCTGCCCCCACCCCACCCCGTAGCCTGGCCCAGTAGGTCCATTGAGCAAGACAGGGGCACTGAGGGTAATGCTCTCAGCTCAGCACATAGGTATGAAGACACCCAGGAGGGCAGGTGGGAGGGCGGGAGGAGGTCTGGTCCCCATTAGGGACCATTTGCTTGTGGTATCAGGCCGCTGGGGCTGCAGGACGGTTAACAGGCATGGCCACAGGCTGCCGGGAAGGAGCTGCTGCCTTGAAATTGCATTGATTGGCTCTAATTTCCCCTGCTCAGTGCAGGGGGCCCGAGGGCAGCCTAATGCAGGGTGGCAGCCGTGGCAGCCGTGGCAGCCTAAGACAGCACGTCTCTCCTAAGAAAACACAGGGGTCTCTTTCTCTCCAACTGGTTCTTACAGATAATGCAATTTACCATCACTGAAATCTCCACTGATCAGATTCCACCTCCTCCAAGAAGCTTTCCTGCCCTTCATAACCCTTGGGCTCTGGCATCAGCCACACCTGGGTCCCTTCCCCAAGTCTGCCCTCTCCCCGCAAGCTTCCCACCGCAAACCTCTCAGCCTCAGTTTCTTTAGCTGCAGAACAGAGGGGCAGGATGCCCATGGCAGACAAGGGGACAATGATGGTTGGCATAATGACAGGGCTCCCTGCTCTGCATAGTCCCTTTCAGAGCAAGTGTGGGCTTCATATCCAGATGGCTGCTGCCACCCCGTCCCCACCCTGACCCCACCAGGTTTGACGTACTTCTCTGAAGCTACAGGGAAGGAACCTAGTTTCCTCCCTTGAACACACCACCCACTCCCCACCACCACCAAAAAAAAAGAATCCAGACCTCCAGGCCAGCCTTGGGGTCCCCACCATCCACCTCCAGCTGCCTACTACTACTGGCTGGGGATGACCTCGCAGGCACTCGGGGGCAGGTCTCACCCTCCCCGGCCCCCTTCCTTGCCCACTGCTCACTGCTCCGCTGTCTCTTCTCCCCTTTCTCCCTCCCTCCCTCCACATGGCTGACCTCCCTGGGTGGCACCTCATAGCCAGGAGAGGATGGGCTCCTTGCTTCTCTCTTTGGCCATTTCTCTGGCTTCTTTTTCTCCACCAGCCCCTACTCTCAAGCTTCTAGCTCTTTCCCTCTTTATTCAGCAGTACTTATCCATAGTCAACATTTTTAGGTTCCTGTTACATGCCAAAGGCTGTGCTGGGCAAAAGGCACAGAAGAGTGGGCCAACCGAGGGGATGTTCTAGTGATGCCCTCTCACTTTCTGTCATTTTCTGTCTTCCCTCAGGGTCTTTCTTGGGCTAGGAGGGTGATCAGGGCAGCCCTATCACCACAGAGCTGGATCCTTTCCTCTCTCCCCCTCCCTGGGATGCAGAGGCCCTCCCACCCCTCTCCTCTACCCCATCATCCTCCAGAGGCTATTCCTGCCCCACAAGGTTGCAGACGGGATGAGGAGGAAGCACCTCCTTTCACAGGCACTGCACCGTGGGACGGGACAGTGAGACTCAGGAGAGGAGCGGAGAGCTGCAAGGGGCGAGGCCGCCACCGAGGCAGGCCCAAAGCGCGCTGCTGCCCCCACTGGCCTGGCCGGCAGCCCCCGACCATTTCCAAGGGCTTGATAAACAGCGTGGCAGCCTTGTCTCCCCCACAGCCGGCCATGCAGCAGCACAGGCTGGGAGAGGCGGTCCTCCCTGCCAGCAGCAGCGCCGAGGGTGAGGTGCTCCTCTGCTGGGTCAAGGTGCTCCGGGCTCCTTCCTGGGCCAAGAACTGGCCGCCTCTGGCAGCCAAACAGCTGCAATCCCAACTGGCCCTATGAGGAACATCTGCTCACAGCTGGGGTCAGTGCCCATCCAGGAAGCACAGCCTGCACCCAGGTCCCATGTGTGGGTACTAGCCTGCTTGCACCCAGCACACTTGTGCACATGCACCCTGCACACCACGTCCACCTGCAGAGACACAGACACCCACCCGTGTCCACAGGTTCCTGTATACACCCAGATATGCACACATACGGCCACATCATCAAGAATATGTTCAGTCCAGGAATTGTATAACCAAGTGGATTGGAGGGGGCGGTAGGAGCTCTTTCAGCTGAAAAACAAAATATAGACTAAGGAGATTCTGAAACAATTTTAAAAGAAAAAAAAATGGAAGGAGCGAAGCCAACATCTTCATGCTCCTGATGCTATTAGATGGGGGTGAGCTAAGGCAAGGGGCTCAGCCCTGTTCTTCAGAGAATTGTTCCTCTCTGGGGGCACACCCAGCCCTCTGCCTGGCAGGGTCCAGCGTGGCAGATGCAGGGGAGCCGTGGCCTGGCCAGGAGCATCAGAGGACAGAGGCAGCTCCGCCCGGGGATACGCCCAGCCCCTACCTGACCCCTCCATGCACAGGGGTTTCTCCAGGCTCTGAATGATTCAACGGTCAGCCACTGTTTACCTGTCTGTCCTGAGGGCGCATGGAGTACTATAGCCCAGCACATGGGCTCTGGGGCCTGGGTTCAAATCCTGACCCTGCTACTGGCCAGTGGGTGCTACTTGGTGTGACTCAACTCTGTGAGTCTCAGTTTTTCCTTCTCTAAAATGGGTGTGATGATCCCATTTTACAAGGCCTTTGTAAGGATTCAATATAATAATGTAGGTAAAGTGACTGGGACCCAGTAAAAGCTCAACCAATGTTACAAACTCCTTTTATAGTTGCTGCCCTGAAATATCCACCACCAAGCTCTGGGGTGAGGCCCTGAGTACCAGCCCCTGGTATTGGCACCCTATAGCTGTCTGCCTCCCACTTGGTCACCATGCCTGCCTCTAGGCTGCCTGCCGCAGCCCTGCCCCCTCCCTCTCCAGACTACAGCCAGCACGCTGGAGGCCCTCCCTGCCCCTGCCGGCAGCCACGTGCACCCCAACCTCTGCCCTGCACTCAGCCTGAGTCCAGCTGGGCTGGGCCCAGCCCCAGAGTGGGAGACACAGGCACTTGACTTCAAAGACTTGTCAGAGTGAGCCTGGTTTGCAGTGGAGGTCAAAGATAAACCAAGGGACAATTCAGCCAGAAAATGGGCGGTGGGGAGGGGGACAGCTGTTGAAAGGCAACTGAAGCTTGTTTCTGCAGACAAGAGGACGAGGAGCCTTCTGCAACCTGGGCACCACCACCTAGGCACCCGCTGGTTAGTTGACCTGAAGGAGAAGCCTGGCCCAGCTGAATCCTATGCCCACCCACACCCTCCATCCCCCACCCTGCATAAGTTTGAATTGCATTTGTTCCATCCTGAATCCCGATCCCTCGTATTTTCTCTCAATAGTAACACGTGGTCAGAGCTGGGACCAACACTCGCCTTTACCTACGAGCAATTTGGTTAAAGTAACACGGTCGGGTGGGAGTGGAGCAGAGTCCGATGGGACCAAGGTGTCCAGGACAGGTGCTGCTGTCCACACTGCATGGAGCTGCCTGTGCTGCTCCTGCCCTCCTGAGCAGCTTCAGGTGAGGTCTGCATATGTCCTTCCAAGTGAGACTCACAATTCCCTGCATTGCCATGGCCACACCAGTACCCCAGGCAGCCCCTTCCCATTTATGTGCCCCTCAGGAGCACGGGAATGGGGTGAAGTTCTGAGAATTCCGTTCTACACTAGAGCAGTGGAATGGAGGGCAGCAAGTCAGAACAACATGGCGGGGTGAGTCCCCCAGGCCCAGCACAGGTGGTGACGTCTAGCGTGCATGCTGGGGAGGCTCTTTGGACTCCAGGCCTGCTGGGGACACCATGAGGAATGGGGCTGCCCCCAAGTATCAGTGGGGAGGGAGGTGGGGCTCAACCGTGTATGCATCATGCCATTGTGTGCTGAGCACGTCCACATGTATGATCTTAGTTAACACTCAGAGCTCTCTTTCAAGAAAGGTGTCAATCTCTCCCTTTAGAAAGAAGAAAGTGAGGCTGTGTGGGGCCTGGTGAGTCACACTGAGAAAGCAGCAGTGCCAGGATTGAAGCCAGGTTACTCCAAAGCCTTGGGGCCCGTTAGCCTCTGCTGTGCTGAGTTGCAACACAGCAGCCTCTGTGGGCAGCACCTGTGATCACTCCGGAGGGGCCACAGGCCGTGCCCATGTCCTTGGCATAGGGAGCACTCTTGTGCCTGCACTGTCCTCGCCAACCACACGGAAGCACTTGGATCTTTGGTCATTCACAAAGCCTGCACATAACCACCATGTCCAGTGGCCCAGTGAGGAGAGGTTGTCACCATCATCATTCCCCTTTTCAGGTGGGGAAAGTGGAGTTCAGGGAAGTGCCCTGCTTAGGTTTGCCCCTTGGGTAAGTGAGGAAGCTGGGATTGGAGCCCAGCTCAGACAGACAGACAGGTGCCCCAAGGCTAGAAGTGCTGAGATGTGAGGAGGGGCAAGGGTCCAGCGAAGGGCTGGGGAGCATGCTTTTGCCCTCAGGGTGTCAATGGATATTATATTTAATTGTAAACTTCATAGTGCAGAAGCATACAGAGTAAGACATGCATGTCCCCTTGACAATTCCAGTCCCTTCCCCAGAGCTGACCTCTGTTACAAGATGGCCATGGCTCCTTACAGAGAGTTCCCATGCACTTGCAGACATCTACAAGCACCTCTACACTAGAATTTTGTTTTTACAGAAAAGTGTCATACTATACATATTGTTCCATGACTTGCTCTTTTCACCTAACTTGTATTTCATGGAAGGGCTGCCCATCCGCACAGCAAGCTCCCACTGTATTCTTCTTGGGCTGTAGAGGCTATCCAGGGATGGAAGTCGTGTGGTCAGTTTATTCAGAGAGGCCAGCGCTGGCCACAGCCAGGTCCTATCTGTCTGTGGGCTGATGGAGTGGAAGCTGGTCCGCTGCCTGTCAGGCTGTTCCACACCCCAGGATTCCCGCAGGGTGATGCTGGCACAGGGGTCTTCCTGCCTGGTCCCACCCAGTCACTCCTCTCTTCCTCACCCTCCAAAGACCATCGCACTGGCTGGAACCTCTCCAGTCCGGTTCCACTGACCCATACTGGGGTATTTGAAGCCTAATGTACCCTTTCTGAGAGGGCTGGCATTATAAGAGGAGGCAGGGCCTTTACCAAAGGAAAGGTGCCCAAATGGGAGCTCAAGACATGATGGCAGGTATGTGGCAGAGACGTGCCAGGGCACAGAAGCCTTCTGCACCTCAGGTGGCACTACAGAGGGGACCCAAACCTCTTGCCTTCATGCTTGTCCAGCCTGCACTCCTGCCTTGTGTGAAGATGCCCATTGCCCACCGGGTAGGGCTTAAGCACCTTGGATGGGGACACTCAAAGCCCTCCGCAGTCTGGCCCAGCCTCCTGGCAGGCACCCCGGCTGCAATCTCCTGCACAGAGGAGGACTCGGACGCAAGGGCCGCCAGCTGCAGGCTCCAGGCTCGCCGGGTCACCCTCTCCCACTGCAGGCGGGTGTTCCACATGCTTCCCTGCCCCCATGTGCCCTGCGGGCTCCTGCCTCTCTGCTGTTGTCCCTGCTCTTCCCTCCACTCAGGATGCCCTGCCCTTCCATCAAGCCTGCCGAACCTGTACCTGCGCCCCCTCCTCCAGAGAACAGTCCCAGCAGCCACCACCAGCTCTCCCACTCAGGCTCCTCTGACATTAGAGCCATCTGTGGCGGTCACCACCCACTGCCTGGTGGGTCCTTATGTCAGCCCGGCTCCCGTCCACCCCACCAGACTGTGCATTTCCTAAAGCCAGGGACTGCGCCTTACTCATTCCCTGCCCCGGAGCACAGGCAGGGCCTGGCAAAGAGCAGGGTCCCAGTAGTTTCTCGGCCAGGTGACCATAGCCCTGGGCTCACTTCCACTCCTTCACCAGTAGGAAACTCCTCCTTGAATCACAGGGAAGCCCTCATGCTACAGTTCAAGACTGTCCTGATCATAATGAGGAAAGGACAGTGTAGCTACTCACGGTGGAGTCCCTCTTTGGCTCCCAGACATTCATTCAACAAACATTTATGGAGTAATTACTGTGACAAGCATCACACTGTCAAGTGATCACTCACTTCAAAGGCTTGCCATATAGTCGGGAGGCAGACAGTGTCCTGACAAGGGGAGCCCGGTGTGTGTGTGTGTGTGTGTGTGTGTGTGTGTGTGTGTGTGTGTGTGTGTGTGTGTGTGTGTGTGTGTGTGTGTGTGTGTGTGTGTTGAGCAGGGGCTCTGAGGGCACAAGAGACAAGAGTTGAGGGAGGCTTACTTGGAGGTGAAGCTTGAGCTGAGTTTTTCAGCTGAAGAGAAGTTTTCCAGGAAGACAAGGGATGGGAGGACAGTGCAGGTGAAGAGATGACACGAGCAAAGTCACAGAGATGAAGTAAATTGAAACCGCCCAGGGAGCTTCCTGCCGTGGCGTGCCCACTCTGGCTGTGACCGTCTCCCCTGCTCCCTGGGGGCAGGGACCACCGGTGACCTCCTGCACAGGCCTGGCCCGAGTACATTGCTCTGGAACACGTTGAACTTTGCTGAACCGAGGAGTCGCCAGCTGCTGCACTCCTGCTGGGGAAAGCCTCCTGAAAGGAAGGAGGGTGAGGTTTCCCAAGCTCTGACAGCCCCAGGGGCCTTTTCCACTTCCAAATGTTGCCTCCCTGGGTACCCAGGTCAGCTTTTCTCAGGGGGGCAGCAGGCCACCTCTCCAAGCCAGGGTGCCAACAGCTTGGCTCCATCTGGAGACTCTGGCCTTCAGAGAAGAGGGGTGGCAATGGGGGGACCCGCGGAGGCAGCCCAGGGCTGGATTCTCAAGCCCTTTGGTCCATGCTCAGCGAGTCCTCCAGTTTGCTGGGTGCAGTGTGTATATCACTTTCCCTCTCTGAGCCCTAGTTCCCAAAACTGTAATGAAGTCTTTGGTGATCAAAGATCCTCACAGATGCAATTGGGACTGCAACCTGGCCCGCTGAGAGACGTTTTCTGGTTCCAGTATTCTGTGATTGTAATTCAGAGGGTCATCTCAGCAGTCTGCACCCCCTCCTTCCTTGGTAGACATTCTACTCCCTCCCCCCATCCCCTCCTCAATGTGGGGCAGGGCAGGCACAAAGCCAAAGGGCCACATGTCAGGACCTACCTCTTCTCTTCCATGCTGCCCAAAGCCTTTGAGTCAGTCTTATGCCCTCAGGGATGCCCCTCCCAGGTGCACACATGCACAGCTAGCACTTCATCATGACCCAGGTGACCTCTGAGGACTTTGCCAACTCACGCTGCTCAGAACTGACCGTTGAAAAGAGCAGGGAGACCAGCTCATCGGCTCTGAGGCCAAGGTGTTCAGTAGCCCTGGCCAAGGTGTCAGACCAGCGGGGGTCAGGTTCACAATCGAGTGCCCGTTGCAGACGCCCGCATCCCAGGGGAGAAATGGACTCTCCTACACACATCTCCAGTCCTGCTTGCCAGAGGTCTGGCAGGAGAGCCTGACCTGGCCCACATTTTCACAGCAGTGAAGAAAAGAGAAAGCATCCCCCATCCTCACCCACTCTGATTGGCTTCCTGCAGCCCAGGTCAGGGAAATTTCCTTGTCTTACAGAATCTTGCCCCCAGGAGACTCCTAGGATCTTCCTCCAGGGGAACGGCTTCCTTTGGCAGGGCCCGCGGGGTGAGGGCTGGGAAGCAGAGACAGCTGCTGCCCCTCTGTTTGGGAGCCGGCATTGAAGAGCAGCCACACAGATAATTGGGGAGACGTCCTGGTACATCGAGGAGGCCCATTTCCAGATGGCACGGAGGGACTGCTTAGAGCAATTAGCCAGGGGAGATGACTCCACCTGCTATTTTTAGAGGGTGCCACATCTGGAGGTGGTATCTTTCGGTTGGAGATGTCTGCACCAAAGGCAGGGGATTTGCATCATCTTCCGTGGTTGACTCATCAAGATTTTTCCATCATGTTTGCAGCTTTTCAGATGACAAATCATTCTGGTGTTTTTGTGCATGGGACCTGGCCCGAGAGCAGCCTCCGGAAATATCCCCCTAATCCATTCTCGGTGCTGCGCTGGAAGGGGAGGACAGGGCCGTGCAGTCTTGCTTCCTGCAGCCCCATTGTCTAGCTCTGTCCACAGATGGTGGGCTAAGTCTGGAGAACCAGGCCTCAGGCATGGCTGGGGCTCTTCTCTGGATTCGTGGATCTGGTTGTTGGGAACACAGCTGATATGCTGTCCCAGGATCCCCAGGCAGCAGGCCACAGACAATGAGACAAAGGGAACAGACACAGACTTTGGAGTCAGACAGTCGTGAGCTCAAATCCCAGCCAAGCCACTTGTCGTGGCCTTGGGTGAGCTACTGGACCCTGCCACGCTTCAGCTCCCCAGCTGTCAAAGGGGAAGAGAGGAAATAAACACACTGCAGAGGAGAGTGTGAACTTTCACACTCAGCCCCAGTGGACAAAGTTGTGCCTTTCTTTATTTCCCAGCATAACTTTGCTCTTGAACCCTGTGTCCATGGATGGCTGGCAGCCCTTGGGCCACTTCAGAGGAGGCTGAGTCTCTACAGGATTTTCTCAACCATTCCCAGCCAATCTAGGTCAGCCCAGCACTCCTCCCCTCTCGCGCCCTTCCTTGTCCCCTGGGAGATGGAAGTTTCTGGCGTTAGAGGGAGGGACCCTTGACTCTCCCTCCAGCAGCCTCTGCCCAGTGCTCTATATCAGCTCTGGATGTCCTTGCCTGGCCTTTGTCCACTGGCCTCCAGCCTGCTGTGACTGCTGTTGCCACATCCATGTACTTCCATTCTCTGTTCACCAAGTCCACGTGGTCACTCAGTGTCCTTCCTGTTCTAATGCAGGATGTCTCCAGATCTGCCTGATCTGCTCTCAGCCACTTCCTCACCCCCATGGGGCCCAGCAAATTCATCGACACTCCCCCACACCACCCCAGGAGGTTCTTGGTGTCCCTGTTTGACATTCCTCCCTTCCCCCCAGAGCCTCTCTCCAGGAAGTCTTGCCTGACCACCAGTTCACTCCAACCAATGGCCTTTCTCTGCAGCAGCCCTGGCTCCAGCAGGACTCTGGGCTGCTGCATGTACTTTCTCCCGACTCACATGGGAGGCTCCAGTCCCTGCTGGGAAGTCCTCTCTCCCACCTGGCCAGGGCTCTGCCCCCAGCCAAGCCTCCTCCTGCGGTGGGTGGGGCTGTTTCTGTGACTGCCTTCTCACCCTCTGGTATTCTCTAAGGTTTATACAATCAACATGAATAACACTTTGTTTCTAAATTTTAAAGAATTTCTTTCTGATTTTTCTTAAAGATAAACAAGGCAGTCTTGGATGAACAACGGTCCTCCAGGCCCTCCCCAAAATGGTCGGATGGAGGAGTTGTTACAAGTGTCAGCTTTCAGTTCAAATCCCAACTCAGCCCCTGACACTGACCTCGAATGGGTTCTTTTCCTTCTTTAGCCTCAATGTCCTCAACTCTAAATGGGAATACTCACCACTCCCCTTCCCAGGACTGTCAGGAGGTCAAATGCCCTCACACAGCTCCCTGCTCGGCATAACTGCAGGAGAGATGAGCTTTGCTGTCACTGTTATTGTTGTCGTCTCTGTCTCCCAACAGAGCCAAGCTGGACAGACTCATTCCCAAGAGAATGAGGCTTCTCACACTCACCCTAGCCAAGCACCTGGGCACTCTCCATGAGCACAGTCACCCCATGGCTGGAGGACACCATTGTGGTGAGAGGGGACCCCCAAATTTCAGGGAGTGGAAGAACCTAGGACTCCTAGGAGAAGTCAGAGCCCTCCACACCACCAGGGCTCCCCAATGGAGCACTGTAGAAAGGACTTTGTTGACTCTATGCCACCCTGCACTCCCTTCCACCTCCCCCCAAATCCCCTTCCACCCCCATTCCTTCTTCTACCCACCCAATTCCTACCCACCCCCACTCCCTTTCACCTCCCAAATGCCATTCCTTCTCTTGCAAAGACAAACCAACTAGCCTAATGTAGCCCATTTCATATTCACCGGAAACACATCTTTCTTGTCCAGCCTAGAAAACAGCTGCAAACAAGTGAGAAGGCCACAGGAGAAACCACCGCCTACCGAGGGGTGTTTCGGATGTCCATATGAGGACAGAGCCCAAGAGACCAAGGTGTCATCCAGAAATAGTGGCCTGGGGCTTCTGACATCTCGGCCAGCCCTTCTGCAGGGTGTGGGTCCAGGAAAGGTGGGAGCTGTATTGGGGGCAGATTTTCATGGTGGTCAGAAGTAGCTTCCTAGAGCCTTAGGATCAGTGGTTATAGGCCTCCAGGGTAGTACAGGTGGGTGCCAGGCAAGAGGCAGTGGGATGTGTGCCCCACCAGGCCACCACCCATGCGGGCCACCCAGCTCTGGGAACTCAGCATCCCTAAGCCAAGGCCTTGCCTGGAACAGGAGGAAAGAAGGGGCTGGATTCTCACCCAACCCAGCTGGAGCTGTCAACCTTGGGAAAGTGAAACCCAAAGGTGGGCAGCACAGAGCAGAAGTTCAGACATTTAGTCAGCAACTGGAATTTTTCCACACCAGCTCACATTTGCCAATCATGTTTATATCCACTCTGGGGGTGGTTATGAGCTTGTGAGCCCTGTGATCAGACAAAAAGGCTAAAGCTCAGAGACACTCAGTGATTTGTCCAATGTCACATTGAAAGTGAAGGGAGAGAGGCACCAAAGCCCACAAGCGCCCTAGCCTTCAGTTCCAAAATTTCCCACTGAAAAACTGGTCCCTGCACATGCCAGCAAGGAAGTGGGCTTTTACTAAGTTGAACCACACGAGACTGCCATTTTTTTGCAAGTCAAAAATTGAAGATACCCAGCAATTTCTTATGTTTCAGCCAATATTTGATATGATGTGCAAACTCTGGGGAGATCCCCCACCTCCCTTCAAATCTCTCCCTGCCCGGGCACATGATATTTTACAACAGCAGTTTACGGCTGTGGCATCTCATCTCTTAGAACACGCAGGTGCCTATGCGCAGTAAGCAGAAAGGCAGGAAGAATCGTCCACCCCTGAGCGTGAAATAGGTCATCAGATGATTCCAGAGCAACCGCTTTGAGGGCAGACTGCTGAAGAGATGGCAGTGGCTAAGGGGGAGCAGAAGAGGTGATTTGGAAGGAAAGAAGAAAGCAGAAAGACCATGGAGCTAGGGCTTGAGAAGGCTCAGTTTGGCGCTGTCACTGTTATCCTCACATTCCCTAGAGATAAAGATGTAACGTGCACCTTTGGCAAGCCGCCTGGTCTCTCTGAGCCTCTCTGCATTCCTCCTCCGCTGGTGGGGACCAATAACCCTGCCCACTTAGTTCATATAAAACAGTGTTCAAGGCCAGCCTGGGGAAGCCTGAACCCTGAGGGTCATCCCTGCTTGGATCCTGTCCCTGCAGTAGTTGGAATCTTCTGCTCCAAGAGGAGGTAGCAGACAGTCCAGGTCTCTGGAGTGCTGACGAGTGTCTCTCTGCTCACCTCCAGGGGTCTTCCTAACCTTCCACAATTATAACTCCACTGCCTGTGCACCTCCTATGTGCCAGGCTCTGGCCTGGAGGTCATTCTCCCCAGTTTACAGATGAGGAACTAAGGCACAGAGAGGGAAGGTAGCCTGCCTGGGGTCACACAGCCTGGGAAGAGTCTCCGCCCCAGGATTCTAACCCTCATGTGGCTGATTCCAAAGCTCCAGCTTTCACTCCTTGGTCCCCGCCTCTTCAAGGAGCTGTGACTGTGACTGGTGTCTCTGGGGGTGAGAAGAAGAGGGCTGAGGGCTCTTTCAGAGTGTGCCAGGCCCTGACTTCCTGGGTAATACCTCCTGCATACTGGTAGAATGGAGAGTACACTTTGAATTCTCACAGACCACAGTCTCACAGAGCACCGTAGATCTGCATAGGCCAGCCACAGGGCGGAGGGCTAAGCGCCCCGCAGGCACCATCAGGCCTGCAGTTCCAGGAGTGGGCTTCCAGGAAGAGGCGGGATGGAGCCCAGTCTTTGAATTCTAACTCTGTAGGTCTATAATTTGGGAGAAGTGGCTTAGCCTCCCTGGCTATCAGCTTCTCCAGTTAAGCCCTCCTTTACAAGACTTTTGCAAGGAACAGTGAGGAAATATACATACAACATTCAGCACCATGCCCGGCCCCCAGCAGGCAGTAAGTACACGGGAATAATTTTTATCAGAGTTTCAGGGCAGGTACAAACAGTACAAAGAGGTATTCCTGAAGGACAGGGGTGTCAGGAATCACACTCCCCTTTGAGAAAAGGAATTTTGGCTAAGCATCACTAAGGTCTCCCCTGACCAAGAATTCTTTGAAATCTATGCCATGTCCCAACCACTCCAAAAAGCGAGTAATATTTCTATTTAATAGATGAGGAAATGTATTAAGAGAGGTAAAATAACTTTCTAAGTAGCACATAGGTGGGAAACAATAGAACTAGGCTTTAAAACTGGGTCTTCTTAACTTCAAATGTAAGCCCTTCCCCGTATGCCAGACAGCTCCAATGCTACAAAACTGAATTCAGAACTAACTTCTAGTCCTCTCAATTCAGCCACATCTCTTCTTTTCAGAAGCTCATAGCCATTGAAAAAACTTTTATTGTGAAATATACATACAAATGAGTGCATTAGTGTAAGTATATAATAAAAGGAATAATAAAAGGTATATATACTGAGTTGGTTAGAGCACAGTGTTATAACACAGAGCACAGTGTTATAACACCAAGGTCTAAGGCTTCATATTCCCGCACTGGCCTGCAACCAGCTGCCAAAAAAAAAAAAAAAAAAAGTATATATACTTAAAAGTAATGCATCTTTGATGCAGTTTCACCAAAATGCGTGCAGTTGTGAATTTCCATTTTTCATTTGAGACTTGTGCTTCTTAGATCTGAGCTTCGGTGTCCTTTAACAATTCTGGGACCATGTCAGCCATTATTTCTCTGAACACCGCCTCTTCTCCGTTCTTTCCGTAATCGTGTCCTTCTGGGACTCCAAGTACGTTTGTCATACCTTCACACTCTATCACCTATGTCTCATAACCTTGCCTTCCTCTTGGTCCTATCTTTATCTCTCTGAACTACATACTGCATAATTTCTTAATAATTAATTATCAGTACATTAATTTTCTGTTCAGCTGCGTTTCATCTGTTGTAAGTTCATCTACAGAATTTTCCATTTCAATTGTTATATATTTTTTTCCTATCTTCATTAAAAAAATAGTGTCCTAGGCTGTGCTCATATTTTTGAAACTTTTATTTCTTAGAACACAGGCAAAGTTATTTTCCACGTGTGATTGTTTTAATATCTGAAGTTTTCATAGGTCAGATTCTATAGTCTGTTGTTTCTGTTGCTTCCCGTTCCTGGTGCCTCATTTTCTGGCATGATTTTATGATTTTTTTACTTAAACTGAAACATTCCCTGGAACTTTACATCTATGGGAAATCTTTGAGGCATAGTCTGAACTTTGCTTCCTGCAAGGATAATGTGTCTTTGTTTTTGCCAGTTACTTGTGGGAAGCACCCACTCAGGACTAGTTCAAATTAAATTCTCGGCTTAAGCTTTTCAGTCTGCCTATGAATCGGATCACACATCCGTGCGAGAGTCAGATTTTGGTTAAGTATTCCAGGAGAGGAGTTGTATCATTCCATCCACCTGGGGCCCAGTCATCCTTGCTCTCTTCTGCGAGCAGGGTTGATTTCTTGGCTACTTTTATACTGAAGGTGTAGCCATTGGGGTTCCAGCTTTATGCAGGGGTCTTTTATTAGGCTTCCCATTTGGTCAGACCCCAGGATTGACCTGTTTCCTCCCTTTCCCAGCCCAGCATCAAACATAGAGGCTTAAGGTCACCAGGGCTTGGCAGATCCTAGAGCAAAAGCTGGCACTGTGGTCTACCACCCTGTGGCCACACTCTCTGTTCAGTTTGTCTCTGTAACTCCCCGCTTCCCTGTATTATAATTTTTAAAATATTTTGTCTGATATATTCTTGTTTACATCCAGCAAGTTGTTCGGGGCATCTAAGGCCCCATTGCTCCAGAAATGAAAGTCTTCCCCCAGGCATTTTGGGCAGACATATAAAGCACTTCCTGCCTCAAAGCTCGACTGAAGCAAATTCGGGCTGCTGGCAAACGTTTCTCTGAGACGCCGCTCTTCCTTTTCTATTCCTCTTTCAGTAATTCTCTCCCTTCCTTAAATGTACTTCATTCCTGTTGCTCGCCCTCTCCCCTTGCTAGAAAGAAATGAATAAACTAATTTATAATAAAGCGTTAATGACTAAAAATGGCACACTCCCACTCCTTATACATATCAGGAAACTGCTTAAATTTTCTTTTCCTTCAAGATTTACATTTTGAAAGGATTCGGGAGTGGACAGAGTTTGACTGAATGGAGTGACTCTGATTTTAAATTCTAGGGTGATCGTTCAGCCAGGGAAGCAATCCCTCAAAATTTTCCCCAGGCCAGACTGCGTAAGGACCACTCCTGTGGTCCCTACAGCTCACAATGTAGAAGGATGGCTAAGGAGTTAATAAATCTAGTTGTGAGCTGACCAGCCACGCCTAGAGCTGAGGGCATCTACATGCCTCACCTGGCAGCCCCACCACAGAGCTGTGCACATTAGCACACTAGATCTGGCCAAACGCACCAGCACGGTGGATGCTGAGCTCACACCAGATGGCTCTTTACAAGCCCACACGGCTCACTCTTCTCCCCCAGCACTTCCCATCCCGCCCCGTGCTTTAGGGTCACTGATGGATACAGGAAGAAAAATGGATTCTAGTGTTTTCAGCACAGAGAGCTTCTACCCCCAGCCTCTGAGTAATGCTTAAGGTACCTTTGTGTGTGAGATCCTGGGAGAGTGAACAAGGCTCTCACACAGCCTCTGGCCCAGACAGAGTGAGTGTCCCAGACACCCCCTCCCCATTCTTGTAGGGTGCTGCCCTCTCTTCCATCCTGGCCACCTATACCACGTGTATTCAGAGTCATGGACAGCTGCCCTATCTGCTCCTTCCCCTTCAGGAGGGGCTTCAGGGATGTCATTTGGGCAGCCTCTCAGTGGTCCCTTGAGGGACCACAGGAAGCTCTTCCTCTCACACATACACGTGACTGGATGGTGTCCTAGTTACGTAGGGCTGCATAAGAAACCACCCTAAAACTTAGTGATTTAAAAAAACAATCATCATTAATTTTGTTTATGAATATGCAAAATGGATAGAGCTTGGTGGGGGCAGCCCATCTTTGGTCATCAGTTGGGGCAACTCAACTGGGGCTGGAGGGTCCACTTCCAAGCTAACTTACACAGCTGGAAATGTGTTGATGGCTGCCGGCTGGGAACTCACCCAAGGCTGTTGACGGGGGGGCTTCCTCACATCATGGTGGTTGGGTCCCAAGAATGAATATTCCAAGATGTTGAGGCAGAGGCTGCAAGATTTCTTATGACCTAGGCTTGGAAGCCCAGAATATCGTTTCTGCTGTATTCTAAGTCACTAATGACAGCCCATGTTCAAGGGAAAGGAAATTAGATGTCACTCTCAACTGGAATAGTAGGAAAGAAGATATGGCCATCCTCAGTTTACCGCACATAAGTCCAGGCAGATAGGTACGTTTCAGAGTTTCAATGCGTGTGTGCGCGTGTGCGTGTGCGTGTGTGAGCATGTGCGTGTGTGCGTGTTGGAGATGGGCAGACATGTATCCATTCATTCAAGCACTTTTGAGAACCTGCTCAGGGCCATATGAGACAAAGTCCCATTGTCAAAGAGGTTCCAGCCACGTGGGGAAGCAGACACAGATGGACGCATGTGCGTATTTATTCATCCACTTACATACATTGTTTGAGCACCTGTTAAGTGCTGGGCTGGGTGATGTGGTACAGGGTGGCCATGCTGAACTGGCCCTGTCCTCATGGAGGTCACGGTTTGTCAGAGAAAATAAACATCAGCCCTTTTATTACAAAAGAGTGTGATGAGGGCTCAGACAGGAGCGGCAAGGGGCTGAGAGGTGTGTCCCAGTCTCCCAGGAGAAGAGGTGTTTAAGCAGAAACCTGCAGTCAGAGCTTGTGCGGATGTGCCCCTGGTAGAAGGAGCAGTTGTGTGAAGGTTCAGAGAAGCACTTGAGGGCATCCCAGACAATCAGTGTGGTATGTGCTTGTATGCCTGCATGTGTGTATGTACCTGGGCATGTGCACATTGGAAGTACGTGTGGGTCTGTGTGTATACAGGTATGAGCGCATGTATACGTGTGTGTCTGTGTGTGGTTACAGCAACACCAAGAGGTCCCCTTCTGTGTCTGGCCTAAATTGATGGAGTGTCCATACTCTGCAATATCCAGACGTGTGTGGAACAGCACCCCTCACCCCAGCTGCCACACATCCCAAGGGTACACGTGTCACATGCCTTTTTGCACTCTGGCCTGGATTCAGGATCCTGTTGGCAAGGCCCATGATTAATTAGCATATCACCCCGAGAAGAGGGAACAAGCTCCAGGCCCAGCCTCAAGGCAGCCCTCCCACCCACTCCTCAGCCTGCTGGGGCATCCGTGGGACCTCCCACCTCCCCTGTTGGGGCTGTGCATGATTTGAGCTCAAGGTGACACAGGGACAAGGGCACTGGAAGGGGCCCTGACACTAATGGACTGGACTGCCACCTGCAACCTGGACCAGCCCTTGACCATCTCTAGGCCTCAGAATTCTCTCTTGTGAGAAAGGGACCTACTCTATGAGGAAGAGATGCCCTTCCCATGGGAGTCAGGCAACCCCATCTCAAAGACATGTGCATAAAAGCTCTCCAAGACCCACTTTCTATTTTGGGGTCCATTTCTCCCTATTAGTGAGGTTAAGGGCTGCCAGGGGCTGGAAGGAGTAGGCAGAGTGAGTGGGGAGAGGAGGAACAAAGCTGGACTTATCCTGGCTCAGCCTGTGCAATCGCCCTGTCCCCAGGAGAAAGCCGTCCTAGCCCCACACCTTCACCTGGCCAGCCGTTTCTCCTCAGCAGCACACCACAGAGAAAAGGGGGGGAAACAACAGAGTGGTAGTAATAGTGTTAGGAATATTCTAATTATTCTCTTTTGATCCTCCTGTTGCCCTACAGGCATTTTCCTTCTGTCAAGATTTGGTTCAACTGCATGTAACAGTAACAGCAAAAGTTAACAGTGGCTTTCATAATATAAACATTTCTCTCTCATATAAAATAAGTCCAGAGGCAGGTAGTCTAGTCCTGGTATGGTGGCTCCACAAAGTCTGTAGGAAACCAGGCTCCCTCCGGTTCACTGCTCTGCCTTTGCTGGAGCCTAGTCCTTGTCTTCATGTCCAGGATGGCACTAGAGCTCCAGCCAACACATCTGTGGACGAGGTAGTTCTTTGTCATTTTTTTTTAATTAAAAAAATTTTATTGAGGTATAATTTGCCTGAAATAAAATGCACACATTTTAAGCATAGTTTGATGAGTTTTGGCAAATTTAAGCACACATGTAACCACCACCTCAGTTGAGATATAGAACATCTCCATCTTCCTAGAAAGTTTCTCTCATGCTCCTTTGCAGTCAATGTCACCCTCTGCCATTGTTACAGATTAGTTTTCCTGTTCTAGAACTTGAAATAAATGCAATCATTTAGCATGTACTCTTCTGCGTCTGGATTCCTTTGCTCAGCATGTTTTTGAGCTATATCCATGTTGTGTGGTATTAGTAGTTTCTTCCTTTTTACTGTTGAGTGATATTCCACAGTATGGGTGGACCATGTTTATCCACCCACTTGTTGATAGGCATTCACTTGTTCCCACTCTCCCTCTTTTAGGAGACTTTCCAGAAGTTCTGCATAACATTTCCTCTTGGATTTAGCCCAGGAATAGTCACATGGCCACACCTACTACAATGAAGCTGAGAAATGCAGCTCTTTATTTGGCTGGCAGTTGGGATTTTTTTCCAGGAGGAAGGGGAGAGTGGATGTTGGAGATGACTAGTGGTCTCATTTGGCATACGGAGAAACTAGTGTCTAGAGAAGTGACATAGGAGGTAGTCAGTTTGCCTGGGTTCGGGTTTCAGGACAGTCCTCTGGGTTTCAAGGCACTCCCCAAGGCCTCAGACCCCTCCCCTAGGCCCTCCCCTAGAGAAGAGTTAGTGTTGATTCTTGGACCTATTTTCAGCACGAACACAGTGAAGTTGAGACCACAAGGGATGGACTTAAGCAAATCCAGTGGCTGAGCATGCTCAGTAAAAGGAATTTATGCAGATTTATATGACCCTGGTGACCGAACAAGCTCAGTGGAAAGGAGTTTATCCTTTGAATGACCTTTCACTAAAGGTGCTAAAGAGCGCAGAATATTCTTGAATATGTGCATGTGATAGGATTTGACCAATGAACATGCTCCAAAAAGAGATCAAATGAGCATGTGCAGGACTGTGTTACATAACAGGGAGCCACCCCCTTAATTGAATATTTATTAGATAGCATGAATATGTATTAGATAGTGAAACTATAAAAGCCAAATCCCAGCAAAAGGCGGGGTTGTTGCTCACTTTCCTGGGGCTTTCCTATATGCTTTCTTTCTGTATCAGACTTACTTTCGGCAAGTGGCTGCTCACTCTCCTGAGCCAACTACACTCTGTACTAAACTTTAAGTGTGCATTTCTTACTTTTGTGGTAAACTTGATATGCGCCCCCTGCTCAGTCTGTGGAGCTAGGCTGCACTCTCTCTGTGAAATCTGTATCTCTTACCTGTTATATTAAACCTTTTCTCACTTTCTGCTGTGACTCTGTTCTTGAATTCTTTTCTGTAGTGGAGTCAAGAACCTGGTAAGAGGACGGGGTGGGTTGAGGCTGGCTATTGGGCCTCCCAGACCCTCTCCTCCAGCATCAGAAGCACCAGTTTCACCAAAGTCATCCAGGTCCTCACAGCAGAGGTGGGTCAAGACTCCAGATTTAGGGGCTTTCAATCTGTTGCTGGCAGACCACTTCACATCCAGTGGCAATCACGCACCAGCTAACGTCCAGAGTCTAGGGTACTAGTAGAGGGCACCATGAAGGAGCTGGATGGCACCAGGCAGGAGGGGTAATGCTGATGCACAAAGTGTTTGACTGAGCACTTGCTGTGTACCAGGCCCTGGGCCCATCCCTTTACCCAACATGCCAGCCAATCCACACAGCTGTGCAGTGAGCTAGTTACTCCTGATAGCCCCATTTCTCAGATGAGGACGTTGACATTTAAAGAGATGACTAACTTGTCTGAGGTCAGGCAGCTAGCCAATGGTGTCCATAGGGCTCCAGATCTTCAGTTCTGCAGAAGGCAAGTCTCGTCACAGACAGGGATACACTTCAGAGTTTTTCAACATCCTTTCTAACAGGTAGAAGGAAGTTTTATCTTGAGACTCATAAATAAACATTTCTTTCAGAGCCCCTGCCTGTCAGCCTCAGGGGCTGCCACAGACCCCTACTCTCCTAATTCACTCAGAACCTCTTCTCATAATTCTACTTTCTTCCATTTCATGCCTATAACGTATTAACATAAACAACGGTGCTGACAGCAGCTCAGCTCTCACTGGCTCATGCTGGAATCTGACTGATGATTTTCATCAGGGAAAAAGACTAAACAGGTTAAGATGATTAAATTTTCTTAAACCTACAGCTAAGCCTAATCAAAGCCATTTGTGCAGAGGTGTGTGTGTGTTTTCCTTTGCTGGAAAAGTGATTGGCAGTTTCAAATGGCTGAGTAAGACTTCTGGGAGAGCAGAGTTTTAAAAAAGCATTTTCTACGACTTCCAGTCATTAGCACAGGCTATTTCCACTTCCCCGCCTGGGCTGGAACTGTCATTTTCCCTGCAAAATATCTGACGCTGGAAATGAAGTTCAGAGTGTCTACGTTTTATCCTCTCCCTGATTTCCCCTCCACATCGAGTCCCTCTATAACTGGAGCACTCTGTCTAAATGAATAGGGAGATGCCACAGCTCTCTAATTTCCAGGAGTTTGGGGGCTTAGGAGCCTGAAGGTATGATCTTGGGCAACCCTTTGCCCTCACTGGGCCCTATCTCTCCCACCGGTAAAACGGGGAGGTTGGCTCTGAGGATCTCCTACCTACTACTCCAAGTCAGCTGGGCAGGAACACGACAGAAGGGGTGTGACAGGAATCGGTCTCCCCCACGTGTGCGATGCTCTTTGCCACACAGAGCTCACAAGGGGACTTGATGAGTAGGTTCTACGACCTGCCTGTCTACTGATGGAGCTCAATATAACAAGGGCACGCACAGGGCACAGCTTCAATGTCCCCTATCTGGCATCTTCAAAAATCCTCTCAAAACTGTCTTCACCCTCACAAGGTTTCAGGGGATCCCACAGCTGGGAATTAAATCCCACTTCCAGGTATTAAAAAAGCTCAGTATCATCCCATTTAAAGCTTCATTCTCATCTCCAATTCCATACTCTTTGCCATCTCCCAGTGTTCACCTGTGACGCCCCACCCGGGAACCTGCAGTGGGGTAGGAGGGATGGTCTCCTCCACTCTTCCTCTCCCCAGTTCCAGAGCATTCCATGGCTGGGGGTTAGGGAGTGCGGGGAAGCAACTAGAGAAAGGAGGAGCAAAGTCCTGTTTGTGGTTTTCTCTAGGACATCGCTGGCTGGCTGGCTGGCAGGCTGTGCTCTGTAACACCAGGCAACCAAACGCTGACCATCCCACCCACCCACTGAAAATGCATCTGCAGGCTCTCACAGGGACCTGCTCACTGCACAGTACACTTCCCCGGCTGACCTCTTGTGACCCATTCCTCAGCACCCCCAAGAAAACCTCCTCAAAGCCTCTCACTGCTCAGGTTTCTCTCCCCAATAGGCAAGTCCTGTCAACAGAGCTTGAGCCCCTGTACTTCCCATGGTGCCCACATGACCCACAGGAAAGTCTCACCTAAGGCTGCTCTACTGCCACTGCCCTTGCCCCTCCCTCTGCCACTTTGGACCACTCCAGCCAGCCTCTTGAGTCCCTGGAAAGAAGCAGGTGGCAGTCTGCGTGTTCAAAACCACACCCAAACTCCAGGTGATGCGTGCCACGATCAGGCTCCCTGTCCTTCCCTGTACTACAAGCAGCAAGAGAGCCCATGGGTTTCTGAAGCTCAGCAAATATCCTGCCAGGGGCTGGTGCCAGACTTCCCTTCTGACAGCCTACCCCCAAGTTCTCCAAGTACTTTTGAAGTCCTATTAACCTGTTTGAGGGAACACTCCCTCTCTCCCCCATGGGGTAGAGGAGATGGAAGGACATAAAGACTCTTGGATTCCTTTCAAATATCTATTTTCTTTTATTTAGGCTGGAGGTATGGGGTGGGGATGGATAGTCGCTGGACCACTTCTGCTACCTTCTAGTAATCTGCGTGGGTGTGGCTGGCATCTTACTTTATAATGTATTTTCACCCTCGAGGCTTCAACCAATCTCCTGAAACATCAATATTGTGTTATATAACTTTTAGTGTTTTTTCCAGTACTTTCCCCTAAAAGAAGAGCAAACTAAACCCAAACTAAAGAGTAAACTGAAGCAAGAAGGAGAAAGGAAATAAAGGCTAGAGTGAAAATATATGAAATAAAGAATAGAAAAACAATAGGGAAAATCAATAAAACGAAATGTATCTGTCCATTTCTGTTGCTGATAACAAAATACACTGAACTGGGTATTTTGTAAAGAAAACAAAATGTATTGCTTACAGTTTCAAAAGCTGGACGTCCAAAGTCCAGGGAACACATCTGGTGAAGTCTTTCTTTGGTGGTGACTTCAGTGACAGCAGGATATCACATTGCAAAAACAGCACAGCAGAGAGAGAGATAGACTCTCCTTTCTCTTCTTTAAAAGCCCTCAGAACCAAGCCCCGACCACCATTTTTAATCCACTCACTCTGGCATGGTCCTACAATCTAATCACCTCTTCAATGCTCCACATTTCAATTACTGTAATAGGACTTCCCACCCTCTTTACACTGTCACAGTGGGGACTAAGTTTTGGGGGGACATTCAACCAAGGCACCAAAATCACTCTTTGAAAAGATCAACAAAATTGACAAACTTTTAGCTAGACTGATAACAGAAAAAAGAGAGAAGACTCAAAAAACTAAAATCATAAATGCGAGAGGGGACATCACTACTGACCTTACAGAAACAAAAAGGACCATAAGGGAATATTACGAACAACCATATGCCAAAAAATTAGATAATGTAGATGAAACAGACAAGTTCCTAGAAAAACACATATTACCAAAACTGACACAAGAAGAAACAGAAAATCCGAATAGACTATAATAAGAAAAGAAAATCTGTCATTTTAAAATTTTCCACAAAGAAATGACCAGGTCCAGATGGCTTCACTGGTGAATTCTACCAAACATTTAAATAATAATTAATACCAGTACTTCACAAACTCTTCCAAAAAATAGAAGGCAGGCAGGATTCCCAACTCACTCTGTGAGGCCAGAATCACTCTGATATCAAAACCAGACAAAGACATCACAAAAAAAGAAAACTACAAATCAAAATCTCTTATGAATATAAATGCAAAAATCCTCTAGCAAACTAAATCTAGAAACATATAAAAAGGATTACACACCATAATCAAATGGGATTTATCCCAGGAATGCAAGATTGGTTTAACATCTGAAAACCAATCAATGAAATACACCATATTAATAGAAATAAAGGACAAAAATCACATGATCATCTCAATAAACACCTAAAAAGCATTTGGCAAATTCCAAAAGCAAGGAGAAGGAAAAGATGCTCCAAGCAGGGACACAACCTAAACAAAGGCAGAAGGAGGAAAATGTTTTATTTAGGGAATATACAGGTGTGGAGGGTTAGAAATCTTGATTCCCATTTTTTTTTAGAATAGGGTTTTTAGGTAAATATATATTGGGGCAAAAGCCCTTGCATAGGGTGGCCATGGCCCACAGATAGCCGGGCCACAGCCCATCTAATCAACTCTAATCACTGCTTAGATATGGGATAGTATACTTTAATAATTTTAGAGCTAACAGGTGGTTGTCATACCAATACTGTTAAGATATTTTAAGAGTTGCTGAAGGAAAAGATGTGAAAAAAATGTTTGCTACGGGCAACCTGTCTATTGGGGGAAACTTTAGAGATAATTGTACTTAGATTTTATCATAAGAATATAACTTTTGCTTAAGGAGAGGTTATACTTTAGATAATGAGCCAGTTTGACCAACTTAGCTTTTCACTAATTGTACTTTGGAATGTCCCATTGTTAATTTTACTGATGTTACTAGTTTCCATTGTTAAGCTATACTTAGCCATAGATAACTTTTGTCACACTGCCCATGTCCTTGTGTCCTTTTGTAATGATCGAATCAACTGAATTTTCTTGTGAAACTTCCTTGTCTTAACAATAAAAAACAGAAGCTGACTTTGAATGGCTCTTGTACCCAGTTTGCTCTGGGATACAGACCCTTCAGGCTTCCCCACACATTCACGGTGCTTTGAGTAATCCTTTTTTCGTCTCCGTTACACAGTGAGAAGTGTAACATACAGGGAGTAAAGAAGATATATTCAGAAAGGAGATGGGAGTCAATCCAGTTAAGGGATCAAGAGGGAGCCATGAGGGCTGGCCGGTTATCTCAGTTGGTCAGAGTATGGCGTTGATAACACCAAGTACCGGGTTAGATCCTTGTACCAGCCAGCAGCCAAAAAACAAAGCAAAACAAAAACAAAAGAAGGAGCCATGAAGAGTTTTCAGCAGAGCTTTAACATATTTAAGTGGTATTTTAGGAGGCTAATCTGGACTAAATTATCCAGTTATCAATTTTTACACAACAATGTGACTCCAAGATACAGAGAAACAATCACCAAAATTTTCTGGAGAATAAGTTGCAATCTAATTTACTCCCAGGGTGGATCCAGGTTTAGCAGCTGGAAATGTATACAGTTTTTAAGGCCCTCTTTAAGAAAAAGAAAATAAAATTAGAAATCAAAGTTAGGTGCAGAAGTGAATATTTACTTAGAATGAGAAAAGAAATTATGGCGTGCTCTTGGTTATTCTAAACCATTCGGTACAAGAGGAAATGTGATGGAGGGGACGTCAGAGTGAAAAGAGGCAGGAATCTTAACCAATTGTAGTTATTCCATCTGATTTTTGCCAACTGTACAAAAACACATGACCACGTGAACACAGTGCACGAGTCTTGGAAGGATCCCTGCACAGGAGGGCCCGTGAAGCTCGAGCCTCCTCAGCCTCGTGGCGAATCGGCCCTGTAGTGTGATGCAACCCGTGTGCACAAGTTTGTGAGCACCAACTGTTAGCACCTCTTCCCAACTTCACACTCAGTGACATACTGCTGAGAGCTCATGATCAGCCATGGTAGGAGTATTTACACTACAGAAGTTGGCAAATGCTGCAGATTTGGGCTCTCCACTGTCCCCAGAATGCCGGTTGCTAAATATTTGCCAGCACACCACTGAATGCACTTCTATTTATGGCTAAAGTGTAGTGTCAGTTCTCGTCCTTAGCGCCAAGTCCCTGTCATTGGCCATCACAGCTTGACTATTCAGAGGTCAAAGTCATTAGACTCAGTGTCAAACCAGGAGAGATCTCTCTGGGAAAGTGATCTCAGAGCCTCCCATCTGTGCACTGTCTACTCCCCACACCACACCCTCTTCACTCTCTCACCTTCTCTGCCTCTCACCCACCAAAAGAAGTCAAAGCAACCCTGCCAGCATCTCTGAGTAGGTGAGATGTGAACATTTCAGAGCAGGACTGAATGTGAGCATGGAGCTTTTCTTTAGGTCTTGTAAGAGCCAGGACACAGGATCACAGGAGAGGGCAATCCTCTAAGCTACTTACACAGGGATGGATGGCTTTGGAGTCCTCCAGGTTAATGACCCAAAAGATGAAGCTGTACCTCGACCCACCTCACGATCCGTTGGCCCTATACCTGAGGTGACCCATGTCTCCTAGATCAGCTGACATTTCCAGACTTTGGCACACAAAGCAGTAAGGTCCTGAATCTCTTTCCCAGTACTCAGACCATGTCTCACTTACCCTAAATGTGCTGACCTCCAGTTCTAAGAAGCCCCTCATTCCACTATGATGGACTGGGGGAAGAAAGCCATGCCTCTCTCCCTGGGCTCTCCAGGCCTTTCCTCTGCTCTTCTTTCTCTCCCCAGAGGAAGGCTGCCTCCGGTTTTAGTGGGTGTCATATAGCCAGCATTCTCCACCCTTTCTCTGGACCTCAGAGTCCATTCCATGGATAGGGAAACTGAGGCTCATAAATCAGGAGTCACACTGAGGCCTGTCTGACTCCAACGTCCATGCACTTTTTATTCTGCTAGATTGCCTCTTGAATAGGTGTGGACTCTGTCTTCTGCCAGCATGGACTTGTTCTATGCGGGACTCATCCCCAACTCTCCCTACAGGGTCTGCAGTGGCACAGAATTCCCAAGGTAGCCACCCCAGCCTCAGGACAGTGCTGATGAACAGGCAGGAGACAAGGCAGGATAAAGACAGGGAAGAGAAAGGATTAGGAAGGAACAGGGCAGTGTGCCAGGGATATGGCCATGAGGACATAAGTGAGTGGTACTCAGTGGTCCCTACCTGGTTCCTGACCATCCCTGGGGATGTTCACATCTTGGGTGTGCAGCCAGTGTCGTAACTGCCTGTGCACACACCTGCCCGGGCTCTACATGGGGACCCTTTGAGAATAAGCACTGGAAACCAACAGTAGTTTAGGGAATGCACTTTGAACCAAAAGCTGTAGGTTTGAATCCTGGCTCCATTACCAACTAGCCTTGGGACCAAGGAGAAGTCACCTAGACTTTCTGAGGCTCAGTTTCCCTTCCTATAAAATGGAGACAGTAAAAGTACCCACCACATGGGTTATCAGGGGGATTAAAGAAGATAAGGCACGTAAAGCACTTACTGCCCAGCACACAGGAACCACCCACAGTGGTTATTACTATCAGTGCTAAGATCGCACTGCACCTGACAACTGTTTTCCGACTAAATGAATGGCAGTCCTTTCCCAAAGCATCCAGCAAGCCAAGGACGAGAGGCCAGCGCACTCAGGGGAGGCGGTGTGGACAAGCGGTCAGGCACACACACTTTGAGGTCGTAGCACATAGGTTCGTCATCCCAGCTCAACCATCTGCAAACTGGGGATGATCCAGGACAAATTACTTCACTCCTCTGTGCTTCAGTTTCTTCGTCTGTAAGATGGGACAATAGCAATACCTAACCAATACGGGAGAGAAACAGACAGGCACTGATGTAGGTATACGTTTTAAGGTTTAAATGGATTAATATTTGTAAAGAACTGAGAGCAGTACCTGACACGTTTCAAGTGCCATCGCATGTCAGCTATTGCCACTATCCAGGCCTGAACCGGTGGCTTTCAGCCTAGATGAGGACACTGGCCCCCAGGGCTGAGTTACTCACTCCAGGAGCTTTTGTGCCAGCTACATCATCCCATACAGAAAGTCTCCCACAGCTGCTAGACCTCTGTCATCCATCCCACTGGCCCCACCACTCACCCTTCTCAGATTTCCAATTATTTGTCTTGTTTTGAATTCAAGTGGGATATTAGCAGCGAGTCCAGCTTTATTAATGGCGGCGTCTTTAGTGTTACCGACTTTCTCACTCACTCTTCGCTCTCACTCTGAGAAGCTCTGTTTCCTTTAATTAAGTCTCATGCTAAGTGCCGAGCAGGTGATGCGAGTCTGGAACGGCTTTGTTCTGGGATTTAGGCGCTTTCTCATGGGCTGGGGTTTGAAGAGACAGCGTGCTGCCGCCTTTGAAGTCCGACACCCATCCCCACAGTCAGGGAGGTGGGACAGCATGGAAAGCCAGGCCAGAGAGGCAGGAGCCCCACTCTGTCTGCAGTCAGCCTCCCTACCTGTGAAGTGGGGAGAAGTGCAGAAGAGTAGCTCTGCCATCCCTCCCAACATCGTGACACTCTGCTTCTACTGAGGATTGGAAGGTCAGCCCAGAAGAACAGGCAGGAGGCTCCATTCTGCAGACTCACTGGTGGGGTGACAGAGCCACAGATACCCCATAGGCAGCAAGGCACAGAGAAAACAACCCAGACGTTGGCATTACTTAGCCTCGGTTTGAATCCTGGCCCTGCAGTGCTTACCTCAGCAAGTTGTAAGCATATCGAGCCTCAACTGTCTCCTCTGTAAAATAGGGTAGATGGTATGAACCTCTCAGGAGATGATATATGGGAGTACCTTTAATGCCAGCCTTGCTCACTGTGCAACAAGCTTGCTGTTCAAAGACTGCTCCTTACACCCACCTCCAATCCCTGCTTGGCCGTCAGCACCTCTGCATGCTTCTCCTGATCGCATAGACACAATGAATCTTACTTTTTTTGTGTGCGTATTTCTGTACGGATGCATACATACACCATTGCATACATCCCACAGTACTGAAATGATAGTGGACATGTCTATATTTCTACCTAGGGCCTGCTTCTTATTCTCTCTTTGCCAGATGAATGGAGAGGGAGGCAGGATCAGTAAATGGTAGGTACTTGGTGACTGAACCAGTTGAGTTCAGCTCTATTTACTTTACAGTAAGCTATCACCATAGTGGCCAAGCAGACACTCACCCTGAACCTGGGTGAAGTACACCTACCCTTGGTTCGGGGCTTTATGCCTTTCTAAGCACCATCAGAAAAGTGAGAGCCATGGCAGGTTATTCACTATTAAGAAGCAAGGACACCAAAAATTGCCTGCAAAACACCCAGCACGGAGCCTGCCACATGGAGATGCCTGGCAAATGTCTAAAATTGTTGTTGATGCTGCGAAGGCCTTAGAGAATAAATACCACCGTGAATGTGACCAGCTCATGCAGACAGGTCTCCTCACCCTGCACCCCTGCCTCACGTGTGGTGGAATGTCCCATCACCTTCCAGCTGACCCCAATGCTCACACATGCCCCCAGACAATCACAGTGTTCTGGTTCTTCTCCCAACCAAGGGGGCTGCCATGGGGTGGGCAGGAAGACAGTCTCCCTAGTGACCTCTACCAGGTGCTGAACAGCAGCTTTGAGGCCTTTCCTGGAGGTCTGGAGTATGAGGCCTCAGTGCTGCCAATGCCATCAGTGCTGGCGCTGCCACTGACTTCCCCATTCACCCTGTCACCCTTCCCTGAGAGCCTACCTCAGCTCCCCCATGAAGCCCTGCCACCCTCCTAACCCCTGTCTGCTCCTCCATCGAGGGCTCTCAGAGTCCCATGGTCCCAGCGATGTTCCATGGCACAGGGCACCAGCTCTTCCCCTCAGCTCCTGGCTTGCAGTTAGCCTGCTTCTCTTATCTCCACTAACAGACCTTGGGTTCCTCAGGCTGGGTCTGCCCTGATTCTTCTCTATGTCCCCAGCACCTAGAGGAGGAGCCAACCCAGCACAGACATTCAGAAAAGTCTGGTAAACTGGCTTGAGTCACAGATGCCCAAATCATGTCCAAAGATTTTTGTTTTTATTATTTTGATAGTTTCTAAATTTCATTCAGTTCTAGAAGCGTCTACCTCTCAATCCTGGGCACCAGTCCTATGCCCGCCTGTGTGAGTCAGAACTCCTGGTCCCAGCGTAAAAGACTAAAATCCCAACTCAAAGCTGACACAAGCCAGAGGAGGAAGGTACTGGATTAAAGTGCGCATGGATCACCCACAGCTGGTCTTCGGTGCTTGACTATGGCCCCACGACTCTGTTTCTCAGCTCCATTTTCCAGGTATTGGCTTCACTTCTAGGGACGCCCCCGACGAAGTGACCAGACGGCCACCCCAAGCTCCAGGCTTTGAGTCTCCCAGTCCAGCAATGACGCAATCAGTCCCAACAAGGCCTCTCATTGGCCAGGACTGGGTCAAGGGGAGCTGCGCTGATTGGCTGGGTGAGGTCACGTGCCCACCCCTGGCGCAGAGGCCGGGGAGGAGTAAAATGAGCCCCGCCCTAAGCACGTGGCCTGAGACTGCGGCCGGGTGATTCCCTAAGTGGGTCAGGGGGTTTCTTCGGGAAGCCGGATGGGCCCTGGGCAGGCAAAACTGTGAACACTCACCGGAGCTCCTCCATTGAGTAAGGCAAGAAGAGCATTGAGTCCAGACTGCAGCCCTCGGGAGACAGCGCACCAAGCAAACGCCACCCGAGCCAGCGGCTGTGTAACTAAGAGCCAGCTCCGTCTCACTGAAGCCGGCCTGTGTGTCGCAGACTCTCCGGGCTGCTGGAGATGAAGAGGGCGAGCGGGCTGGAGCAGCTTCCTGAAGGGGAAGGTGGGGCTGCAGGGACTGGATGGCCCAAGAGAAAGGGCGGATGGATTCGGGCTGCTATGCACAGACGTGAGGGGGATGGTGCTGGCCCTCGGATGTCACCAGTGCCCAGAGCTGCCACCACGACCACACTGGGGACACGACAGTTAGGGAGGGAGGGGGGCAGGAGAGCCTCACCCCTCGAGAGGGCCGGGCTGCACCCAAGGGACCCAAGCCAGCAAGATCAAAATCTAATTTACTCATTAGGCGTGTTTCTTCTGTACAAATCAAATCATGGGCTATTTTTCCACATCGTAAATATTGTTTTAAACCCTTGCTCACGGGCAATTAGATTACAAGCGTCGCCTGGTGAGCTACACTCCAGCGCATTTGGCGGGTCTCTGGCTGCTTTGCGAGCAGTTTCCTTTTAAAATGTTTCCCAATGACTTTTAAGGGTCTTTGAAATCTTCTCCCCGGTGATGCATGAGGGCCCTTGTCTGTGGCCATTAATCTCCATAACAGCCCAAGAGAGACTCAACCTCGTCTGTGTTCTTTTCCAAACAGCCCGGGTGAGCTCTGCACCCCCTCCTTACATTTCTTGCGTTGTTCTGACGGCCTTACCAGTCGGCTAGCACCCTCCCGGCCTCTGTCTTTGTGCTAATTAAAGACCCAGGAAGGTGTACACCATAAGCACTAGCCCTCTGGAGACTTGCATGCCAGCGCCAAGATCTTCACTCATTTGGGGCAAGTTATTCCCTGTACCTTCCTTGGGCCTCGGTTTTGACCTCTGCAGAATGGGATGAATTCTTGCCTCACCCAAGTGGCCCCCTTTTCTCCTCTCCTGGCCTTTCTGGGCCTCTATGTCCTTCCATGTCTCGGCCAGAAGGCTTTCCTTGTTACTCCCCTAAAATGCTCCCTCCCTTTCAGGCCAGCCCCTTGCCCACTTACGTGCTCTGCCTCGCTCCCCTGGTTCACCGTAGGCCTGCCCTGGAGTGATGGCTCTCTCCCTTGAGACCCACATAACCCCAGCCTGATCTGCTGAGCACCAGGGCCACCTCCTCCAGGAAGTGTTTCATGACTGCCTTGGCCATCAGTTACCTGCCTCTTCTCTGAACTTCCATCCTACAGTTCACTCTTTAGTCCCTGATAACAATAACTATAACCACCTTTTACTGAGCACCTATTATGTGCCAGGCATTATGGTAGAGGCTGTCTACACTCTTTCTTTCGGTTCTCCCAACAATCTTGCAAAGTAATTATTATTCCCATTTTACAGATAAGGAAACTGAGACTCAGAAGTAAACTGATGTCTCAAGGTCACACAGCTTTAATGGCTGAGCCAGAATTTGAGATTTTTATCCCCTAAAAAGAATGATCTTGAAGCTGTGCCTCATTTAATCCCCACAACAGCCCTCCATGAAGTAGATAGTGCTATCCCCATTTTATAGAAGAGGAAACAAAGGCCCAGAGATGTGGCATCTTACATCCACAGCTTCTCTGCCAATACATGGAGTGAGAATCAAAGTTAGATCTGCTGACTCCACAGGCCTACTCCTCCTCCTCTTCACTCCACTCTCACACAGCCCCAGAGGTGTGGTTGCCTTGTCCCCAAACTGGAGGACAGCCCCACTTTCCAAGGTATTGGTGCGCCTGCCTGGAGACAGTGCACCTGCTCTAATCTGTGAGTGTGAAGGAGGAAGGTCAGAAGCCACCGTCACGGAGAACGGTCCAGAGAGCAAGACGGACTGTGAAATCTCTTCTGACGGTCTTTCTCTCCCTCCTTCCCTCCCTTCCCTCCTTTGTTCCATCCACAGGTACTTACAGAGCAGCACTCTGTGCAAGGGGTTGTTTGGCTCTGTGTCGCTCCATGCTTTAGAAAGACAAAGTCACTGCCTGTCTCCCAGCTGAGGGCTTTCTGGGGAATGCCCCCAGGACTGCTGATTCTCCTAGAGAAGGTGTTCCTGAGAGGCAGTTATGGGCACAAATGTCCTGGAGGCTGCATACTGAGGAAGGATTGAAGAAGGAGCCTTGATCTGGAGCTCCCAGCCAATGGAGGGACACGGCCCAGGGTTCCCAAAGTCTATTCCCAGGGAATGCTGTCAGCTCTGCCCTGAAAAGGAAGTGGGCTGGCCTTTATGGGGCTTCAGGGACTTGTGAGAGCAGTAAAGGACCTCTCCCACCCCCCTATTCCAGCAGTGCTGGGGTCTCCTGCATCCCCAGCACAGACCCCTCTATGTGCCTGAGTTTGAGATGGCCTCCTTGCAGCACAGGCAGCCTGCTCCCCAGAGTCTGATTCTAGTCACCCCGTTTATTTCTCCTACAGTTGCTTTTACTGAGCTGAGCCTTGGCCTACACCAAAGAGTGCTGTGAGATGCCTCCTGGTGAGATGTCCCATTGTCACTGTTCAAGGGTGTTGCTGCAGAGGGCCTCGTCTGTCATACCACGTCATCCTCACGAGTGGAATTTTGGCTGTCCTACTGAAGGAGTCCAGAGTGCCCTGAGAAAGGCTGGCCAGACTCCTTCCCTACAGTGTTCTCCAAGATATGAACCTGGGTCTTGGTTGCTGTGCAGTCTGTTGGGGGAAGTGATCTTAACAGAAAATCATCTATAGAGAGGAGAGGATCTGTGGGAGATGGGGCATCCTAGAGCTCTTGCCTCCATTTCTCTCCAGTTAGAATCAGGGAACAGCATGGCTGGAAGGCATTGCTTAGAGAGATCTAATCCATCTGCCTTGTTTTGTCTGTGGAAAAACTATACCCAGAGAGGGAAAAGGACTGGCCTAAGGTCACACAGCAGTGTAAGAACCTCCTTGCCTGCCATTGACTCCAGCCAAGGCCTCTCTCCTGAACTTCAGAGCCATCTCCGATTTCCCACTTGACACCTCCAGTTAGATGGCTGCTGATGAGTACGTCAGCCTCAGCACTCTCTCTGGACTCCTTCAGAAAGACAATGTGGGATCCACACAATGAAGGCCTCTGGGTGAGGAGAGGCTGCTGCACAGTGAAGTGGTTTGCAGTGTGAGCTAAATCCTCTCTCTTTCTCTCTACACACACACACACGCGCGCGCGCGCGCATGCACATTTGGTCTATCATTAAATCCTGTCAAACAGATTTTCACCACTTGTCACCCACTGACCCGAAATCTTTTCTCAGCATTGGAGCCAGAGTGCAAATATAAATAGGATCATGTCATTCTCCTGCCCACAACACTCCAATGGCTTCCAGTGTTCTCAGGATAAAGGCAAAGTCCTCTCTGAGATCCACAGCTCCTTCATGACTTGTTCCCTCTCGGTCCTCTATTCACTTACCTCATCTCCTACCACTCCCCTCACTCAACTCCAACCAAACCTGCCCTTTGCCATGTCCCCCTCAGTCTGCACTGGCTGTTTCCCCACATGGGCACTCTTCCCCCAACATCCACATGGCTTGTTTCCCCACTTCCTCTGAGTCTGTTTACTCAGAAATTACCTTCTCCCCCATATATAAGGTCCTATGATTTTCTACAGGGGTGACAAGACCATTCACTGGGGAAAGGACAGTCTTTTCAACAAATAGCATGGGAAAGATGCATGTCTGCATGCAAAAGAATGAAGTTGGAACCTTACCTAGTGCCATATACAAAAATTAACTCAAAATGGATCAAAGGCCTAAACATAAGACCTAAACCTATAAAACTCTCAGAAGAAAACACAGGGGAGAAACTTCATGACATTGGACTTCACAATGATTTCTTAACTCTGATCCCAAAAGCCCAGGCAACAAAAGAAAAAACAGACAAATTGGGCTTCATCAAAGTTAAAAACTTTTGTGCATCAAAAGGACACTAACAGAATGAAAAGGCAACCTATGGAATGGAAGAAAATATTTGCAAATCATATGTCTGATAAGGGATTAATATATATCCAAAAGTCCATATTAATAATTTCTTACATGCCTCAGATTGTTATTCTTTAAATCATCACTATGTTTTCTGAGTCAAGTTGTTAAATAAGAAAAGTTCTTTATAAAGATAAATAACAACTATTTAGATTTTTGGTACTACTTAAAAGCAGGAGTTTTGTCCTAATTTTGAGAAAAAAATAATATTGGCTATAAAAAAAACTCTGAACATATAAAGAACTCCTCAAACTCAAAGAAAGCAAACAACCCAATTTTAAAAAGGGCAAAGGACTTAACCATTTCACCAAAGAAGATATACAAATAACATATGCATATAAGCATACGAAAAGACAACATCATTAGTCATTAGGGAAATGCAAATCAAAACCACCTCAAGTACCATTTCACACCCATTAGGATGACTAATATGAAAACAAAGAAACAAACAAAAAACAAGTGTGGCGAGGATGTGGAAAAGTTGGAACCACTGTGCATGTCTCGTGGGAATGTAAATTAGTGCGGCTGCTGTAGAAGACGGTATGGAAGTTCTTCAAATAATTAAACATTGAGTTAGCATATAATCCAGCAATTCCAGTTCTGGGTGTACACTTGAAAGAACTGAAAGCAGAGACTCAGGCAGATATTTATACACCAATGCTCATAGTAGCATTATTCACAATAGCCAAAAGGTAGAAACAACCCAGATATTCATCATCAGATGAATGGATAAACAAAATGTGGTATTATGTACATTCAATGGAATATTATTCAGCCTTCAAAAAGGTGAAATTCTGATATGTACCAAAATGTGGATGAACGTGGAAGATATGATGCTGTGGAAAATAAGCCTGATACAGAAGGACAAATATTGTGTGATTCCATTTATATGAGGTATGTGGAGTAGTCTCATATGAGGTACACATGTGGCATATTATTACACTAGATGAGGTATAGTCAAATTCATAGAGACGGAAAGTAGAACAGTGGTTACCAGGGGCTGGGGTGAGGGGGACGTGGGGGGCTACTGTTCGATGCATACAGAATTTCAGTACAGGATGAACAAAAGGTTCTGGAGATGGATGTGGTGACGGATGCACAATGTGAACATACGAATGGCACTGAGCTACACACTCAAACACGGTGGAGTGGCAAACATTATGTAGATTTTACCACAGCACAAATAAATTTTTTAAATTACCCTCTCAATAAGGCCTTCTCTGAACACACTCTCTCAAATATCAACTCTCCCCCAGCTAGATATTTCATATCTCCTTTCCTTGCTTTATTTTTCTTAGTGCTTATCCCTGTCTCATACATTATTTTTTCACTTATTTCATTTATGTATTTTTTAAATTTTTTATTAGCATATTCATTGTTACAAATCATACTTATTCTTTATGCCCCTTATCTAATCTGTACTCTCCCCATCCCCCATCCAGTAACCCTAGATCTGTTCTCTCCATCTGATAGATGAACTGCTCCTCTGCTGGTTTGTTGCCTGGATGGTCTGTCCAGTGCTGAGACGGGTGTGATCAAGTCCTCCCCTGTTATCATAAATGAGATGCTGCTTCTATTACTCTGGAGTGTGCTTTGTGGAAAGGGAGGATTTTTTCTTCTTCTTCTTCTTTTTTTATTTATTTGGTCTCCGCTGGTGCCTCTCCTTGTGTCAGTGCAATTGAGAGTCTGCTGTGCCACCTGCACAGTGGCTGTGACTGCTGCTACAGAGATTAGCTGCTTCTGTGGCAGCCATGGCAATTGCAGTGGCTGTGGGGGGCTACCAGCATGGAAATGGTACCTGGTGGCAGCTGGATTTGGTTTCCCCTGGCTCCATGCCTCATTCTAAGATGTTGCTGCAGAGCAGTTGGAAGGGACAGGGAGAGAGGAAGGGGGAGGGAAACAGGATGGGAAGAGGAGAAAGGAGGGGAAGCATGATTAAGGCCTGTGGCACCCAGGGGGTGTCCTTCCAGCAGGGGAGAACAGGGGGATTCCTGCACTGCTCAGTGGTCATCGCTGGGCTGGTTATGGATACCAGGGGGACGTGGCTGAGGCCATCAGCCCCCCACTGCCCTGGCTCAGGACCCAGGGCACTTCCTGCAGTGGCTCAGTGATCCTCGCAGGGTTGGTTGTGGATGTCGGGGGGCGTGGTGAGGCCCAGGGCCTCCCTCCTCCCTGGCTTGGGAGCCAGGGGGGCTTCTGGTCCTTCTAGGTTGTATAGGTGTTCTTCAGTGGTGTTAGACCTTTACTAGTTATTATCAAACTTTGTCTGTCTCTGGTCTGTGGGTATTTTGTTTTTCTTTCAGTTCTGTGTTGGATTATTCGCTGTTCCCACCACTTAAACTCTGCACTGGAACTAATCTGTTGTCCTTTGCTTACTTCTAAAATGGGAGAACTTCCTGAGGGGACCAGGACTTGAGCCCTGTGGTTGTTTCATTGCTGCTGATTCCCTGGGGAAGACTTTTTGTGCAGCTCAGGTTTGGATGACTTTGTAAGTACTTCCTGGTCTCATGAGTTCTGGCCCACCTGGGTTGTGTGGAAACTCTGGTCTGGGCCTGAGTCTTTTCAGCAAACTGCACCCCCTGTAGTTCTATATTCCTGACCAGTCTCCACTGAGTGGGCCAATGATGATTGGGGGACAGATCAGCTGTCCATGCTGTGCCCCAGTGTTCTCCCCATGAGTCCATCTCCCCACCACCCATACTCCAAACACTTCCCATGGGACAGGTCTTGCAAGGACTCACTGGCCTATGAGTGGCTCCTTTTTTCAGTTGTTGTGGCTGTTCACTCCTATGTGAGTCCACAGGAACCCTGTTAGTGGTCTTGCTGGCCTGGGGGCCACCAAGGCCCTCTTCTCCCTTAACGCCTCCAAGCAACTTCATAGGAAAGGCTCAGGAGTGGCTTTTGCCAGCTCTTGCTCTGTGCACTCACCAGGGCCAGCCTTGAAGTGCCAGGGCTCGAAATGGTGGAAGCGGTCCTTTCTTTCTCTCATCATAGTTTCTCCTGCCTTCATGCACTCAGTAGGTCTCTCCTCCTCTTCCCCTGAGCTCTAGCGGCTCAACCTTGGCAGTTGTTGCTTTTTAATAGTTGTAAATTGGTTGATTTGTGGGAGAGAGTGACACTGGGGACCATGTATTCCTCCATCTTAACTGGAAGCCACCAGTTATCTTCACACATTTTACTTTGTTTTTTGTTCACTGCCACCACCCTACCACCACCACCATCACCGCCAAAAAAAAAAAAAAAAAACCTAGAATATAAACTCAGTAAGGGCAGAGACTTTTGTTAATCACTGTATCTGCAACACCTAGACAAGTGCTTGGCACATATATAAATATTTGTTACATGAATGTAAGACACGAAGCGGTATATGGGGACTGAGAAGAAAATGCTTCGGGCCATCTCTAGGGGATTCACAGCTCCCAAGAGGGGCTGTGACCCAAGAATGGGGCAGGGACCCTGGATGCACTTCTGGGCTGTCTGGCCCCTCAGCTACTCTCTGCCACCTGGAGAACTGCTCTATTAGATTATTAGTTCAGTTCTGGAAGGGCAGAGAGTTCATGACAAAGGAGCGCATCAGAGCCAAGAGGGAAACCAGGAAGGATCCCCTCCTGCTGCAAACACTTCCCGTCCCCTGGGGAAGGCGGCTGATGGGGTGGCCCCAGCAGGAGCAGCTGATAGGCCAGGCTCTGGGGCAACAAGCCAGCTGCAAGCACTAACTGGCACCCACTGTTGCTGAGGTTATGGGACCCATCAAGAGAAGTGCTGAGCTTCTTGGAGTTTTACTAGAGGAAACACACATACCAGTGGGTGATACCAGTGAGAGCTCAGTGCCCCATGTATGGGGTAGGCTAGGCAGCCTGACAGTGTCCCTTCTCTTTTTCATGGGTTCTCATCCCCTTTTATGCAGCCAGAGAATTCCTGCTCCTGGCCCTGTCTCACCTGTCCACTCCTGCTCCCAGGTGAGTATACTGTGCTGGTCATTTACACCTTAGTGTGAAATTAACCTAAATGTTCTTTCTCTTCAAGGGATTTGACATCTAATATTCATCTTTAACTTTCCAGTGAAATTTCTTATGCCCTAAGAATTGAGTTTGAGGCTTCAGGTGTGGTTGGGGGAAGTTCAGGTGTGTGTGGAGAGTTCTTTCAAGGAGTTGAAATGGGCCCCCGGAGGACATGTAGTTCCTGACTCCCTCTGTGTGCTGATGCAGTCCTGGGGGGCCTTAAGAGGTGATCACAGTGGGCTGGGAGAGATGCTACTGAGGGGAGGGTTGGGAAGGGGTCTCTCCCAGAACAGGTTGGGTGAGACAGAGAAGTGGGGCCAGGCAGACCACGACACCCAGCTGACTAAAACCAAGAACTAAGGGAAAGAGGCCATGTTTTCCTTCCAGTGATGCAGGATTCATGCTGAACTGGCAGACATTCATGGAACCTCCCTGTGCCAGGACCTGGGCTAAGCACTGAGTACACTAATGCAGCAGATATCGCCCCCACCCTCACAGAACCCACATGGAGACCATTACAAAACAGGGGGCTCCAGAAGCCTGGGGGAGCCCAGAGAAGGGGACCCTTGTTCAGCCTGCAGGATCAGGGATCGCTTCTAGGAGGGGACAACATATGAGCTGGGTCCTGAAGGTGTAATGACAATTCCACAGGTGCAGATGTGAAGGAAGAGAATTCTACCTCAGAGACAGCGTGTCCAGAGGCCCCACGGCCACTTCAGCAGTAAATGCTCAGTGGCTGGGAGGTTGTCATGTTGTGGGTAGGGAGAATGTGGAGGTTGGAGAGGTTGGTGGGGCTAGACCCTGGGGGGCTTGGGTGTCACAATGAGCCCTTGGTGTCTCGCCTTGGGTTTAGATTTTGAAGCAAGAGTGTGATATGGTCAGATAGGTGATTTAGAAGATTTTTCTGACTGCTTTGTGGAGACTGGATAGAATGGATTGGCAGGGGAGACTGGATCTTATGGAATCTGTTGGAAAGTTACTGAGTAATCCAAAGGCTAAACCAGGGTGGCCCAGATTCGTATGCCACTTGAACTTGGTGACTAGCCAAGGATAAATCAGACATGGGACAGTGAGAGGAGGGATTGTCAAGGGACTTGGACAGCTGGGTGAATGACAGCTCTAGTCCCTGTGTCTGGGGTATGGAAGGGATGGTGCAGTGTTGAGGCGAGATGTCTGTTGGACAGCCAGGTGGAAACCCATGAAGCTCTGGAGCTCGGAGGAGAGGCCTGAGCTGCAAATGTGGATTTTAGAACCACCTCTACATACAGGTTAACTGAAATAACTAGAAATGGGGTCACCCAGAGAAGTTGTAGTAATGACAAGAGAGTTTAAGAAGCACCCCAAGGAATGCCAGCATTTGAGGTTGAGCAGAGAAAGACAGACACCAGACTAGGTGAGGAAAGAGCAGCCAGAAAGACCAGCCCTGGGAGTGAAGTGGCCAAATGGCCATCTTCAGGGGTGGTCATTCAGTCATTCAACACACATGTGTTTTTGAGCCTGAGACTAGAGGGAGTGCAGAGAGGGGCTGAGAACTGTTTCCCCCCTTAGGGAGCTCAGGCCACTTCTGCAGCCTCCCTCGGTTGGAGTTCACTGCAAACCCAGCATGGTGGGAGCTCCTGCAGTCCTTCTGCCCACTGCCCTCCCTTTCTGGACCATCTATTCCATGTGTGCTGGGAGCCAGCATGGGTCCTGGAGTCAGATCACATGGGCTTAAGTCTCATCTTGACCACTTACAACTCTGTGACCTTTGGCAACTTATAGAACTTCACTGAGCCCTAGAGGTCCCGTCTATGAAATGGAGACCACAGCTGCCTCTCACAATGTTGTGAAGATCAAGGATTATATGTGTAAAAGCACCCACTAGAGCTCCTGGCACATAGTAGGGGCTTCATATCCACCATTTATCCACTGAGTGTCTTCCATGTTTCCAGACACCAAGGCAGGCCTGGGAATACAAAGATAAATACTGCAGGATTCCTTTTCTCCAGGAACTCACAGTCTAGTGAAGGAGACGGCAAGCAGCAGACAGTGGCTGCCCAGTGACATCAGCACCCTGGGGCTGGAGCTCGGGCTGGCATGGGGGGGCTGGGCTCTACGCTGACTCTGCTGTCACTCGCTGTGTGGCTCTGAGCACTAACTTAGCCTCTCTGAGCTCCAGGTTCATCTGTCAAATGGAGATAATCGCATCTGCCTAGGTACTCCCTGTTGTGAGGAAATTCACAGGAAGAAGTAGTCGAAGTGTCCAGATTCAGGATGTTCATTTCCATGGTTGCTGGGAACTGCAGGGAGAAGCTGAAGTGGAGGCCAGAGGTAACAGAAACAATTGGAAAGAAAGGAAGCAGGCCAGCAAGAGAAGAAGCCAGATCATCGCCCTGTGGCTCCCACGGCCTCCGCCCCCAGCTCTACACACACGCAGGGGAGCTGCTGAGGACTTCCCAAACCAAAATGGAAAACAAGTGCATTCTTGAGATTAGCCGAGGCAAACAAGAGCTGGGGGCCTCACGTTCCCATGGGCCCCTGGTGGTAGGGGGGTTAGGGCTTCTGGAGAGGCCACACCCATGAAAGGGCACCCGCCGGCACCATCCTGGCTCCAGCAACCACACTTTGGGCTTCTGCTCTGTGTTTCCCTGGCCCAGGGCTCTATGCACTGCTGGGCTCATCGAACACTTGCTGATAGCTGGACTCCCTCAGCCACCAAACACCTGTTGAGGCCTACCAGGGACCAGAGCCTGTGCCAGGCTTGGGGGACACAAAAACCATAAACAGAAGCCATCACCCTTAAGTCCCCTGAGGTGTCCCTGTGGAGTGAGCTGGAAAGACCAACAGTGCGGCCCATGGTGAGATGGGGCCAAGGCCCAGGGGTCAGAAGGAGGCCTGAGGTTGGCTTCCCAGCGGAGGCGGCCACAGAACAGACCCCCGGAGCCCAGATCATCAGGCAGTTATTTTGGAGTTGGGTAGTCAGCGGGCCACTGTTGACCAGAGGCCCGGCCGCCTCGGGGTTCTGAAGGCTCAGCCTGAAGTGCGGAGGCTGGAAATCTCAGAACTGTCATACTGCTCCTCCTGCCCCCGGCCCCCCAGGAGAGTTAAAGGCTTCCTCAGCCCCCCTCTCAGGGTGGTTATGTCTGAGAAGAGGTCAGGCCCTGTTCCACAGGACTGAGGTTCCCGGGTTAAACTTTCAGGCATTAGGTGGGTAGACGGCCATAGGCCCCGAAGTTCACCAGCAAGCGCATGCCTCCTCTGCCCACACAAGAGGTCTTCCTTGAGCATCTCAAGTGCTGTCAGGACTGTCTGTATGTCTGTCATGGAAGGAAAGGCCAGAAGACCCCAAGTCCCAGGGGTGTCCCCAAGCCAGCCCCTTCCCCTCAGGCTGGTCCCTCTTCTCTCTTCTTCATTCCCTTCCCCCATCCCAGCTCTCCCTGCTTACTCACGAGAGCCAGGATGACCCTCAGAACCCCAGGAGAAAGATGAAGGGCAGACAGTTACAGCAACACAGCAGGGCAGGGGGAGAAATCAAGAAGCAAAAGGTGTGTATCTCTTCCTGGGCTGCAGCGAAAGCATCGGCGAAGAAACGGAGGGAGTTCTGCCTTTGCCTTTCATAGGCAGGGGAGCCAGGCCCTTTGAGTTATAGACTTCCTCCTCCCTGGGGATTTTAGAGGTTCACAGCAGGAAAAAATGAAGAGAGAAGTTGCCTGGGGTTAACTGCAAACGAGGTTTCTTTTTAAAGGTCTACATCCATGAAGACAGTCAAAGAGTGTCCTTGCCAACCCCAGAGAAGGTCCTCATGACCAAGGTTGCTGTGGAGGAGTGGGACAGGGTTGATAGAGTTGGCAGAGCTGCTGCTTTTGAATAGATCTGGTGGGTCTGCCCAGTGGTGTCTGGGCAGCTGCCATGGGGCTGCAGACCTTGCCCCATGAGCTTCTGGGGCTGCCAGAGTTCTCGGGACAGGGAGATGGAATCTCAACTCACAGAAAGTGACCTTTCGTGTCCTCAAGTTTTGTAGATCGATTTCACAGCTGTTTGATACCTACCAGCTACTGGGTTGCTGATCTGTGTGATTTTTCTCGAATTGATACTTAGTAAAATTAATTTTAAACAGTAAATTTGCTTTAAAAATAATAAATTAAATTGTCCCTGGAGATTTTGTCAAGATGGCACACTGAACACATATCTGTCTGTCCCTCCACAAATGACTAAGTCAAAAAACAAAAAATGTAAGAGCGGTGGAAACTAAGATGCAGTTCCAGTGGTGACCAGAAATTAAGAAGAATTCTCGAATGGTAGAATACAGATGGGATTGGGCTGATGGAAATAAAACCAGTCAAAGAACCTCAACTGGGGACCACTGTGAAATACAGCACAACCCTGGGGTGCTCCAAGCTAAAAGGTGGTTGGAATAAGAAGTAGAAAGAAGTAACCGTCAGGATAGTTGTTTGAGGTGTGACACTTGGAACAGCCAAGCAAGTGGGTCCCTTTCTCCCAACCCTTGTGCCAAGCATCAGGCAACAAAAACTTCAGCCTCCATGCTGAAGCTGGAAGCTTAGACCGGAGGGTTCTAAGATGAGACTTGATATTCCTGCCTGTAGTATGCACTAGTCTCACACACCTCTGTTCCCTGATACTCATCCCAATCGCTCTCTCCATATAGAAATTACGAGATGCAGGCTGATAGCCATATGGTAAATAGACAGTATCTCCAGATCAGTAGACAGGGAATCTCAAAAACAAAATTAAAAAAAGGAAACACCAAAGAATCACCAATGTATGAAAGCAAGGCACCAAAGTCAACAAGTAGTAGCAACATCTAAGGAAAGAGAATAAGGAAACAATCTGACAGCATCTTCAAAAGTATATTAATGTCCTCAACAGGATAATAGAAACAAGAAAAGGCTGACTCTTTACAAAAAAATTAGTGAGCTAAAGGACTATACAAATTTCTTCAAGATTCAGAGCAGAAGTATAAATTACCAGAAAGCACAAAAGAATAATTAAGAGAAGCGTGGACTTAGAAATCAGAGTGTCTATCTTACAGGAGTTTTAGGAAAATGAACAGAGGAAAATAAGGGGGGGGGGGTGTTAAAATTACACAGAAAGTAGATGGTCCTTCTAAGAAAGCAAACCAACACATGTATGTGCAGGCTCATTCTTTAGAATCAAGTCCTGGAGACACCCCAGAAGATAAAGGGAGGCTGGTAAATCTGCAAACCAATATGTAAACTCTGAGATGACTCCACCTCCCCAAGGTAATAGAAGGTGGCTCCACTGTGATGTGTGTGCTGGGAAATGGCAGCTCAGAGCATAAGAGAACCAGGCACCATGAATGGGAGACAGGGCATGGGAGAGGTTTCAGACTGCCCTTTTCTCCCCACCCACCACCCCCACATTGCTCTGGGAATAACGTGGCTTTCCCTTGACTCCTGTGAGGCAGGAAGCCAGCAGCCAGATAATATGAAGATGGCTCTCAAGTCCCACTAGGATGGGGAGTAGTTACTAGCAGGTAAAGAAATGTTGGCTGAATCCTGTATTTGCTCCTCTACTCACTACCCGCTATAGCCCCAAACTACCTGGCTGCAGTGAGTGGGGTCATGTCTTGAAAAATCAGCAGTGCCAAGATAGATATAAAGAGTCTAACTCCAGAGGCCTCTCACCATGAGACACATCCACGCCATCTCCCCTTTGTCCTAAATACATTAGGAGGAGTGGCAGAAGCCTCTCCCTCCAGCTACACTCCATCAGTGTAGGTAGCTAATGCCTCTGCAGGTCCACGAGGTCAAATACCAGAGGCATCTTAGGAATGACTGCTATAAGGAAAAGATGAGACTGAACAGTCTCTACCAAGTGAAACAGAGCTAATGGGAAAATAAAACATCTTAAAATAGATATTAAATTTCCTCAAAGATATGTTAAAGATATTGGAAACAGAAAGCAGGAATCAGAAGTCACAAAGAACCAACTGAAAATCCTGGGTATGAAACATATACTAAAGGAATAAAAAACTCATGGGTGAGTGGAGCAGCAGAATGGATATAGCCAAAGAAATAACCTGTACACTCCATGATCAGCTGAGGACCACCCCAGATGGCATTATGAAAATATTGACAAATATGAAAGAAAAGTTCAGAGATAGATAAAGAGGATATAAGAACAAATGTCAACTCACAGGACAAGTTAACTCCCAGAAATAGAGACAAAAATAAGCACAGGAAGAAATACTTGAAGAAATAATAGTTGAGAATTTCGCAGAATTAGAGAAAGAGATAAAAATCTCAGTTAGAAACAACTTGAAAAGTGAAATGATATAAATAAGAAAAAAGATCTCTTTATAGTGAAAATGAAAAGTACCAAAGACAAAAAGAAAATTTTAGAAATAGCCAGAGAGCAAAGCCAGATTATCTATGAAGAAACAAGATTCAGTTGGCATCAGTCTTCTCAACAGCAACACTAGATAAAAGAAAACAGAGAATGTTATTTTCAGTGGGTGGAATAAAAGAACTTGAACCCAGAACAGTATATACAGCAAAACTATCATTTAAATGTGAGGTTAAAATAAAGACACTTTCAGTATTATGAGATCTTATGTGCTTTAGCACACACAAACTCTTATTGAAAAAAACTCTCAGAGGACATACTCAGAAATAGAGAAACAGGAACAACAATTCTGCAGAGGATTCTATGAAATATGGAGAATTCTAGAAATATGAACAGGGTTGCCAGATTTGGGAGCAACAACAAAAGGACACCTCATTACATTTGAATTTCAGAAAAACAATGAATAATTTTTTAGGATAAGTATTTCCCATATGATATTCAAATGTATCAAGGCATCTTGTGTTTTATCTGACAACCCTAGATATGGGATATAAATATGGGTAAATAAATTAATAAGGTTAATTGTAGTCTAAATCAGTAAAACCCTAATAAAACAAAAATAATATAACTAAAATTCCAGTACTAAAATTCTCAATTCAATATATGATTGGGGTAGGAGAAAACCAGAAGGAAATAAGAGATGGCTAAGGAAATTGTCATATTCAGGAAGAAAATGTAGAGGTGATAATAAGCATAAGATGATAAGTCAGAGGCAACCACAGAAGAATAAATACAGAATGCACAACTTTCATATCAGCAGAAGAAAACTTGATCTGTCCAGTGGAAGCTAGGAAAAGAAAAAATAGAAACAATACAAAAGGATAGTAAACAGAAAACAGGAACTAAAATCACTGAAATAAGACTCAATGTGACAGTAATTACAGTAAGCTTGATACTCTAAATTAGGTTAAATTCACCAATCAAAAGACAGACTCTCAGAATGTTTTTTTTTTAATCAAATAATATATTGCCCAGAAAAAATAAATTCTAACAGAAAAATATAAAATGTTGGAAAATAAAGGGGCTGATGAAGATATTAAAGTAGGAGTGGTAATTTTGATATGAGATATAATAGATTTTAAGGCAAAAAACCTCATAAGGAGAAAAATCTATTTCCTAGTAAAATGAATAATACATCAATAATACACAAAGATTATATACACATATAAAGCTAAAGATAAAGATAGCTCCAAAATATACAAATTAACAACCAATATATTATAAAAAAAATAGACAAGTGAATAACTTTCATTGGAGATTTTGAAAAACCCTTCTCAGAAATTGATATATCAAGCAGAAAAATATTACTACAACTAAAGGTTAAAATTTACAGTTAAAAATTATGAGATATTTACATGTGATTGTATTACATATCAAAACCCATTGAGCACAGCTAAAGTAGTACTTAGAGAAAATTTGTTGCTTTAAATACATTTATCAGACCACAAATAAAGTAGGCATTCTAATTAAGAATCGTGGAGAAAATAGCAAAAAATCCGAAAGAAAAATAAGAAAGATGAAAATAATACAAAAAATTATCAGCAGAAATCAATAAAATATACAGCACTCAAAACAATAGAAAATATTAAATTGGTTTTTTAAAAACATTAATAAAATTGACAAATCCATCAAGACTTACAAAGGAACAAAGAGAAAATTATAAGCAAAATGCAGGATAAAAAGAAGATATAATTACAGTTACAACAAAGATTAAAATAACTTTTTAAATTATAACCAATCTTTTTGACAATAATGGATAATGTTTTGGAAAGAATACATAGTGCCAATGTGGTAAAAGACAAACTAGAAATAAAATAAGCATAAAAGGAATATAAATTATATAATTAAAGACTACCCTTGCTCCTCTTGCCTAGTTCAACCACCAAGAAAAACCTCAGGCTAAGTTGGTTTTAAGGAGAGGCCAATACAATCTTAAGAAACTGTTAAACTCTGTATTATACAGGATGTTCTAGAAATTAGAAAGAGTGAACACTGTTCAACTCGTTTTATGAGTCTTATGTATCTGTGATTTCAAAGCCAGATAAGGATCTTATAGGGAAAGAAAATAAGACTGTTAAAAATAGTTATCAGAATCCAAAACTACATTAAAAAGAATACATTATATCAAAATAAATTTTTAAAAGTTAATGTATTCCACACATCAATGGACTAAGGGAGAAAGTTACATGACTGTCATTAGGTTCCAAAAACCATAGTCTATGACTATTGTAAATGGGCTTGTTTTCATAATTTTTTTTCTAGTTCATTGTTGGAGTATAAAAACACTACCGATTTTTGTGTGTTGATTTTGTATCCTGCAACTTTACTAAAACCATTTATCAACTCTAAGAGTTTTTCTGTAGAGATTTTGGGCTGTACTATACATAGGATCTGCAAACAGTGACAATCGACTTCATCTTTTCCCATTTGGATGCCCTTTATTTCTTTGTCTTGCCTGATTGCTCTAGCTAGTACTTCCAGTACTGTGTTGAACTGGAGTGATGAGAGTGGGCATCTTTGTCTCATTCCCAAGCTCAAGGGAAAAGATTACAACCTTTCCCCATTCAGGATGATATCAGCAGAGGGTTTGTCATATATGCCTTTTATTATGTTGAGATACTTTCCTTCTATACTTCCTTTACTAAGAGTCTTTATCATAGAGTGATGTTGAATTTTATCAAATGCTTTTTCTGCATCTGTTGAGATAATCATATGGTTTTTGTCCTTGATTTTATTGATGTAGCATATCACATTTATTGATTTGTGTATGTTAAAACCATCCTGGCATCCCTGGGATGAATCCCACTTGATCATGGTGTATAATTTTTTTGACGTGTTGCTGCATTCTGTTTGCTAATATTTTGTTGAGGATTTTTGTATCTATGTTCATCAAGGATATTGCCCTGTAATTTTCTTTTTTTGTTGAATCTTTGTCTGACTTTGGTATTAGGGTGACACTGGCCTCATAGAGTGAGTCTGGGAGAATGGCCACTGTTTCAATTTTTTAGAGTAGTTTGAAGAGAATTGGTATTAATTCCTCTTTAAATGTTTGGTAGAATTCAGCAGTAAAGCCATCTGCTCCTGGGATTCTCTTTGTTAGAAGACTACTGATTACTGCTTCAATCTCTTTTCTTGTCATTGGTCTGTTCATGTTTTCTATTTCTTCTTGGTTTAGTCTTGGTAGTTTGTATGTGTCCAGAAATTTACCCATTTCCTCCAGGTTTTCAAATTTGTTGGCATATAGTTGTTGATAATAGTCTCTAACAATTCTTTGTATTTCTGTGGTATTGGTTGTTATGCCCTTTTTCATCCTAATTTTTGTTATTTGGGTCTTCTCTCTTCTTTTTTTAGAAATTAACTTAACCAAGGAGGTGAAAGATCTCCACAAAAAGAACTGCAAGTAACTGTTGAAAGAAATTAAAGAGGACATAAAAAGATGTAAAGACATTCCTTGCTCTTAGGTTGGAAGAATTAACATTGTGAAAATTTTGATACTACTCAAAGTGATCTACAGATTTAGTGCAATCCCTATCAAAATACCAATGACATTCTTCACAGAAATAGAAAAAACAATCCCAACATTCATATAGAACAACAAAAGACCCCAAATAGCCAAAGCAATCTTGACCAAAAAAATAAAAATAAAGCTGGAGGCATAACACTACCTGGCTTCAAACTATACTCAAAGTTATAGTATGGTACTGACATAAAAACAGACACTCAGACCAATGGAACAAAATAGAGAACCTAGAAATCAACCCACATAATTACAGCCAACTGATCTTTGATAAAGGCAACAAGAACATACCCTGGGGAAAAGACTGCCTCTTCAATAAATGGTGCTGGGAATATGCATATGTAGAAGAATGAAACTAGACCAGTACCTCTCACTATATACCAAAATCAACTCAAAATGGATTAAAGACTTAAAAATAAGACCTGAAACTATAAAACTCCTAAAAGAAAATGCAGGAGAAACACTTCAGGAAGTAGGACTGGGCAAAGGCTTTATGAACATGACCCCCAAAGCACAGGCAACAAAAGGAAAAATAAATAAATGGTATTATACCAAACTCCAAAACTTCTGCACAGCAAAAGAAACAATTAACTAAGCAAAAAGACAACCTACAGAGTGAGAGAAAATATTTGCAAACTATGCATCTGACAAAGGATTAATATCCAGAATATACAAGGAATTCAAACAACTTAACAGTAAAAAACCACATAACCCAATTAAGAAATAGGCAAAGGAACCAAATAGGCATTTCTCAAAGGAAGATACACAAATGGCCATCAGACACATGAAAAAATGCTCAACATCACTCAGCATCAGGGAAATGCAAATCAAAACCACATTAAGATACCATCTCACCCCAGTTAGACTGCCTGTCATCAAAAAGACAGAACAACAAATGCTGGCAAGGATGCGGAGAAAGGGGAACACTCCTACACTGTTGGTGGAACTGTAAATTGGTGCAGCCATTATGGAAAACAGTTAGGAGATTCCTTAAACAACTTAAAATAGAACTGCCATACAATCTAGCGATTCCACTGCTGCGTATATACTCAAAGGAATAGAAAGCATCATGTTGAAGAGATACCTGCACCCTCATGTTTAATGCAGCTCTATGTACAATAGCCAAGAGTGAGAACCAACCTAATGTTCATCATCAGATGACTGGATAAGGAAAATGTGGTATATATACACAATGGAATATTACTCTGCCATAAAAAAGAATGAAATATTGCCATTCACAGCAAGATGGATGAACTTAGAAAAAAGTCATATTAAGTGAAATAAGCCAGGCACAGAAAGAGAAACACCATATGTTCTCACTCATAAGTGGGAGCTAAAATAATAAACACAAAAATAAAAGAAAGAAAGAAGGATACAACATTCACAATAATACATTGAACTTTCAAAAGGACAACTGAGATTGCTAGAAGTAGGAAGGGAGGGGGAAGGGAGAAATGGGTAAAGGGCCACAAACAGCAATGACAGTGTATATTATTGAATACAACAATTATTCTTATTTGAGCATCATATATTGCTCACGAGTATTGATATTCAACTCTGTACCTCACAGATATGTACCGTCAACTATGTTTCAATAAAAAATAATAATAATTAGTTTTTAAAAATCCTAGACTTCTCAGCCCCCAAAACTGTGAGAAATAAATGTTCTTTATAAGCTACCCAGTCTATGGTGTTTTGTATAGCAGTCCAAACTGACTAAGACATATAATATCAAGTTACAAAGCTCAATAGCATCCTTTAAACCAGAAGTAACTAGAAAATGTAATAAAAAATAATATGCCATTCAGGATTGCCACAAAAACTAAGAATTATTTGATCAAAGAATGTCTAATACATCTACTGCAGAGCACAAAAGATTTGAATAGACATCCCACATGCTTGGATGGGAACATGTCATAGTATAAGGATGTCGATGCTCCTCCAAATAATCTAAAATGCCCTGTACTCACAATTAAATCTCCAAGAGGGGGGTTTAAAGAGCTTAATTAATTTATATGGAAATGTACAGGAAAAAATAAAGGATCATAAATAGTTAAACTATTTTGAAATTGCCCAGCTACCTATTAAGGCATACTTTAAAGCCATAACAATACAAACAGTCTATTGCTGGCTCAGAGAAAAGCCTGAGAAACAAGATCTGTAGCAAAATGCCATGAGTGTACATTGAAAAAAACCTTAACAGATAAACAACTTTACACATTTTAAAAGAGCATATAGAAATGTCCATGGTTCAGGGAAAAGGTGTTGGAGTAGTTGAGGAAACAAAATGGAATAAATAAAACAAGAGAAGGGCCCTGAAAGACAAATAATGACACTGTTCATGGACTGAGGAGTTTGATAAATTCAACCTCCTGGACCTGAGGTCTAGAAAAGAGGAAAAAATAGAAAAAAGAAAAATATATACATGAACAAAAACACTGTATAAGGCAAGAATATGCACCAAAAGCATTAGAAAGGGTACCCCAGGGGGAGATGGAAGTACAGATTAGTGATATGAGAGAAAATGGCAACATTAAATGAGAGAAGTTATGCACACACCAATGGTAAGGAGGTTTTGAATTGAGGAGAAAAACTCAACTCTGCATCAGAAGTTCAAAGAAAAGGAAAAAATAAAGAAATAGTAAAAGACAATTTCCCAAAGTGGAAGACTTTAGGTCTTCCAAACCAAGAACTAAGTTTGATGTCAGAGGAAGGGTCTGCGGAGGCCTGATAGCCAGCCTCAATCCACTCTGTCCTCTTACCAAGATTTTTACTCTGCCACAGAAAGAACTCAAGAGCAGAGTCACAGTAGAAGGTGATAACAGGTTTAATATCATGAATAAGAGATACAGATTTAACAGAGAGAGTGTAGCATAGCTCCAGAGACTGAGCACAGACCACACCAAGTCTAATACAAAAGTAAGAAATACACACTTAAAGTGTAGTACAGAGTGCAGGCTCAAGAGAGTGAAGCACTTGCTAAAAGTAAGTTTAACACAAAGGTAAAGCATACATACCTCAGCCAGTGAAGTGTGGGTTGGCCGCAGGAAAAAGAGAAACAACCCTTCCTTATGCCAGCATTCAGCTTTTATACTTTCACTATCTAATACATATTCATGCTATCTAATGAGTATTCAATTAAGGGGGGCTCCCAGTTATGCAGCAGTCTTGCACGTGCTCAGTAGGTCTCTCTTTGGAGCATGTTCATCGGTCAAATCCTATCACATGTAGTGAACATATGCAGGAATATTCAATGCTCTTTAGCACCTCTAGTGGAAGGTCATTCAAGGGACAAATTCTACTGAGCATGCTCGGCTACTAGGATTATATAACCCTTCTCTGCTGAGCATGCCCAGCCACTGGATTTACATAAGCCACCCCCTTGTGGTCTCAATTTCCCCATGATGGTAATGAAAATAGGTCTAACAAGCAACAGTAACTTTTCTCTAGGGGAGGGCCTAGAGAAGGGGCCTGAGACCTTGGGGAGTAGCTTAAAACTCAAAGGTATGTCCTGTAACCTAAACCCATGAAACGAAGCACCTCCTACCTCAAGTTGACTGAAAATAAACATCAATGAACTCAGTAATAGATAATGAATAACTAGTAAATAATTTACATATCATAGTCTTAAGAAGAATTCATTTTAATCCTAGATGCTCCCAAAGAGGAGAAAAATAGATAATACACAGAGCAATAAAAATAATATTAAAAGGAGACTTCTTATAAGCAACATTAAATGCAAGAAAACAATGAAGAAATAACTCTAATATTATCTTAAAGGTTATTTATTAAGGTTAATGTTATTCAATGAAGGTTAAATATAAATCAAATAAACTGTTTTGAACCTAAAGTTTTATACCCAGCCAAACAATCATTCAGATGTGAAAAGCATTTTCAGACATTCATGGATTCAGAAAACTTTCCATCTACAAAGCTCTAAATAATGGCCTGAAGATGGACTCCAGAGTAGAGGAAAAATTAATCCCAAAAGAAAGATGTTGCTAATTATAGACATGAATGGAATAATATATTTAAATATTGATGATAAAAATTTACAGGCAACCACAGAATAAAAATGAAACTAAGCAAACTTTATCAATACAACATAGAGTAGAAAAGAGAAACACAAAAAATACAGTAAGAAAATACTGTAAATAAAAACATAAAATAAGATGGCAGGAATGAGTTTAAATATTTCAGAAATTAAAATAATTTCGTAAATTAAAATCTGTAAAAGTCAAGGAGTCTCAGATTATGTTTTAAAAAAAATAGAAAGGTATCTAGGGAATAGAAAAATTATACTCTCCACCACCCCACCGCACCCCAACCCTGCCCCAAGGGAGGAAAGTTTTGAGGCAAATAAACATGCTCAGCTCCATGAAAATGCAAAACAACAAACAATATTTTGTTTTTCCCCTATCATATGGGCACATATTTTAAAGTATAGACAATATCAAGTACTAATAAGGAAGTGGAGTGAGGGGTCACCTCACGTTGCTGGGGTGGGGACTGTGACACCACACTAAAGAGCCATTGACAGACTCCAGTAAGACTGCAAGTGTCTGTATTCCACAATTTAGAGACTCCATTTGCTAATAGACACAGAGAGAAACTCTTCCCTATGTTATCAGGGAAGTGGAATGGTACAGCCAGTCTAGAGAAACATCTAGTAATACTCGAACAAGGAGGTGCTTTGCAGCATTGTTTGTAATAGTAGAAAATGGAAAACTACATAAATGTCTATCAATAAATAAATATATACATTAAATGTGGTGTGTAATTATATGATAGAATTCAATATAGCAGTTAACAGAAAAGAACAAAATCGACATACACAAACAGAGGTGGATTTTTAAAACACAGTGTGAGTTTAAAATAAAATGTACAGAATGCTATATATAGTATGACATCATTTGTATAAATTTAAAACCACAAAAATCCTAACATATACTGTTTAGGGACAACTGCATGCATAGAAAAGCATAAGTAATAGATGGGAAAAGCACCCAGCAAACTCGTGATAGTGGATGCTTCAGGAAAGTCTGGGGGAGAAGGCAGTGCTGGATGAGACCTACAGCTCTATCTGTGGTATTTTATTTCTTAAAAAAAAAAAAAAAAAAAAAAGAGGAAGAAAATGTCAACAGTTATTAGTTCTTAGTTGTGTGAATATATGTGCTCTTTATATCTTGTACTCTTTCATTTAAAAAGCAAAGCTTGTCAAAAGAAAAATGCAAATAAGGCAAGCGATAAAGAAAACAGGTATGAAAGTATAAATATCAGAAAACATAGAATGCTGGACCAAAAAGAAAAAAGTACATTAAAAGGGATAAAGAGGGATGTTTTGGACTGATAATGAACACCTAGAAGACATGAAAGCATTCATCTTTACACATTTAACGCAAAGCTTAAAATACATAAAACAAAAACAGAAGCCAAAAAGAGAAGTAGACAAATCTGTGATCAAAATTGGTGGCTTTAACACTTTTCACTCAAAAACCAACAAATCAAGTAGAAAAAAATAAGCAGGAGTATAGATGATTAACAACCATGCTGTAATAGCTATAAATCGAACTTAATACTCAACCAACTAACAATACCCATTTCCCCCAAACATACATGAACCATTTGGGGAAATTAATCATACTACAGAAAAATTGTTCAAAATTCCCAAAATTAAAAATCACATGGATCTCATTCACTGGTTTAGTGGTTACTGGAAAAGCAAAGTGAAGAAAAATAGAAGGTGCAGGAGGAGAGAGAGTGGGAAATGTGCCCTTACCCAACGTGGGTGCCTGTGAGTCCTGGGGAGAAAGGCTGACGCTGTACACAAACCCATCCCTCCTCCCAGTGAGCCCTCTCTGGGCACCTACTCGGTGCTAGGTGCTGGGGACACACTATGACACAACATGACAGTCCCTGCCTCCGGGGACTCCACAGCGTAGAGCAGGAGGAGAAGGAAATACCCGAGTGGTGTAGGTGCCAAGAAAGTTGTTGCCCCATTGCCTGAGACCGAAGGCAAGGAAGCAATCTATAAACTCTGTTTTCACCCACACAGACAGCTCGAAATAAATACCAGGAGCTTGCCTGAACACCGTTTCCCTGGATCTTACTTAATATCCAAATACCTCTGGGAAGAAAGCAGAAAAGTTCCCTAACTCTTGATGAAAGTTAGGTTTTCTAAGGGAGGGGGGGTGGAAGCAGAAGGGAGCAGGAGCACCAGCACCAGCACCAGCACCAGCACCAGCACGAGCACCAGCACCAGCACGAACACGAGCACGAGCACCAGCAACAGCAAGAGCACGAGCACTAGCACCAGCACCACCACCAGCACGAGCACGAGCACCAGCACCAGCACCAGCACTAGCACCAGCACGAACACGAGCACGCCGAGCACGCGCACCAGCACCAGCACGAGCACCAGCACCAGCACGAACACGAGCACCAGCACCAGCACCAGCACGAGCACCAGCACCAGCACCAGCACCAGCACCAGCACGAACACGAGCACCAGCACCAGCACCAGCACGAGCACCAGCACCAGCACCAGCACCAGCACCAGCACGAACACGAGCACCAGCACCAGCACCAGCACGAACACGAGCACCAGCACCAGCACCAGCACCAGCACCAGCACGAACACGAGCACCAGCACCAGCACCAGCACCAGCACCAGCACGAACACGAGCACGAGCACCAGCACCAGCACCAGCACGAACACGAGCACGAGCACCAGCACCAGCACGAACACGAGCACGGGCACCAGCACCAGCACCAGCACGAACACGAGCACGAGCACCAGCACCAGCACCAGCACCAGCACGAACACGAGCACGAGCACGAGCACCAGCACCAGCACCAGCACGAGCACCAGCACCAGCGCCAGCTCCAGCACCAGCACCAGCACCAGCACCAGCACGAACACGAGCACCAACACCAGCACCAACACCAGCACCAGCACCAACACGAGCACCAGCACCAGCACCAACACCAGCACCAACACGAGCACCAGCACCAGCACCAGCGCGAGCACCAGCACCAGCACCAGCACCAACACCAGCACCAACACGAGCACCAGCACCAGCACCAGCACCAGCGCGAGCACCAGCACCAGCACGAACACGAGCACCAGCACCAGCACCAGCACCAGCACCAGCAGGCGGGAGGAAGAGGAAAGAGGGGAGATGTGGGCAGAGGGAGGAGGCAGAAGGGACCGGGCAGGACGTGGAAAGCCAAAACCCACGGTGCCAGCTACCCCAGGCTGATACTGCTCAGAAAGCAAGTTTCAAATCACTCTGCAAATAACAGTTTATGTCTATCATTTCCAGAACAAAAACATACATTGGGGAAAAGACTGCCTCTTCAATAAATGTGCTGGGAAACTTGGATATCCATTTGTAGAAGAATGAAACTACTGGCACCTCTCACCGTATACTAAAGTCAACTCAACATGGATTAAAGACTTGAGTATAAGACCTGAAACTGTAAAAGTACTAAGGGAAAATATAGGTGGAACACTTCAGCAACTAGTCCTGGGCACCGACTTTATGAACATGAGCCCAAAAGCACAAGCAACAAAAGAAAAAATAAACAAATGGCACTATATCAAACTAAAAAGCTTCTGCACAGCAAAGGGAAACAACAGAGTGAAAAGACACCCTGCAGAGTGGGAGAAAATTTTTGCTAACTATGCATCTGACAAGGGATTCATATCCATAGTATACAAGGAACTCAAGCAATTATGCAGTAAAAAAACAAATAACCCAATTAAAAAATGGGCAAAGGAGCTGAATAGACATTTTTCAAAGGAAGACATACAGATGGCCAATAGGTGCATGAAAAAATGCTCAACATCACTAGTCATCAGGGAAAAGCAAATTAAAACCACATTGAGGTATCATCTTGCCCCAGCTAGGCTGGCTATAATCAAAAAGACAGAGAATAACAAATGCTGGCGAGGATGTGGAGAGAAGGGAACACTCCTACACTGTTGGTGGGACTGTAAATTAGTACAGCCAGTTTGGAAAACAGTAACAGGAGGTTTCTCAAACAACTACAGATAGATCCTCCATATGACCCTGCAATCCCACTTCTGAGTAAATACCCAAAGGAATGGAAATCATCATGTCAAAGGGATACCTGCACTCCCATGGTCATCACAGCTCTGTTCACAATAGCCAAGACATGGAACCAACCTAAATGTCCATTGATGGATGATCGGATAAGGAAACTGTGGTATATGTAAACCATGGAATACTACTCTGCCATAAAAAAAGAATGAAATACTCTTATTTGCAACAACATGAAGGAGTTTGGAGAAACTTATGTTGAGTGAAATAAGCAAAGCACAGAGGGATAAATACCGCATGTGCTCATTCATAAGTGGGAGCTAAGAGAGAAAGAAGGAAGGAAAGAAAGACCACAGTGGTGTGCTGGACTTGCAGAGGGAGAGAGCAGACCTAGGGATACAAAATGGAGTAGGGGAAGGGGATGGGGAGGGATGTCGGGGATAATTGGGTGGGGGACATGGGATATAATCACAATTTGTGGTACGGACATGCCGCCAGTATGTATCTGGCCATCACATCTTAGGCACGAGTGGTGACAATTTGCTTCGTACCCCATGAATATTCATAACCAGTAAAAACAAAACAAAACTTTTTTTAAAAAAAGAAGTGATTGTTCTGTTTCTGGAGCACAACAGAGAAAAAGAAAAGAGACGACGAAAAAAAGAAGGAGGGAAGAAGGGAAGGAAGCAAGGGAGGAAGGAAGGAGCCGATTTATTGATACCCTGACAGGAAAGAAACATAAAGGTTTTCTTGGACTCCACCCACACCACTTCCCACTTTCTCTTTTCCTGTTTGGGAGAATATTCTGAAAAATGTACCTGTAATCAGCCAACAATTTTGGTTGTGCTCTGCATGTCCTCGGTGTCTGAAATATTCTCTCATTGCATTTTGACTAGTTTGAGAATCCCAAACACCTCACCATGTTCTAAGAGTCTGAGGCAGATGTGATGGGAAGAGCCATGCTTTGTGGCCCTGGAAAGGACACTGAGCAACTTGTGGAATGAAGGAAGGTAGTCCATCCCTCATTTCTGGGAGTTTCTACTCCATATTCGAGTTTGCTGGCAAGCCGTGAGAGCACGTGGCTTGGCGCCGGCCTGGTTCCTCACATGGATCTGTCACTGAGTAGGCGGATGGAACCAGTGGAGAAAGGAGTGAAGCACACTCTGCGGCAGCCTAGACCACCTTGGCTCCCAGGAAGTCTGTGACACTAAGGCCTTTGCCCCTGAGACGTGAGTCCTGCATCAGAGACACACATCACTAGGGGACCAAGTTGTCGAGCTGATCTGGGGAGAGACAGCATGAGTTGAGTAGGGCCTCAGCCCCTCTGGGACGACTTCACTTGAGGACACATTCAGGCTCCAAGTCAGGCTAAAGAATTATCTTGGTCATTGAGATCTCAGAAGGAAGCAGTGGGTGGGACTGGAGGAGATTCCGAAGGGGTTGGGGGTCTTTAAGTGTTTCTCCATGGTCACGTTTTTTCGATATGGCATCACATGCTTTGATAAGGAACAGCCCAGGAGGCACCAGGGCAGTGAACTCATCTTGCCCTCCAGCTGCCTTTTCAGCAGAACTTTCATTTTATTCTAGCAAAGCAACATTATATACATTTAGCTAAGGTATTTCTCTTCCAATGGAGCTAAATGCCTTATCATAGACAAGATCCTCCCATCTAATTTGAAAGAAGGTCAATGAGTAGAGAAGAGCTTAAATGGTAATAAAATTATGGGAGAAACAGATTAAAGTCATGCACATGTGCAGTTATGAACCAAAGTTTAAAAAAAAAACCCTCTCCTTGGAATGAAACCAAATGATCGCCTGGATCCTAAAGTGAAGTGATATTGTTCCAATTTTTCCTTTATCAGACAAACGAAAAAGTCTTTCCATGTAGCCTTTTGACATAGAGCTAATTTAAAGAAGATTTGGGAGTATGATGCAGGATCAGATGCCTTTGCAAATGCCTTGCTGTTTTCATTTGAAATCTCTCATTTATGCTCAAATTTCCAATTGGAAATTTAATGACTTTTTCTTTAAGGGAAGTTGGAAAGCTGGGTTGGTTTAAATACACATCTCCCAAAGGTAAAAGATCAGACATCATTATAAAAATAGAAAATATTCCCATTGTCCTTTTGAGATGTTTCTCCTAGAAGACACGAGGATGTTTCTGAACAGCATATGCGTTTTGGTAAAACAAAGTTGAAAAGTATGTGAAACTCTTGACATTGGAACTACTTCCTGAGTTGTGTCAAGTTTTGTGGCTGCCTGGGGTAACCAAGACCATTCTGAGTATTTGTGGCAATAAACTCATCCGAAAATACCCCAGTAACAGAAACATTCATAGTCTGCTGCCTGGTGATTCTTACTTCAATGTAGGGCCAGTCCTTTACCCTCTGGGCCTTAGTGTCCCTCCCTGTCACTTGAGGAGGCTGGCCTCCATAACCTTTAGGGGCTCTTCAGACATGGATATTCTCTGAGGTTTTGGCTCATTAACATACAAAACGGGTTTTGCATTCAGCTGCTAGAGAACATTTTTTTAACTAGCAAAATATCGGATTGCTGAATAATTTCTAAAATCAGACAAGGATCATCCAATGCAATCAGGTAATGACCTATTTTCCACAAGGTGCCCAAACTGACCTGAAACGAGCTATTTCTCTGCCTCTGTCCCACCCTGCCCTAGATGAGTCGAATTCAAAGACCTGATCACGCGGAAGAACAAATAAAATGATGCCCTTCTACAATATTAGAAAACAAGCTAAGAATTGCTTTCTCATGGCAACTCAGTGCACGGCCATGTCTTTGCTGAAAATACAAATGTAGGAAGCATCTTGATCACCTTTCAACCTGAGAGCAGCCTGAGCAGTTTAACCTTCCCTGAAAGTCTTTAGAGTCTAGGACCCTATCTTGTTCCCCCTCTGCGTGTCCAGCTTCTCCATCAGGGCCTGACAAAATGCAGAGTATTGAATAAATGAGATAGTTGAAATGACCGATCTAGATGCTTGGTTAGCAGGGGCTGCCTCAACATGTGTATAGAGGAGAAGCAGGGGCAGAAATCTGTTAAAAAGATAGGGTGGCAACTAAGGGATTTGTCTGGGAGCTCCAGTTGCTGAGCAAGGACACTGAATTTACCGAGACTATAATTTGTTTACCTATTTATTATTTGATTAATTTATTTACTTAGACTGTACTTAGGTTGGCTTGAGGGGGAGACACTGATGGGAATTTGGGAAACCCTCTTCCCAAGCCACCCCCTAATGCCACACAGGGCGATTGATACATGATGTCTGAGGACTTTCCCACAGGGTGTCCCATCCAGAGGCATCCAGGATAGAGCAGCAACGTGCACAGCTTCAGGCCCTGCAGTCACTGCACTACTTGCAGGAAGGACACGTCCCAGGTGTGACTGTGTGTGTGCACGTGCTCCTTGCACAAGGGTACCAGCGCACAGTGTTTCCTCAGGGGGGTAGGGTGGTATAGCGGACAGGACACGGGCTTTAGAGGTGGACAGGGCTGGGTTTTTATCCTGAGGGTGTGGGGTGGTGCTGGAGAACCTTATGACATTGACAGGCCTTAATATCTCATCTACGAAGAAGGGACGCCCCTACCTCCCTCACAGGCTTGTACCTAGCCCTCCACACGTGGCTGCAACTTACACAGCTCCTTCACCTCTATGTTACACAAGCCTGTTTCACACTGGCCTCTGCAGGCCCTCGTGGCAGGCTCTGTTCTCCCCCTCCAAACACAAGGAACACATTTTCTTTGTTCTCCTGAAACAGCCAAACAAGTTCATGCAGATGACCCCTGACCTTACCCTGGAGTGGAGTCAGAGGTCATCACACACACGAAGGCACTGTGAGCAGAAGCAGGGGAGAGTTAGCGCCGGTCGGAGGAGTCTGGGGCAAATGTTAGGACAGAATAGACAGGACCTCAAATCGGTTTTGCCATTCAGACACCAAGGATCCTTGAGTCCTGACAAACCTGGCCTTTTCAGTCCCTGCCAGTGATGACTGGGGTTGGGAGAGTCAGGTTAAATTTCCTGACCTACTTGTCCCTGCCTGACTAGAGCCATTTCTCACTCAAACCATGAGTCCCAGTGAGGCATCGTTGACGTGTCTGCGTGGGTACGTGTGTGTGCAAGCACATACGTGCCAGCAGACACACATACATGTGTGCACATAGATAGGACAAACATGACAGCTTCTCGGGCCAAAGCTGGTTTTAAACTGTTAGCAAAAAGGAGGAAAACACAGCAAAGATAACCTGAAACATATTTGCACATAGTGATTATTTCAAAATGGAAACAGAAAACCCACTTCAAATATGAGAAACACCTTTATGAAATAAGAGCTAAAAAAAAAACCTCGATTTTTCAAAAAAAAATAAATCCCTGATAAACTGACTAATGGGAATATTAAAGCCATAAAGCATGGCAAAATACTAAAATGTTAGGCACATAATATGGTTAGAATATATCCACACAATATACCAATGTCAAGCGCATAATGTCTCTAATTACCTTTACCATGTACAAATCTAACATTAAAATCAATACTCGCATAATCTCTCTCGAGCTGTACTTTCACTTTGTGAGGCACTTTCTCATGTGGCATCTAGCAACCCTCTTTTGTAGGTCCTCCAGAATGTCAGCTGATTGAATGAATCTGAATGTGAAATGGACGCAGTAATCCTCATAAGCATTCACACGTAACATTTGAACTTGGAGGCCAAAATAATGTTACGTTGACTAGGAAAACCTTTGGGGCTTGGATCTTCACGACCTATTCCAGTCTTCTAGCATCAAGCGGCAGCATCGTCTTTTCTCAGAAAAGTCAGCTAATTTTAAAGAAAACTCATCTTTTTACCAGGCTTGTGAGAGATATCGATACACCTAGGTTCCAACATCTGCTGTGAGAAAGATTAAGAACAAGATCCTAATTTCTGGTGCACTCTTGATGTTGGAAAAATATCAGCTAGCGAGCATTATTAGCTATCTTCAAGTTGACAAGAACGCGGGATTAAGTTTCTTTAAGGCAATTACACTTTTGATGACCCCTCTGCATATAAAACATGTTAGCTAATGGGGGTGCAGAGGGGCAGGCTTAAGTGTTTGATCAGGAAATCCTGCGTGAGCATATTGGATGGAAATTTGATTAGTAGCCTTAGTGACGGGCGATCAGATCCTTTGGGTCTGCACAATCAGATCTGGCAGGACTTGCCTTCTTGCCTCTTTGAAGGAGGCGAACATTTGTGCAGAATCAAGACAGTGCTGGGTCCTTGATTTTTTTTCCTGAGTCCTTTTCTTTAAGTTATTGCAGACTAAAGCCTGAGAAGTACCTTTTATTTTCTTTCAACAATATGTTAGCAGTTACCTTAATGTGGAAGAAGAAAATAAAAATCGGCTTTTCCCTGAAAATCTCAGGGCAGAGGAAGCAGAAATTTTTTTAAAAAGTTTAAAAAAATAGAAACGGCAGAGCCAGAGGGAGCTAAGAGAACATCACTGTAAGAATAAATGGTAAAAGCTGACACTCTCCATCACTATCACACATTGTTGCAATGGTTCTCAAACAGTTCTTACAAGGACCTTATTTTACAGAGAAATTCACAGTACAGTGAAGCAGCCCAAGGTCACATTGTCAGAATTTGAGCCTGGGCAGTTGGGCTCCTGATCCAGGCTCTTGACCCCTCCACACTTCTGCCTACCCCACGTTGTAAGTGGGAAACTGAGTTTCAGACAGAAGATAACGACTTTCCCAAAAGTAGATTAGCTGTGACTAAAACCACCGTCTTCTTCGCTCCTCATCCAAGGTTCTTCTCCTGGCCTTGAAACTTCACCTTCCTCCACCAGCCTGGCCACAAGAGTCTGTGCTGCGTGCTCCGTATCCATCATCATGCAATTTTTAAACAGCCCTTAGAAACTAATATAATTTCTATTTTACACACAAGAGAAGCTGTGATCTTGAAGAGGTTAGGTAACACATCCACAGTCGTACAGCAAGAAACAAAAAAGGAGTCTGATCTCACATCCATCTTCTTCCAGAGTCCATGCTGCTTCCTATCTTCTCTCTGAGAAAAAAAAAAAATAGGCTGGGAAACGAGAAGGAAAGAATAACCCCAGAAATTTTGGGGGGCCAAATAGGAGTTCAAGCAGTGAATTTACACTCTGCAAATTTGTTAATGCATTTGTTTTAGCACAAGGAACAGGGTCCAATTTTCATATTAGGTGTATTTAGTTAAAGCAACAGGTATTTTCCATGTGCCCGATCTCCAATCAGCAAAGTGAGGCCCGGCATTAGCAAGCAGTCATGGACAGGTCCAGCCTTTAAAAGATGCATTGGATTTTTCTGTTTTTTTAAAAAAGAAAAAAACAACTGCAGTCACCCACACACATGCACACACACACGTGTGCACAGTGCATACACATACACACACAGCATACAGTCTATGCAAATTCTTCTCTCTCTCTTTTTTTTTTTTTACAAGGAATGGAATATCCCCAGGTCCCCCTTTCCGTGTGAACCATAAAACATAGATACATTTACAAAGGAAATGAAACAAAACAATCTTGAAATCTCTCACCAGAAAAAGTGATCAAGGTAGGTTCTGGCATCAGATTGACCCTGAGTCACAGAAAAGTCAATTAATTGTGATGGCCGTAATGGATTGATTATTCTGAGAAATCTACAACATGATTTCAGCCCCGCAGCCTGACAAGGGGACTCACATCAAATGCAACAGCCTTTTCTGAGGGAGCTACCACAGGGGTGGGGGACCCACCAGCACACCAACTCACCTCTGACAGCGTGGCCCCAACAGGCAGGGAGATCAGCAGCTGTCCCTTCCTCAGCTGGGAGGCTGGATTCTGCCACTTAAAAATATCTTGCTTCTTGCAAGTTCATAATCACGCGAGTGGAACATATTTTTAAAACATAATACAATACTAAAATTAAAACAGCAACTTGTATTTTTTGCAAGTGCAGGAGGACACATACATACATATGTTGATCTCTGTCCAAATGAATCAAATTAGTTTTCTTGAGGTTTCAATGTTTCGCTTTCCTTTGGAATTTTTTACCTATTATAAAAGTAATTCACAGAAGAGTAGAAAACAAAAAACTTTCCTAGTCCTACCACCCAGAAAGAACCACCATTAACATTAATAGTACATTTTATTCCAGACATTTTCAGTCTAATATATAATTATAATCATTGGACATCATCAAAATTGCTACACTAATTTTTGAAAACCATAGTTGATATTTTTCTGATTATAAAACTAATATAAACCCTTAGAGAAAGTTCAGGGTAAGTAAACAGAAAAGTATAGAGAAGAAAATTAAAATTCCCTATAGACTACCCTTCAGCAAGAAACCCTCTTCATGAGAATCACTGGGCTCTGACCGGCTCCCCTTTCCAGCCTTAGGTCCTCAGCTCCAGGACCCCACTGTCCTGTCTCTGTGTCCCGGGACAGGGGACAAGGGGGCTGTCCTTGCATTATGTTCCAAATGCCTCCACTCAAGTCCAGGCTGTGAGCCCCTCAGTCCTGGGGCCACACGCCCCTGCAGTTGTTCATCTTCTTGGCTACCTTATGTCAAAATACTCATATTTAGTTCTGACCTATTAACTAATGTCCTTTGCCGGACACCCACTGCCGCACCCCATTTCAAATGTTATGGTCTTAATTACAGCGGATGATTATTGAATGACCAAACGGGAGGGCAGGCCCTGATCACACACAGGAGGCCCAGCCCCACTCTTACAAAATGGGACTTTTTTTTTTTTTTAACACCATCCAATGATGTCACCCATTTGCGGTTTCTCTGGGACTTTATTAAAATGTTTGTGACGGAGCCAATGTAAACCATCTTAAATCCAACACAGAGCTGAAAGGACTGATTTTAGGGAATGCAAAGATATGGATCATTGGGCCTGTCGAAGCCCCATCTTGAGCCAATTATTGGTGTCATCTTGAGCCAATTTAATCAATCCAAGAGGGATTGGGGGGTGGAAGGGGGCACAGGCAGGGGTTGCGAGCGTTGGTCAAACATGCTGGCTCAATGCTTGTGTCGTGAAAGCTACAGAGCCCCAGCTTTCTGGATTTCAGCTGCTGCTCTAACATGCACTTTCACAGCAGGATACTCTCTCGTGCCAGATTCAGCCACATGATGGGGTTTGTTTGAAATTGCTGAGCAGTGCCAGCCTAGGTTTGAAAGATTAAAGCCCAGAAAGGCTTAAAGGTCACTTCTCATTTGGGGACAATGTCAGGGAAGAGACCCCCACAGACACCACTGACATCTGAGCCATTCAGGGGATCCAGGGAAAACAGCCCTTCCATCTCTCTCACCCCAAACATGCTGCACCCAGAAAGGGTCAGGAAGGGTTGGAGACAGAACCCAGCAACTAACAGCTTTGAGTATTTATTTGTTGTTGAATTTTTCTTTCTTTTTTTTAATTGGGTATCCAGAATTACATACTGTAATGTGGACGTTTTTCTCCCTTTAAAAAACTAACTAGAAAAAAAAGACCCAGACTCACCATTACTAGAAGTATTTGGCTATGTCAAGAGCTAAAGTAACATCAGTTTCAATTTTTACACACTCTGTGCCTTAAATGGGTGACACAAATACAGGCAAGACACAAATAGAAAATTCTATTAGATATTTTCTTCACAGAAAATGGTCGATATATGTGGCGCACAATTATTACTTATCTATATATTTATGTATATTTCTCTATGCATGCTTCACAAAGGATGTAAGGGTGGTACCCAGACCTGGCATATTTGATTACCTGCCTCACCCTCTCTGCGGGGCTCTCCTCCCCATTTGATTTCAAAGGACTGCTCCTCTTCTGCCCCCCAGGGCAACCCTCTACATTTTTCTGATGTAAAAAGGGTCTAGGCCTTCTACTGTGTACACTTTGTGTGCTTTGATGAATACCACGGCTATTCGTGTTGGACATAGCGCTGTGCAGGTGCAGCATGGTTTGGAATGGTGAACGCCACAGTGATCCTTGTCACCGTGCATCTGTGCATGAGCACGGGGCCACAGAGTGAAATGTGGGCCAACAACACAATTGTTTTCAACCCCACAAAATTGAAATGAAAGGCTTTCTTGAGTTTTGGAATGCATGCTTGCTGTCGGTTCACAAAGGAGGTATCCAAAATCTTAAGTCAGGAACAAAAGAATATGAGTTTGACAACTGCCTCGATATTCCCAGATTTAATCACTTTAAAGAACCCTGCCTTCTCCCACATTGAATTATTTTCAGAAAACAGTGGATGTGGAATTCGTCTCTTCCCATGATATGAAATCTGAAAGTTGTTTTGATTGAAACTGATTTTCCTTCTGTTTTAATTTGTTTTCAAAGACTTTGATTGTTAAACTTATAATTTCTGTAAACCTAATGGACTCCTGGGACAATACAGGAGCTTCATTACTCTGAATGTGTTCAAAACAAATCCAGAGTGAACTTTAATCATTGCAATCTCTGAGGCAAGCCTAGGAAAGGCAACCCTGGGACAGCCTGGCTCGATCTCCAAGTCAGTATCTCCACTTCAGAATGTGTTAGTCTGTTTAGTAGCCAGGCTAATCCTACCTTTCAATTACAGAAGGAAACAGATTTTTAAATTCAAAACTCAAGGTGGGTCCTCCAAGTGCGAGGATCAAACACGCTGGTGCTTTCAACAAGCAAACGCTACTGCCTGTCTCAAGGCGGAGGCCAGCCGGGACTGCAGGTTTATAAACAACACTCTGCTATTTATTGGAGCTGCCCACCCGAATCCAAATCTTCCTCTCTTCAATAGCAGTCTATTTGCCGCAGTTTAAACTGGGGTTCTGCAGCCCTGCCGGGGTCTGCAATTTATTACTCGCTGCGAGAGCTCAGACCCAGAGTTTAAATGTCCCTAGCTGAAAGTTTATACCAGTCAGGACAGAAAATTATTCTCTCTGCCTAGGTTGAAGCACATTACTTCTTTATTGAATTAATTATGATAAGGATCATAACTTTAAACGAGGGGTGAGGTGCTGGCTTTCCGCTGGGATTGCTTGGAGCAATTTTCATCCAAGCATTTTTGTGGAGTTATTGAGTCTGGCAGGTCTGAACTTTGGAGAGGAGTAACTTTCTCCAGAACTTGAAAGGGGTTGGACATTGATCCAGGCAAAACTGTACCAGATTCTATGTCTTGAGACAGGGAAATTTGCACTGCATGCTGAACAAATAACTGTGGGACCGGATGAAAGACAGCTTAGCAACTCCTCATGTAGCCTCAAACTTGGCCTTTCCCTAGCGGACCTGGCCCAGGGAGGGCAAGGGGACAAACAGGGACAAAGAGGTCCCCAGTAAGCCATCTTCCCCTGCCACCTAATCTTCTAAGTCCAGCCTGGGATGCAAGGTTGTGCAAGCAGCATGCTGGATTCTGATGCACGGAGGATGGTGGGGGCAATGGCAAAGGACACTGGCCCCAACGTCAAACTGAGCAGGGTCCGAATGCTAGTTCTGTCACTTGCTGGTGGTGTGACATGAAGAGTGTCCCTGCCCTTCTTTGTGTCTTGCCCAGTATCTCTGGACCACTTTAAGAAGTGTGTGCATCGGTGTGTGTTTGTTGTGTGTGGACATATACAGTCGTCCTTCAGTATCTGTGAGATATTGATTCCAGGACCTTCCATGGGTACCAAAATCTGTGGATGGTCAAACCCCTGATATAAAATAGTGTAGTATTTTCACATAATCTACACGCATCCTCCAGTATACTTTAAATCATCTCTAGATTACTTAGAGTACCTAATATGATGTAAAATGCTACATAAAATAGATGTTAGTTGTTATACTATATTGTTTAGGGAATAACGATAAGGAAAAAAGTCTGTACGTGTTCAGTACAGATGCAATTTATTTCCCTGAATAACTTTGGTTGAATCCACGGATGCAGAACCCACGATATGGAGGGCCAACTGTGTATGCGTGTGTATATATATATATATATATGATGTATGTGTTATAATATATAAATATTTCATACACACATATATAAATATATATGAGGATACTTCAAAAAGTTTGTGAAAAAAATAGAATTAAAAAATAATATGTATCTTTCCATGAAGTTTTTGAAATACCCTCATAGGTACACATACATATATATATATGTACACGCATACATATATATACACACACCAGGCACTTAGCTGGGGCTTAATTAAAAGGGGTCATGATTACTATTGCTGTTATTATCAGGAAAATGAAAAGTTCAGCCAGACCAATATCTCATATCTCTTTGAGGTAAACTCACCCCAACTCCTACCCAGGTGACAAAGTAGCGCGGTCTCTGGCTGCAGGCCCAGACCTCTACACTGCCAGCTGGATTGAACTCAAGGCCATCTTCCGCACTCCCCACCCCCAGCTCCAAGGTCAGGGGTTTTGCTGCCCAGGCTCCCAAGTGCTGTGGTGGTTCACAGATGTCTCCCAGTCCAGCCCCACCCAACCTGGATCCTGGTAGCCTTGGTAGCAGGCCTTGCCAGGGAGGAAGGGAGCATTCCCTAGCATGCCTTCACACTCAGGGAGGTAGCCAGCTCTGGCCGATAAAGCCTGGCCTGCAGATCAGATTAGGGCGACCATATAATTCATCACCCACACCAGGACACTTTCAGCAGTGAAAGGACGCACTGCCAATCATTACTCTGGGTCAACACGCGTAGCCAGGACTGCCCTGGCACCCAGGATGTATGGCCACCCATTCCCAGCTCACTGTCGGTCTGAGCCTGTACTCCCCCACCACAGGAACACAAGAGAACATTGCACTCACATGAACTACACTAAGTTTTCCACCTCTTCAAAATAACCTTCCCTGACGACTCTTGACCTCTCCAGGCCAGAGTGTCCTGGCAGGCCCCTGAATAGCCACGTCCAGCTTCCAGCCACGCATCCATTACGCCGTGTTTCCTATGTTCCTCTACTGTTTCCCACAGGTGAGGGGCTGTGGAGAAGTGGCTGATTAACCCAGTGTCTAAGTAGTCTCTTAAGACTTAAAGAGAAGAAAACTCTGGGAGGCCTGAGAGCCCAGGCTCATCGCATCCCTCAGTGCAGACATTGGGTGCCCCAGCATGCTCATCCATGATCCAGCACGCTCATCCACAATCCAGAGTGCTCATGCATGACCCAGCATGGCCTCAGCAATTCTACCAAGAGCTCAGCAACTTCCACGTGGTGAGCAATTACAGTACACCTCATCCTTGCTCAGGGTCTCATGTGAATTGCCTTGTTTGATCCTCTCCGGCATCTTATCGGGAAGTGCTATCATTAGCACTGAGGGATGAGGAAACTGAGGCAAGAGAAGTTAAGAAACCTGCCCAAGTTAACTCTGCTTAACAGTGCCCCAGCCAGGCTTTGAACCCTAGCAACCTGCAGATGACCCTTAGAAGCAGAGACTTCGTGTATGGGGTGGGAATGGGCTTAGGGCTTGATTCCAAACCTGTCTTCACCAGTTCCTAGTTGTGACCCTGGGCAAGTTCCCTTTTTCAATAGCTTAACTCCCAACATAGGACCTAAGCTTATTCTAGGATCAAAAGACACAATGTATGTGCAGGTATCCTATAAGGTCTGGGGCCCCAGATACAGTTTCTTTGTAAATCTGTTGCAACAGTCCCACGTGACAGTGAGTCCTCTACTGTGTCCCAGCAAGTGGCCTCCCAGGCTGGCCTGGAACATCCTGTCCACCGTTCTTACCCCCAGTGCCCTGCCCTCCCCAGCTCAGGGCCTGGCCTTGAGCCCCAGCCCCTCGAAAGGTCAGCTCAGCTCTGAGAGAAGAGCTCATCATCCCAGGAGCTCACATCATCAGGCCCTGGCAGAGACTGCACTACTTTGGAGAGGTTTTACTTCTGCTCCTTCCAAAGGGCTGTACACCTCCAACTCTGCACTCTGGTGACGTGCCTACAGTCCATCCACCAGGACTGTCCAGAAGCTAGGTCCACCAGGCAGTCAGCCTGTTAGCCTATCAAGTGCCCAATGTGTCGAGAGGCCTGGGACTCATCACCCAGCCAGCAAGCCCATGGGACATCCACGCTGAAGCCCTCTGCAAGCCGGACAGACACAACTGAGACAATGGTTCTTCCTCATGCCTTCCTCTCTCCCCCTAAAAGTATGCTTTTCATCCCACTCCACCCCACGGAGCCCACATGGTTTGGGTTATTGGAGCCCCCTCTGAAGGGAGTGGTCTACTATTTTCATCTGTCAAAGATAGGATGCCACAGCTGGGAGCAGGGCAAGGTCTGGGCACAGGGACAGTGAGTAGGCCTGCCCAGCATTCCCCTCACTCCCTCATACCAGACTCTGGACCCCTGGGGCCTGCCCAAGCCATGCCTCTGCACCAGGAGGGTCCTTTCCTCCCCATGGGGTTAGCCAGAGGTGAGCATGGAGCAAATAGCTCCCTGCAGTGCAGGGCAGACAACGAGACAGTTACACCCCAGAGGGGACACAGGCTCAAAATATCAACAGGTTCCAGGAGGGTTTTGAGAGTTGCATGGAATGTGACAGAGTAGTGAGCATGACTGATTCTGAACAGGTGGCCTGCCCCATCTTTCAGCATCCATTCTCATTCAAGGGTCCAAGGTTATTCAAGTAAAGAATGTATCAACTTACTCACACTGAAATGTGAATGACTAAGTGTTCCTCGTGCATTACACTTCACAGACATCTTTCATAGAAAACACGTAAATAGAAATTTTCAGTGCAACTCCCCAGTCACTACCTTCCCCAATATGCAAATGCACACATATTCTCTCTCTCTTTCTTCCTCTCTCTCTCTCTCTCTCTCTCTCTCTCACACACACACACACACACACACACACATGAACTCTCTCTTCTTGCCAAGCATTTATACTATCTACACTTCATGAAAGCATCCCCCCACTTTCTTTCCCTAGTTTTCTTAAATGCATCCTTCAAAACCCAGACCACTTTCACCTTCTCCAAGAAGCTTTCCCTACCTGCACCTGCCCCAGGCTGCATTAGGAGTTGCCCGATGGTGTGCCTTCTGCGTGCCTCTCCAGCAGAGACCAGGGCCTGGATCTCATTCTCCATCTTATCCCTAATGCACCAGGCTTGGCACACAGCATGTTCCTGGGGAGTGCTGGTTGAATGAATGACAACACACATCGAGGGAGCTTCTTTCTTCCTGAATAACAAAGTCAGAGCCACACAGTAGGAGCATGCTAGGAGGAGAGCCTGAGTGTGACACAGTTGTGCACTCTAACAGATGCACCCACAAGGACAAATGGGCTCCTCTCCTCTGACTGAAAGGCATTTGCCAACGTCCTAAAAATCATTTTGCCCGCAACTGGAGAACAAAGAAGCAAACAGAATCAAGAGCTTAAAGAATGCAAAAGAACCATGTGTCTTAGCATGTCCTTGGGATCCCTGGATATGCATGACCTGAAAAATGTCAAAACTAGCCAGCAAATAAATATGCCATGCCAGGCATGGTGTCTGCAACCTCCCAGACCTGCAACAGTCCCCACTCACCAGCCCACACCTCACCAGTCCCACCCAGAGGCAGGTTCTTGGCTTCTCAGACTATGCTAGTTATTATTTATGGTTTTCATGACAGCACATGCTTCTAGCCTCCCTTTTTTTTTTGCCACTTGGACCTAAAGCCACAGCTCATTCCTTTCTACCACCTCCAACTCTAGGGCCTGTTCAGGACCAGAGCCCACCCAGCATAACAGGAGCTGCCCAGGATATTGTTGCCACAAGCTGCGCTCCATGCACACGCATGCACAGCACAGGAGATCACAGGGTGGGGGCCGAGAGCACTGGCTCTGGAGGTGTCCCACTTGGATTCAAGTCCTGACTCCACCCATAATTACTAGCTGAGTGACCTTGGGAAAGATACGTAACCACTCTGGGCCTCCATTTCCTCATCAAAATGGAAAAAATAATCCTTCTTACTTCAAAGGGGTGGACTAAAGATTAAATCTACCTAAAGAACTCCTATCATTGTTCAGCTAATATAAATGCTATAAATAAATGTCAGTGATCATGACCCACATACACAGAAATCCTCACTACTGTCCTGTGACTTCTCCATAAACGATTCTCGGTCATGGACTAGAAAGTTCCTTTCCCTGACTCTCTTACAACCTAAGGCGCCCTGAGAGTATGGGGTAAGGTGAGCACTCACAGTCATTCATTCATTCAACAAACATTTAATGAGCACCTACAATGTGCCAGGTCCTGGGGAACCAGAGATGGAACAACGCCCAGCCCTGCCTTGAGGAGCATGAATCTGGGTCAGGGAACAAGGGAGTAACTGATGGTGACATTGGTCAATGATAAGGGCCATAATGAAGCAGGGAAGTGGGGGATATTCCAGCCTCAAGAAATCAAGGAAGGCTTCTTGTAGGAGAGACCATCTAAGTACTAAAGGTTGAGTATGAGTTAGCCATGTGAAGGGGTGAGGACGATGGAAGATGAGCCCAGGCTGCACCGGCTTGAATTAATTATAACAGCTGCCACAACCCATAGCTACCATTTATTGAGTATTTTCTCTATGCCAGGGCCAGTGTCAAGTATTTTAACCATATTATCTCATTGAAGCCTCACTCAGCTCTGAGTAGGGGGACAGCCTCTGCTTTGTGTTTCGTTCGCAGCTGTGTCCTCATGCCTAGAAAGTGCCTAGGACTTCGGTGGTGCCAATAAATATTTGTAGAATGAATAAAGATCAAACACCACTGTGAAGTTGGTTCTAAAATGATCCCCATTTTACAGATGAGGAAAGTGAGGTGTACAGAAATCAAGTGACATGCTGAAGGAAGCCCTACAGCCAGTTGCGTGACAGAGCTGGTATTAGATGGAGCTCTGTACAGTGTCGGGCTGGGACTCTCACCACAGCCCACCTCCCCATTGACTAGTCAGGCCAAGTTCACCACTGACATTCACTGAAGGTGAGAGTGGCCTGCAGGGACCTCAGCACCAAAGCAGCCACTGCCCCCATGCCTGGGAAGGACCAGGTCACAGAAAATCAAACCTAGCTCCCCTCACAGCAGGGCGCCCACTGCCCGGCCCACCCCACCCCCACAGCCGCTGGCTCAGCAGCCTGTGTTTACATTTCTGCCTCAATCTGGAGGCTGCAGATTGAAATTATCTCCCCTCTGCTGTGTCAGCCTGTCCTCAGCTTCATTCCCAGCCCCAGCACCTCCCAGCAAGCCCAAGGCAGTCACAGCTGCGGTTTGATAAAGACGGCTCTGTCCCATGGGTTTCTGATGGGTGGGGCGAAAGGGCCTCCCCCTGCCCCCCACCCTAGCTGCAGCAGAGCCTTGTCCACCAGTAGCCCTCCCTGCCTGGGGACTGAGGGGAAGTGGAGGGAAACCCCCTACCCCACTTCCAGGGGCCTCTGAGAACCATAGAGGTGCCCACCATAGGATCCTAGGGAAGCAGAGTCTATGGCTGACTCCTGGCCTCCACGTTGCCACCCAGGTCACTTGGTGGGCAGGTGACTTCCAGGGAACTGAAGAGAAGCAGGGCCTCCCTCATCCCTCATAGTCATCCTCACTGTCCATGATAAAAGTACTTGCTGTGCAAACCTGGTCCTTTTCCCTCCCCTCTCTGGGCCTCAGTTACTTCAACTGTATCGTGAGGGACTAGGGTAGATGATCTTGGGTGACACGCAGGGACTTGCCTTGAGCCAGGCTCTCCTAAACTCCCTGAAGGCAGAGGCCAGACCTCTTCCTTATCTGTGTGTCCAGCAGCCAGCATAATGCCTGGTCCTCAGAGGTGTTCAGGGAGTGCTGGTCGACTGAATGAATAATGAAGGTCTGTCTACCCCCATCCCCTGCCAATGAAGACCTTCCTTTCCAAGCCCCCAAGCCCTCATGAACCCTACCACACCTGGAACCCATCTCAGTGCCCCCCTGACCAGCCCCTGACTCCAGACCATATCTTGATCTATAGGTTAACCTTTCCCTATCCCTGCTGGCAGTGTGGGGTCTCAATGAAAATTGCTTAGTACACTATAGGAACTCAATAAATGCTGGCTATTACTATTATTATAGTGTCAGATAAGCTCATTCACACTAAGTTCTTAAAAATAAATAGAAAATGAACAGATCTCTTTTCTAGAAGTGTTCTAAGAAGGGACAGACAACCTTGGAGAACAAATGTCTAACCAAGACAATCTCAAGTGCTATAATAGTCTCTGGACTAGGTTCAGCTGTGGGAAGGAGGTAGGGCAGGCTTTTGAGCAAGGAAGCTGGGTCTGGAGGCCAAGGTGCATGTCCCAGAGAGAATGAGGAGGCAGAGACACAGGGCAGGAGCTCGCAGATGGGCAGGCTGTACAGACACATCCCTGTGCTGAGGGATCACGTCCTTCCCATCACCTTGGGAAAGGGTATGGGCTGCTTGCTATGCCTTGTGGGCCAATACTGGAATGCAGTCAGCACGGGGCTGAGCCACACACTCTGTAGCAGGAAACCATGCTTGGCCTAGAACCAGGTACCAAGTCTGAGGGATCTGCAAATAGCTAAAACAAGATGAGCAAAGCATCAGCAATACAGAACAATCAGAGACAGAGTGGATTGAGTACTAGACTGTGGCAGAGTCAGTACTGAACTCCTGCTCACACCCAAAATCCTGATAAGGACTTCTGCTCCTGGCAGTATTGTGGATTAGTACTCGAGAAAGGGAGGAAGGAGGGAAGGAGGGAGGGAGGGAGGGAGGGAGGGAGGGAGGGAGGGAGGGAGGGAGGGAGGGAGGGAGGGAGGGAGGGAGGGAGGGAGGGAGGGAAGGAAGGAAGGAAGGAAGGAAGGAAGGAAGGAAGGAAGGAAGGAAGGAAGGAAGGAAGGAAGGAAGGAAGGAAGGAAGGCAGCCCTCCTGGCTTAAAAAGAGTACTGGATGAAATACATCAAACATCTTCTTAAATGCAGAGCTAAACTTGGAGTACAATAAGGACTCACCAAATACCAGAGGTGAAGAGGAGACAGGACTCCAGCCTGGACAGTCAGTGCCACACCAGAGCAGCTCTCAGGCATTTGCTGATACCAGGACCTGGAGACTCAGAGTTCATCAGCAACAGAGGAGACAAGCCCTTGGGCGTATGCATGATTGGATCCCCGACCCCACCCCACTTCTGCACAGAGAAGCTAGGGCCTTTGAAAGGCTACACCTCAATGAAAAGATAGACTAGAAAAAAATCTGCCCACCAGCAAAGGAAGACAAGTAACTTAACCATCTTAGGTTCAGATCCAAATGGGGAAAAGGAAAATAAAAGAACAAAGACTCCACTGACACCTCATAATTGTAGCCTTGCATCCTGCGGGTCTGGGGTTCAAATTTACACTACTACCTGCTCCATCCAGGAAACCCCACGTCAAGAAATTAAAGCAGCCCTAGGCTGGTGGTTCTCTGGGACACTTGGCAGAGGCAAAAGCAAATTATCTCTGGAGCAGCACACTATCAGCCCAGGCCCCTTAGGTTCCTTACAGGTTTAGAGCAGTCAAATAGAGCTCACAATTAAAAATTTTTTAAGACACACGAGGAACAGTGAGAATCATCACAAGCAACCAGTAGTAGAACAATACCCAGAAGGATTTGAGACGCTGGAATGATTAGATACAATATATGAAATCATGAAATAAAACAAGGAACTGAAAACTCAAGCAAGAAATAGAGACTACTAAAAATGACCAGGCCAATTTCGGAAATAAATAAATACATAAAACCTTTTGAAATGGAAACTCAAATCATTGAAGTTTAAAGCCTGATGAAACTGGTTAAACAACTGAATAGAGAATTTGTGATTTGGAAGACAGATCTAAAGAAATTCCTTACAGTGCAGCACAGAGACAGAAGGATGAAAAATGTAACAGAGACAAAAAGGCAGGGAGGACAGAATGAGAAGGTGTAAATTACGCCTAATTAGAGTTCCTGAAGCAAAAATTTAGGGACAGGCAATCTTTTGAGAAATAATGGCTAAGAATTTTTCGAAATCGATAAAAGACATGAATCATCAGATTCAGTAATCACAAGAAATCCAAGCAGGACAGGTAAAAATGAATTCATGTGTAGACACATCAGAGTGAAACTGCAGAAGACAGAAAAAGATTTTTTAAAACACTACAGGAAAACAATAGATAACTTGTTCAAAAACAACAAGCAGACCCTCAGGAACCTTTTCAACCACAACAATGGAAGCTAGAAGGCGGTAGAATAGCATTGTCAGCATGCCGAGGGAAAACAGCCGTCTGCCTGCAATTCTTTTTTATTTTATTTTATTTTATTTATTTTGTTTTATTTTATTTTATTTTATTTTATTTTATTTATTTTATTTTTATTTTATTGTATTGTATTATTTTATTTTATTTTATTTTATTTATTTTATTTTATCCATATACAATGTAGTTGATTTTCATGTCCCTTTACTGATTCCTCCCACCCATCAACATCAAATCTGTTCGCTTGTCTTAACAAGTTCAAGGAATTGTGATTGTTGTGTCTTCTTCCCCACACCCCCATTTCTTTGTGTATTGATTTATTTTTAGTTCCCACAAATAAGTGAGAACATGTGGTTATTTCTCTTTCTGTGCCTGACTTATTTCACTTAATATAATTTTTTCTAAGTCCATCTGTGTTGTTTCATTCTTTTTTATAGCACAGTAGAATTCCATTGTGTAGAAATACCACAGTCTCCGTAAGAGGACAAGATCCACTTCAGACAAAGCTAAATTTACTATTACACGCCTTCGCTAAAGGACCAAAGGAAGAAGGAAAATGATTCCAGAAAGATCTTGGATAGAAGAAGAAATTGAGAACAGAAAATAGTATACATGGAGGCAGTTAAACAGGCATCAATTCTATTGACAATAATAATGACTCATACTGGGATAAAAAAATAATTTGGAACTAAATTAGTGGACATTGATAACAAGTAAGGCATGGAAGGTGGAAGAAGGTGATTACCTTTGGGTACTAAAGGCACCCGTTAAAATTTTTCAGAGTAACCACTTAAAACGAGAGTGTAAACTTTTAAATCAATAGAGGAGGAAAATGAAATGTTTAAAAAATCTTAATCAGACTTGAGCAAGGCATGAATGAGTGACACCTTGAGTGTCAGAGTCTGGTGCAGAAGGCAAGCAAATAAGGACATAATTCTATTGACAACATTATAAATGTACAATAAAGTCAGTATTAACAAGAATGTGGGGAGGTGGGCTGTCATAGTCACAGCTGCTCTGAGTGGAAATGGGTACAGTTGCTCCAGAGGACAACGTGCCATTAACTTCCCCGCATTCGCCTCTCACTGCCGGGCCCATACAGCCGTGCACCCGTGAGCAGGCCTGGGCAAAGGCAGTGCGTATGAGCATGTCACTGCAGCATTGTGTGACCATGGAAGACCCAGAAACAGCCTAAATACCCACTCTTAAAGGAATGGCTAAAATTGCAACTGTTTCTCTACAGTATAAAGGAGAGCAACCTGTGTCCTAATAGCTAATAACTCGCCCTACACACACATCCCATCCCAGGCAGAGGTCTCCCAGCCCAGGATACCTCATAAGTATGCAATGAATGTGAACTGAACCAAACTGAATTGAGCAAATTACCGCAGAGAGGGGTCAGGAGAAACAGGGATCTAGAACTTGTAGCCAAAAGGCGCTTTTAGCAGAACGAGAATAAGCTAGGAGCAAGTCCCTGGCTGACACTACAGGGACGCTTCATCCACAAGGAACAGGGCAGAGGCTGAAGGGGAGCCCACAGACCCTTCCCAGGCACATCTGGTGCGGAGGTGCTTACCCTCCTCTGAAGCCCACACCCGAGGGGACCTGCAAGTTCAGGACCAGACCAGGGCTGCCAAGAGGGTGGAAAGAAAAGGCTGGAAAAGGCCCAGGCAGAAGGCCCCCACCCTTGCCTCCTTTCTGTACTGTGATTGTCTTCCTGTTTGACCAAACTTGTCAAGTGTGTTTTTGAAAGCTCCTATCTATGAGAAGAGTTATGGGGGATGGGGGTCCGATCTCTCAGGGGGCCATGCTGACCACCCAGGCCACAGTTTCACCTCTGCCCTGAACTCCCAGAGAGGGGAATGTCTGCAGTATTGGGGCCCTAGGGCTCACTTCCTCCCAGGCTTCTCTCCCACGGGAGGCCTGCAGGGTAAGGTCAGTCTCAAGCGTGCGTGCGTGCTTGTGTGTGGGTGTGTGTGTGGGGGGTGTTTCTCCAATTTGACTGTTATCTGACCACACATAAAACTGTCCCCCACTAGGTACTGAGCACATTTTTGGATACTGGAGATGAACCAGCTCCTTTCTATGCCTTAGTCCTTGACTACCTCTCCTAACTCTTCACTCACCATTCTGTACTTTACACAGACCGTTAGTATATCCCTACACATGACAGGCTGTTTCTGACTTCTGAGCCTTTACTCAATGCTTTTCTTCCTGCCTGAGACTCCTATCCTATCTTACCTGGTTAATGGTTATTTGTCTTTTAGATTCAACTCAGGGGTCACTGCCTCCAGGAAGTCTTCCCTGACACCCCTCCATTCCAAGTTGGGCTAGGTGTCTCTCTTTAGGATTTCCATAATGCCCTGGGCTTATGTCTACTGTGAAACGTGTATCAATACTAAAACCAACATTTATGGAGCTCTTCCTATGTTCTAGGGACAGTATTAAGCAGTAAGTATATATTAATGCTTTTAATTTTCATATTATTCCTATGAAATAGGAGAGCTTCTAGCTGCCTTCCTCCTTTCTTACTAACAATAACAATGTGCCCAGCTTAATAATTATATTTCATTCATAACCCTGCAATTAAATTCTGATCAATGGGTGTAGCTGAAAGTTTTTAGGCAAGCATTATGGGAAACCCTTTACAGGGTAGCTGATGCAGCTGGAAAGCAGATCTTCCTGTTCCTCCTCATCCTTCTTTGAGCCTGGAATGTTGACATGATGGCTGGAACTGCAGTAGCCATCTTGTGACCATGAGACAGTCTTGAAAAAATGAAGCCACATTCTAAAAACAGTGAAATAGAAAAATAGAAAGAGGAGCAACACTTCTGATATGGCCAAGTAGACCATCAGACCAAACCTCTCAGCAATTATAACTGTTGACAAAATAAATATATCTAGAGACACTGGAGGATAAACAAAAGAAGGCAAATTTTGGAGGGGAGTTAACATTTGGAAGAAGAGATGGGGCACAGGGTGTTTCCCATTTTTATGGCTTTTAGCTTTCAGACAGTTCAAAGTCATCTTGAGCACACACTGAGCAGTGAACACCATGTGGGGTTCTAGAGCTCTTATAGCAAACTCAGTGTTTTGGCTTTAAGAGCAAGAAAACAGAGCTCAGGGAAATCTCAACTGCTGGAAAGTAAAGGAGTAATCCCAGAAAGTAGATAGCCAGAGATGAAGAGCCCTGAATTCTACGAGTGAAGTCTACCAAATCTCTGGCTGATTGCTGAACCATACGTTCACAGAGCAGGCTCAAAGCTGCCCAGCTAATGACAAAAGAATTCATTTGCATTACTTCCCCAGAGGCAGAGTTTGCAGTTGGAATCCAACCAGTTAATTACTAGTTAAAACCAAAAATCAGCACTCTCCATAAGAATATAACAGAGTCCAGTGCTTCCACAATATCACACAATGTCCAACATACAAAAAAAAAATTATCCAACATATGAAGAACAGGAAAACATGACTAACTCCTGAGAGAAAAGACAATTCATGGAGACCCAGGTGTTGTTAGCAGACAAGTGTTATAAGTGTGGTGAGGACATAAGGAACATGTGCTTGTAACGAGTGAAGACGGAAGAATGTCTGTGCTGCTGCCTCTGGCTGGCGTACCTGCAGAAGGCGGAGTACCTGAGCAGAGCTGGGATTGACAGGAGAGGGGGAGAAAGAGATAACAGAAAGGAAGGAGAAAAGGGAAAAGGAAAAGAATGAGGAAGGGCAAGGAGAAGAAGAGAAAGTGGAGAGAGGGGCAGAGTAGCAGGAGCATGGGTTCCAGTGGCTGGAGAACAGCCTTCTGGGAAGGGACGGCTGACCCCTGTGGCCTGAGAGTCACCTTCCTCAGTGTGCCTTTGTCTTCATCCTGTCATCCTGAGCCACTGTCGGAAGCATTGTTTACCCTCTGACTCTCCGATTGCAGCTTCCTCTAGCACTGCTGCATCCAGCAGGGGCAATCCAGTACTCATCAAAGTCACAGGGAGAGTAAGAGGGAACAACATGCGGGCACTGCTGTGAATTAGGGTAGCCATAGGATAGGACTGCACAACTGCAAAGTCTCTTCCCAGCCCAGCTCCCAGCTTCCATCCATGCACTGGGTGCCATCAAGTCTGAACTTATGGCAGACTTGCACTCCACAGCTCCCAGGATGGCTCTGACTGGATGGCTGGTGCACCAGACAGTGGAAGTGGAAGGGGGCTGTATTTGTGTTGAGAGTGCCCTTGGGGTTCTGGGAGGATGCTGGGTACACGAAGAGAAACAAAGAAATTCAAGATGCAGTTTCTGCAAATGCAGTAGCAAAGTAGTAGAACTTTGTTCACCAGCAACAGCAAACAGGATGCTGATGGACTTCGATGCCTAAGTGACTTTTGTACCCTCCCAGGCATTGTCACAGCTGTAGAACCCTCATAATGGTTCTATGGGATTGCTATGATAGATAGCCTTCTCTCCTGCTCTATCTATGTAAAAACTGAGGCCTTCAGAGACTGAGGGCTGCATGTAGGTGTTCAGCCCCAGAGTCCTGTTTCCCATCCACTAGCCAGACAGCCAAGTGCCTTCCCCTCACCACACCCCATTATCCCACACTCCTACTAGTGCTTGTGATATAGGCTGCCCATCGCCATCAACTATGAGCTCTTACAGGGTAGGGTCTGTGTCCCTTTACTCTTCTGTCTCCAGAAGCCATCACAGAGCAGACAGAGACTTGGGAAGTATGATGTAAAAGCTTAAATCAACCTTGAAAGAGAAGCCTGAATTGCAGGTCAAGGCCGACATTCTCCCACAGTCATCCCTTCTCTCCCAACAAGCATGTGACTGCGCAGCTGCTTGGGGAAGCAGCCCCCACAGCATTGGAGACCATCAGTGTAAACACAATCCATGACATCTTTAGGCAAAGGAAATTGAAACCAACTAGCGTGGTTGGCAATCTTCTTTTAAATTTAACATCACCCTAAAAACAGGCAAGCAAAGCAATCCGCTCAGAAGTGAGGGAGCTGGAATGCATTTAGAAGCTCTGAGGTTGTCCAGCTGGAACCTGCACATCCAAAGACCCCACTTCATTCCCGGGCCCCGACAAGCTGATTGAGCTGGGACAGGAAGAGTAACTGGTGGGTGATTGCAAACTATCCAGTGTCAGCTCACTGTTCCGGGAGGAAGCTGTCAGGACCAGACCTCCCCAGAGTGCCTGAGACCTCTGGTTCTTATTTTTCCCTTTGTAGGTGGGAGGATGAGAGGGGTGGCAGGGAGTGTCACCCTTTCCCCATCCAGCTGGATGCTTCCAATCAGATGTCACCAGCTCAGGGTCTCCACGTTCCCAGCTCCTGAAGACCTCAGACATGGGGAGTAGGGATCACCTAATGCAAAACTAAACCTTTTTATTATTATTATTTTAAATTTTATTTTTTTTATAGCTTGAACACTTAACATGAGATCTACCTTCATAACAAATATTTAGTGTACAAGATGGTATTGTTGACTGTAGGGGCAATGTTGTACAGCAGCAGGTCTATAGAACTTATGCAATGCTTAACTGAAACTTTATGCCCATGATTAGTAACTACCCCCTTCTCCTCACCCTCCACCCGCTGGAAACTACCATTCTACTTTCTGTCGCTATGATTTTTACTATTCTACTTACGTCATATAAGTGGAATGAACAGTATTGTATTTGTCCTTTTGTGACTGGCTTGTTTTACCTAGTATATTGTCCTCAAAGTTCATCCATGTTGTAGCATGTATCAGGATTTCCTTCCTTTTCAAGGCTGACTAATATTCCATTGTATATTACCATATTTTCTTTATCCATTTTTCTGTCAGTGGACATTTAGGTTATTTGCATACCTTGGCTACTGTGAATAGTGTTGCAATGGACATGGAAGTGCTAATATCTCTTCAATATCCTGACTTCAGTTCTTTTGGATAAATACCCAGAAGTGAAACTGCTGGATCATAGGAACTTCTAGTTTTAATTTTTTTTTTGAGGATCCTCATATTGTTTTCCATAACTGCTGTACCATTTTACATTCCCACCAACAGTATGCAAGGGTTCCAATTTCTCCTCATTCTCATCAACACTTCTTGTATTTTGATTTTTTTTATAATAGCCATCCTGAAGGGTATGAAGTAATATCTCCTCACACATCGTGATGGGTGTATGGTTTTGATTTGCATTTCTCTGAAGATTAGGGATGTTGGGCATCTTTTCATATACCTGCTGGATATTGTATGTCCTCTTTGAAGAAATGTTTATTCAAGTCCTTGGACCATTTTTTAATCAGGTTGTTCATTTTTTGCTATTGAGTTACAGGAGTTCCTTATATATTTTGGACATTAAACCCTTATTACATATATGATTTACAAATGTTTTCCCCCATTCCATAGGTTGCCTTTCACTCTGTTAATTGTTTCCTTTGCTGTTCAGAAGATTTTAGTTTGATATAATCTCATTGTCTGTTTTTGTTCATGTTGCCTGTGCTTTTGGTGTCATATACAGGAAGTCATTGACAAGACCAACGTCATGATGCTTTTCCCTATGTTTTCTTCTAGGAGTTTTACAGTTTCAGGTCTTAGGTTTTAAGTGTTTAATCCATTTTGAGTTGATTTTTGTGTGTGGCATAAGATAAGGATGCAATTTCATTCTTTTGCATGTGGATATCCAGTTTTCCCAGCACCATTCGTTGAAGAGATTATCATTTTCCCATTTTGCATTCTTGGCACCCCTGTCAAAGATGTTTTGCTGTCTATGTGTGGGTTTATTTCTGGGCATTTCACTCTGTTCCACTGGTCCATATGTCTGTCTTTGTGCCAATACCATACTGTTTTGATTACTGTATCTTTATAATATAGTCTGTAAATTACTCAACATAATAAAGGCTATATATGATAAGCCCACAGCTAACATCATGTTCAATGTTGAAAAACTAAAAGCATTTGATCTAAGATAAAGAATAAGACAAGGATGCCCACTCTTGCCACTTTTATTTAACAATGTACTGGAATTCCTAGTCAGAGCAATTAAGCAATCAAAAGAAATAAAAGGCATTCAAATCAGAAAGGAAGAAATAAAATTGTCCCTGTTTGCAGATGACATGATCTTATATAAAGAAAACCCTAAAAATTCCATCAAAAAACTATTAGAACTAATAAATTAATTCAGTAAAGTTGCAGGATACAAAATCAACATAAAAGAATCAATTGTGGGGCTGAGCCCGTGGCGCACTCAGGAGAGTGCGGCACTGGGAGCGCAGAAACGCTCCCACTGCGGGTTCGGATCCTATATAGGAATGACTGGTGCACTCACTGGCTGAGTGCTGGTCATAAAAAAGACAAAAAAAAAAAAGAATCAGTTGTGGGGCAATCCCCGTGGCTCACTCGGGCGAATGAAGCACTGGTAGCGCCGAGGCCGTGGGTTTGGATCCTATAGAGGGATGGCCGGTGCACTCACTGGCTGAGCGTGGTGCAGACAACACTATGCTGAGGGTTGCAATCCCCTTACCAGTCAAAAAAAAAAGGAATCAATTGTGTTCCTTTACATTAACAATGAACTATCTGAAAAAAGAATTAGAAAAACAATCATATTTATAATGGCACCAGAAAGAATAAAATACTTAGGAATAAACTAAACAAAGGATGTGAAAGATTTGTATACTGGACAGTACAAAGCATTGATGAAAGTATTTTAAAAAGACATAAATAAATGGAAAATGTCCTGTGTTCATGAATTGGAAGAATTAATATTGTTAAGATGTCAATACAACCCAAAGCAATCTACAGATTTAATGCAATCCCTATTAAAATCCCCATTTTATTCACCCTAAAATGTGTATAGAGTTTCAAGCAACCCCAAATACCCAAAATAATCTTGAAAAGGAGGACACCGAGGTTGAAGGACTCCTACTTTCTGATTTCAAAACTTAGCACAACGCTACAGTAATCAAAACAGTGTGGTACTGGCATAAAGACAGACATACAGACCAAAGAAACAGAACAGAGACCCCTGACATAAACCCTTGCCATATATGGCCAAATGATTTTTGACAAGGGTGCCAAGACCATTCAATGGTGAGAGGACAGTCTTTTCAACACATGGTGATGGGAAAACTGGATATTCACACACAAAAGAATGAAGTTGGATCCTTACCTTATATAATATGCAAAAATTAACTCAAAATGGATCAAAGACCTAATTGTAACAGATAAGACTATAAACTGTTACAAGAAACATAGGGCAAAATCTTCATGACATTGGATTTGGCAGCAATTTCTTGGATATGACATCAAAGGTACAGGAAACAAAAGAAAAAATAAATAAACTGAACTTCATGAAAATGAAAAAATTTTGAGCATCAAAAGACAGAATCAACCGAGTAAGAAGGCAACCCACAGAATGGGAGGAAATATTTGCAGATTGTATATCTGAGAAGAGATTAATATCCAGAATATATGGAGAACTCCTAAAACTCACCAACAATATGAACAACCTGTTTCTAAAATCGGCAAAGGACTTGAATGGACATCTCTCCAAAAAAGGATATACAAATGGCCAATAAGCACATCCTGCTCTCCAACTTGCTTTTTTCCCCCTTAACAGCAATGTGACAAACATTGAGCTAAGTGCTTGTTAATTTACTCATCAGAATGACACTATTAGGTAGATATTATTATCCACATTTTCAGATGAGGAGAAAAGGCTAGAGAAGTTAGATAACTTTCCCAAGTTGACACAGTCAGTGAGTGATAGAATAAGATTTAAACCTACATCTCCAAAACCCATACTTGGGTATTTCTGGGAAAATTGGTACGGTAAACCTTTTCTTCCTCTTTTTAAAAAATGTATTTTATTTAGGCATAACATACAATAGAGTACACAAATGTTAAGTGTACAGTTCAATTAATTTTTACTTACACCTACACATTAGAACCACTATCCAGATTAGGATATAAAATATTACTAGCATCCCAGAAAGGTCTCTCATGCCCAGTCCCAGTCAGCACTCCGCATTTCACAGAGTAAACACTACTTTTTTCAGAGAGGAGTTTTCCTGTTCTTTGACTTTCTCATCAATCATACTGCACATATTCCTTTATATCTGGCTTCTTTTGTACAAAATGTCTATGAGATTTATTTACATTGGTGTGTGCATCAGAAATTCATTCTCTTTTTATTGATGGGTGGTATTCCACTGTAGGAATACAGTCATGTGCCACATAATTACATTTCAGTCAATGATGAACCACGTATACAACGGTGGTTCCGTAAGATTATAATGGAGCTAAAAAATCCCTATTGCCTAGTGACATCATAGCCATCATGACATCATAGTGCAATCACTTTGTGTTTTTTAATAAATCTAATGTACCTAAGTGTACAGTGTTTATAAAGTCTACAGCAGTGGACAGTAATGTCCCTGGCCTTCACATTCACTCACCACTCCCTCACTGACTCACCCAGAGCAACTTCCAGTCCTGCAAGCTCCATTCATGGTAAGTGCCCTATACAGGTGTACCATTTTTATCTTGTATACCATGTTTACTATATCTTTTCTATGTTTAGATATAAGAATACCATTGTGTTATAATTGCTTGCAGTATTCAGTACACGCTGTACAGGTTTGTAACCTAGGAGTAATAGGCTATCACATACAGTGTAGTAGGCTATACCATCCAGGATGGTGTAAGTATACTCCACAATATTTGCACAATGACAAAATCCTTAATAACACATTTCTCAGAATGTATCCCATTGTTAAGCAACACATGACTATATATTCTGATTTATTTGTCAGTTCTTCTATAGATGGATATTTAGGTGCTTTGAGTTCTGAACTATTGTGAATAAAGTTGTTATGAACATTCTTATACCTGTCTTTATCTTGACATAAAACATCTCTCCATTTATTTAGGTATATAACTCAGAGTAAAATTGTTGGCTATAAGGTAAGCATATGTTTAGTTGCTCTGGATAATGCCAATTAGTTTACCAGAATGGTTGAACCAAGTAATACTCCTACCAAGCCAACCAAGCAGTGTAGGAGGATCCCCGTTGTTCCATCGCCTTGCCAGTACTTGGTATTATCAAGTTATAGATATTGTTTGTTGGTCTGTTTGTTTGTTTGTTAGACATGGGAGGGGTGAATAGAGCTTTCTCGTTTTGGCTTTCATTTACATTTCCCTCATGAGTAATAGTGTTGAGAATTTTTCCACTTGGAGATCTTATTTTGAGAAATATCTATTTAAGTGTTGCTAATTTTTTAATTGAATTGTTTGTCCTTTGTTATTGATTTTTAAAATTCTTTATATATTCTAGATACAAGTCCTTTGTTATATATATTGTAAATATCTTCTTCTAATCTGGAGCTGGTCATTTGCTTTTCAAATACTGTTTTTCACCAGATATGCTTTTTTTGTGCTTTTTGTGTCCTGTTTAAGAAATCATTTACTATCTGAGGATCATGAAAATATTCTCCTCTGTTTTTTTCTAGAAGCTTTAATTGCTTAACCTTTCATATTAAGGTTATAGTCCAGCGCTGTCTGATTAGTTTAGTTGGTTAAAGCATAGTGCTGATAACACCAAAGTTCAGGGTTCAATCCCTGTATCAGCCAGCCACAAAGAAAAAAAAATCTGTACTCCATTTTACATGAATTTTTATATGGTGTGAGGTAGGGAACAAGGTTTCCCTTTTTTTCTATACAGATATCCAATTAATTTAGCATCATTTTTTTGTGAACACCATCCCTTCCCCCTACTGAATTGCAGTGGTACCTTTGGTGTAAATTAAGGGATCTTTCCATTGTGTTCCATTAGTTTATTTTCCTATCTCTATGCCAATACTACATTGTCCTAATTACAGAAATTTTATAGTAAATCTTGAAATCTGGTAGTAAAAATCCTCCAAATTTGTTTTTATTCTTCAAGATCACTTGGCTACTCTAGGTCTTTTGCTTTTCCATCTAAAGTTTAGAGTCAATTTGTCAATATGCACCAAAAAAAAAAAAATCTGCTAGGATGTTGATTAGGGTTGAGTTGAACCTATAGATCAAGTTAGAAAAAATTGACATCTTAATACCCCTGAATTTTCCAATTCATTGACATGAAACATTTCTCCACTTATTTATGTCTTCTTTCAGTTCCCTCAACACCATTTTATGGTTTTCAGTCTGGTACATCTTTAATTAGATTTATTTTAGGTATTTAATTTTTTGATTCAATTATAAATAGTGTCACTTTTTAAATTTCATTTTCCAATTGCTTGTTGCTAGTTATAGAAATAAAAATAATTTTTGTATATTGCCTTTGTATACAGTAATCTTACTAAATGTGCTTATTGATTACATTAATAAGTATCAATAGTTTGTATATTTTTGGGGGGGGTCTACATATACAATCATTTTTCCACAAATAAAAACATGTTTACTTCTCGCTTTCCAATTCTTATATCTTATTGCCCTGGGCAGGCCCTTCAGTAAAATGTTGAGAGGAGAGGTGATAATGGACATTCTCGTCTTGCTTCCCATCTTAAGAGGAAAGTGCCTAATATTTCACTATTAAGTATGATGCTAGTCATAGGATTTTTGATGATAGCTATAGGGTTTTTTCTGTAGATACCCTTTATCAGATTGCGGAAGTGCCTTTCTATTCTTAGTTCGCTGAAGGTTTTCACAATAGATGGATGCTAAATTTTGTCAAATGTTTTTTAAACATTTACTGACCCACTGAGCACAAGGAATACAACAAATCAAATCATAATAAACTCTTTGGGGTGGTCTTAAAATGAAAGATGCTGGGTTTGTTATCATCATCCTCTTGGAATGTCTATATGGAAATGGAAAAACTAAATGATGGAGCTGGTGAAGGGTCAATGAAAGTCTATCACAGAGAGTTCTTTGTCTACTAGAGATTGGGAGGGAGTGCCTTTTTTACAGTCCAGATTTTTCAAATATTATTACTTTTGTGTCAGTATTTATCCATTTGGGTTAATATTGGTGTTCCCCAGGCATTAGGATGCAGCTCTTTTTCTTGGATCTCCCTGCCCTTGGGGAAAAATGGTGCTGGGTTCTCTAGGACCCAGGTCTCCCCCATCACCAGCCTCGTCAGACGTAGGTGGTTGAACTGTGCCCGAAGAGAAGAGTGAGGCAAGTACCTCCTCTTCCTCCCACTTTCCTCCCAGCAGGTCCCTGGGACCTTCAGGTGCCATCTCAGCTTTCAAATCAGACTCTGTAAGCCCCATCCACCTACTCCCTCGCTTTCCCTAACCCAGAGTGGGAGACAGGAGATTGGCATCACTTATGTGTGGTGGGGTGGGGAGTACTGCTGAGTGATCTGGAGGCCCAGGAAAGCCCACCACATAGACTTCCCCTCCCAGCCCAGTCTCAGGAACTTAAACATTTTCTTGTCTGGGATCACTCCCTTCTTGAGGGAAGTTCAAATACCTCATTAGCAGGCTTCAGAATTATCTACAAAAACTAATAAATATCCTAACACCTTCAGATGTTGCAATCTGGGCACAGATTGTCACAGAACAGACCAAGGAGGGTCAGCCAAACTTGGGGAACAAGACCTCCTGCACACCTTCCTAGCTAAAGACCATCACCAGTTCCCTTAAAGAGAAAAGCTGGGCGTTGACAAAAACTTACTCTGAGTGGGCCGAGCCTGTGGCACACTTGGTAGAGTGCTGCGCTGGGAGCGCAGCGACGCTCCCGCTGCGGGTTCGGATCCCATATAGGAATGGCCGGTGCGCTCACTTGCTGAGTGCTGGTCACGAAAAAGACAAAAAAAAAAAAAAAAAAAAACTTACTCTGAGTCACTGAGAGTTAACCCCATAGCACAACTGTAGTATGTTCAGTAACTCCCAACTACACCTTCTGTGGTCTTCATAAAGTCTTGACTTAAAGAGCCTCTCCCCCAGATACTGATAAATAAGATGCCTGGACCAGATGGATCCTACCTGGGTGTTACCAGATTCTGATGTCCAAATTGAACCAAACCAGGCAATCAGCTGGAGTTTGTCTTGGAGCTAACAGTCCTCCTGGGTATGTTCTACATTTCTGCACTCAGAGCCTGGGCTAGGAATTCTCCCCTCTTATTATCACCATTCCTTCTCCCGGATCCAAACTACACATCCATACTGAGCTATCCTCAGCAACTGAGCCCTACACCTTCACCTTGACATTGGAAAGTGGCCCATCCTTCAAATGGCCCTGTCTCCACAAAACCTTCTCTGATAACCTTGGTGGAGGTGATAACCAACTCCTTGAATGATCAGGGAAGTAGCTGTTTGTTTTTTCACATACCACTCACTGTCCTATAACTGTCCTCTCTATTTGTCTTGTCCTTTATTTTCCTAACTGGCTCCTTGAGATCAGAGACCAGGTTTTACCATTCTTGGTAGCAACTTCTGCTCCTGGAACATGTCTGAGAACATTATGGAAAATAGGATGGACTAAATGCTGCCTCCTGGATCACTCCTGGCCCCTTCAGCATGCCTGGGATGTCCTGTGGGCCAGCACCTTGTATACCCACCATTATAAGAAGCCAGGTCCTTTGACTGTGCTCCATCAGCTAAGCAGTGGAAAGCTATTAGTCCTCTGAGTGCTGAACAACTTTGCCTTGGGAAAACATGCCTCCTGGAACCAAACTGCAAGAGTTGCTATTTGGACAGGGCTCTGCCTAGGTGTGGCAACTCTGAGGAGCTGGGCCAGAGGCTTCAGGAAACCCCACAGGGGCGTGTGGTGTGAACATTGCATTTGGCACGCAGCATGCCAGAGGAATCTAGCCAGCAAGAAAGCTGCCTGCCTGCTCACCGACCACTCTCTCCTGAGTCCAGAACATTTGCAAAGCCAAGAGCTTTGGCACAAGGCTGCTCACATCCTTGCCGGCATGGGTTTATGGATATTAAAAATGTGCTGATGCAAATCACCATGCAAACACGCCTCACTAGAAGTGCTGCGTGCAGAAACACTGCTCCCTCTATCATCTCTTCCACCTCTGTTGGAAACGCTCACCCACCGATGATGCGGAGATTAGTGGGGCGTCAGCCTGCTGCGTGTTTTTAGGCTGCCTGTCAGCTCCCATCAGCTACAGCTAGGGCTGCAGACGAGGCTGAGGCACACCCCAGTGACCCTTCCTGAGGCCCATGGGCAGTGTCTGGGGCAGGAGAGTGGCTTGGGAGTGGGAAAGAGCCCATCCCCTCGCCAGACATTTTCCTGAGCACCCAGGCTCTAGCCATTGGCCCATCATAATAGGGTGGCCAGCACCTCCAGAGTGTGCTCTCCCATGCTGGCAAGAGGCATCAACACAAGGCCAAGTCCTTACTGCCCTGGAACCACCACTCTTACCCACTCTCTCTTTCCCACTCCCTGCCCTCTCGCTCCCCTCCCTATAGACTTGCCAGATAAAATGCAGTCCCACAGGAAAGACAGAGGTGGCTAAACAATCCCTGCCCTCAGGAGTTCTCAGTATATCCAGGAAAGTGTCATATCTGGATACAGAAATCGTATTTTGTGAACATCTGTGAGGAGGGTCTGGGATGCTCTGGGGGCTCAGAGGACCCCTCTGCTGGGAGATCAGGGAAGGCAACATGGAATAGGAAGTACTCAAGCCTTGAACTACAGGAGGCTTTAAACACACAGAGACTGGGAGATGGCATCCAGGTGGTGGAAAAAGCCAGAGCAAGTGCAGAGAAGTGGGAACACACATGTCCAGGTCTGGGTGCTTTCCTACTCTTTGCTCATCCCTTCTCTGTGTCACCTTGTCCCCAGGCTACCTCACAAGACAGCTACCATTCATACAGGCACCACAAACAAACCCAACCATGACCATAAGCAGAAGAGACCAGAAAAGCCTGGAGCTCTTGCCAGTGCTGGGAAAGGAAGCTGGGACGAGGCACTGGCAGGGGGAAGGAGTCCATCTCAGCCCATCTCCAACCCAGGAGCTCCTGCCATTGCCCCAGAGGATGGGGCACCCAGCTCCAACAGCAAGAATCTGGCCTTCTGCCACCATATCTTGTCTAGTGTCTTCTGTCCACAGCGTGGTCTGGACACCCCAGCTCTGTGGATGGCAAAGGCTCTGTCTTATACGTCTGCCCACAATCAGCATGCTGTTTGGCGCTCATAACAGACTCAAAAGACCTCATCTGGAAAACAGAGAATTGTGATGCCCTCCACCCTCATTGGGTTGCTGTCAGCACTCCACTTGAGGCCACCGCATTGCGTGGCTCCAGGAGGGTCTATCCACATGGCAGACAAAGGGAGCTGGGCAGGGCCGTGATCCTGGTCCTCTTTATGCAGCTTACAGTGATCAAGCGAGTGGGGCCAATATTTACGGGGAATCTCACCATGCTATGTTACAGCTGCATTATCTCATGATTCTTGCTTACAGTGAGGCAGGGCACTATCTCATCCCTGGATGGGAAAGCTGAGGCACAGAGTAGATAAATAACTTGATCATTGCCACACTTGCAGCAAGTCACAATGTGGGATGCACACCCTGTCAGTGGGCCTCGGAGCCTAGGTCCTAAACCACTGTGCCTCTCTGCCCCTGAGAAGACCCTGCACTCTCCCTCTGCAAGAAGTACTTTCAGGTTCCAAACCCTCAGAAGAGACCTCGGATGGTGGACGTACAGCATAGTAGAGCAGGGGGTGCTTGGTGGCCACAAGTCCTCTCCATCCACCCACCCTGCCAATCGATCTCAGAGAGGAGCCTGAGGCCTAGACAGGGATGAGGGACCCCTGCCTGTTGACCTCCCCATGGCAGGTCTGGTGCTTGCCCCAGTATCCCCCTGCCTTCCAAGAGAGGCCTGCCCTCTGTGAGGGACCTAGGGATAGTCAGTAGCTATATCAGGGAGGTGCTACAGGTCAACGTGACACTGGGCAAGAACCCAGAGTCTTTTGCTGGCCTTTTGCTGATGACTAAGCCTGGCCTGAGAAAATGAATCTCCCTCTCACCACCCAGAGGAGAGAGGAGAAGAGATTAATCCTCAGAGTCCACAGGCATCAGCAAACATCCAGAATTCCCCCCACCCCAGGGCCTGCCCTGGACCCAGGGACCACCATGGAAGGGGCATCCACCCTCCTCCCCAGCTAGAGGTGACCACACACCCTTGGTCTGCAGAGTGGAAGTGATGGGAGCCTGGAATTCTACCGTATGAGTTCTTTCCTTTGGGTTGATTCCAGTATCAGATAGCTAAGTTTTTTCTTTAGGGTAACGTTGAAGGGGTGAGAGAAAGGGTAAAGTGCTAGCATATTCAAAAACAATGACAAGGTCGCCAAACAATCAGAGGTAGAACTTGGATTTTTAATAGAAAAATAATATTTTTAATTACCTACTAATTAATTAGCTTTCAACCAATATCTCTAGGCAGTTGAGTCATGTTCATCTCATGGCTTCTAGTACCCCTGCCTACTCACGTGTGTGCCTCAGGTTGAATAGCCAGAGTTCAGAACAATTTTAGGACTAGACTCTCAGAAGCAGAGAGAAGCTCAGGATTCATTCAATCTGGTATTGGCACCTTCTCACCATAAAGGACCTCTCTTATTATTCCTCCCAATATCCTAGAAATTCTGGTGATGTCATCAAAGCCAATCAGCGCTGGTGATTAAAATGGGTCAACCCCTGCGACCACACAGAGTTGGTGCAATTTCAGCCAAATGCCGGTATTCCTCATTTGGGGAAAACACTGGCTTTCTGATCAGCTTTTCAAAATGCTCAAAACAGTTTCCTACCACATTTATTACCATTCATCAACCTGAAAGCATCTTGGGCCTGGTTGCACCAACCTCAAGGACTGCCCAGCAACCCTGGAGCAGTGCACAGTATATTGCAGCCCTGAAACCACACACCATGTGCCTGGATGCCCCCAAGGGGAGGTTGGTCTTGTGGCCATCAGCCCTGGGTGGGGACAGGGGCTGGTACCAGCCAGCCACCAAAAAAATAAATAAATAATATTGTAGCTACAGTTTTTAAAATTTTCATTAGCATATTTACAACTACAAATCATAATTATTCTTTAAGCCCCTTACCCAACTAATCGCTCCCCAAACCCTCTCCCTCCCTTCCCCCCATCTCTGGTATCCTTAGGTTTGTTCCTCCTTCTGAAAGTTCAGTGTATTACTGTGGTCCTTTCTTTCTTTTCAAAAGACACAGACTGACTGAACAGATTAAAAAGCTAGACCCAAGTATATGCTGTCTTCAAAAGACCCGCCTCACCTGTAGAGACACACAGACTAAAAGAGAAGGGATGGAAAAAGATATGCCATGCAAATGGAAACCAAAAATGAGAAAGAGTAGCTATTCTTAAATTGGATAAGATAGACTTTAAACCAAAAACCATAAAAAGAGACAAAGAAGGTCACTATATATTGATAAAAGGATCTATCCAGCTAGAAGACATACCAATCATAAATATATACGTACCCAATGCTGGAGCACCCAGATGTATAAAGCAAACACTCTTAGACCTAAAGAAAGAGATAGACCCTAATACAATAATAATGGGTGACCAGAAACTGTAGCTTTAGTTTTGTATTTTTTTTTTTACTAAACTTTACATTGCCTGAAATTTTTCATATCACTAAACAATTTCTAAAGTCTGCTTTGTTGTGGCAGACACAACACATTGACTACTCAACAGCCATTTAGTTTTATGATCTCCTACTTCCTTAACTTCCTTATTAAAGAAGCTGGAAAGGCAAATATTCTTATGTTCCCAGGCTCTTTTCCAGCTATGGGTGGTCATGTGACGCTGTGACCAACCAATGAAAGCAGAAATCACTGGGTGGGTCTTCATGTAAAGCTCATAAAGAGGGATAAACGCCTTCATGCCTTTTTGCCCTTTCCTCCTCCTTCCTCTCTAGATGCTAATGTCATACCTGGAGGGACAGCAGTCAGCTTGTGGCCTTAAGGATGAAAGCAGGAACTCAGATGGAGCCTGGGTTCTTAATGACAGTTTGGGGCTGCAGCATCAGCCTGGAACTGGCTACTTCTGGACCTCTTGTTATTGGTGGCACATAAATTCCTGCCTGTTAAAGCCACCGTGGTCACATTTTTGGTTCCTTGCTGCTGAATGCACACATATTATATGAATGTATCACAATGTAACATTCCCTACTGACTTACTGCTATGGAAAGAACATTGCCAAGAATACCCCCGAAGTAAATCTTCATGTATTTCGCCAATTATCTACTTTGGCTTTATTCCTAGGACATGAACTATTAAGCCAAAGGGCAGGTAGTTTCAAGGGTTTTTTGGTTTGATTGTTCTGTTTGTTTCCTCTTGACGCATCTTTCAAGTGGCCATGCAGGCATGTTGTGCTGACATTTCTACTGGCTGCAGGTAAGTCACGATGACTAACAGGTCATTTCCTCAAGCAGAAGCTGAGTCAGCCACTGCCCATTAAAGGAGACTGTCTCCAGGACTGCCCCAGCCGGGAGACTTGCTTGTGATCTGAGCTTTGCAGAAACACCCTGAGGAGGGAGAGGCTGGTTCTGACTGCAGAAGGGCCTGATGCCACCCTCACGCCTGCAACTTCTGCTGTGGCTCCCCATCTCCAGGGGCTGCAAATTCTAACTCGGGGTCCCTCAGCCTCTACACCATTGACGTCTGGGATGGATAATTACTTGTTGTAGGGAGATGTCCTGTGTGTTGTAGGATATTCAGCAATAATACTGGCCTCTACCTAGCAGATGTCAGTAGCACCTGCTCTCCAATTATGACAATCAAAAAATGTCTCTAAATGTCCCTTGGGGTATGGGGAGCAAAATCAGTTCTGACTGAGAACCCTTGGTCTAACCTCTAATCTGCTTAAGGAATAGCTCAATTCCAAAAAGAGAGAAGATTCTGGTTCAGTTCAGAATTGGATAGGTTGTATGACAAGAGGTAGAAAGAGCTGTAGGTGGCGAGAAGGCTGCTCATCAGGCTGGCATCGAGGAAAGCTGGAGCATCCACTGACTCTCACAATAAGTGAGCCTGCAATAGAGTAAAAGGCCCCACCGGGGCAATGAGCACAAGGAGTCAACAGTGGCCTGCTCTGGGGGCCTTACAGATATGATAGGATACCCCACAGTGGCTGATGTGGTTCCTGCTAGCCAGTTTAGTGTTGTTTTGAATCTTTTAACACCTCCAAGGTGCTGCCAAGAATTCTTGCATTTGCCAGTGAACCAGGTTGGGAACCACAATCTCAGCTTGAGTTCTGCAAATACCCCTCTCTAACGAGGGTTTTTTAACTGAGAAAATTGACAAACATTCATTGAGTGCCAGACCCAAAGCAAACGCTGAGCTGGGCGCTAAGGCTATGACACAGACATGCTGGACGTGATCCTGGCCTTCTCAGAGCCCACAGGCAGTTGAGGAAGTCAGACTGTTAAATAAGAGATTGCAAAAGTGAGATAGATTATCTGGGCTTTGGTTTGCTCATCTGTCAAGTGGTGAGAACAGTCTTCTCATCCACCCTCACAACTGGGGTGGTCATGAGCAATGCTTGTGGGATGCCACGCCCTGGGGAAAGGACAGACCAAGACACAGATAAGGCAGAAAAGTGGGGAAAGAGATAGCGACTGAACTCTGTGAGCACAAAGAGAAGGTCAAGCCCGTTCTATCCATCAAACAAAGTGAGGCCAAACCCAGATCTGTCGCTGATCTCCCATGTCTCAAGTGTGACCAGGTATACTTTCCGGGCATCTGAGTCTCTCTAAAATCCCACAGCCTCATGTTGAGATGGACAACAAGCAATATGGGTAACATGATCATTGAGACAGAAAGTCCACGTTTTGCAAGGCCATTAACCTGGTGTCCCCTCCTGCCCTCAGTGTGTTGTGAGGCAGGAAGCAGAAGCTGCTGAAAGACAATCTCTCTTTCTCTTTTCATGGGCTCCTGAGTAAATTAAATTTCATAGATTCAGCTGGGTATGGTGGAGACCCTAAAATCAAAATGACTTAAAGATATATATTTATTTTGCCCTCATGTGAATGTGTGAACAGGAATGGCCTGTCTGCTCCCAAAGTCACAGGGCCCAAGCCCCTTTTCTCTTGTTTGTCTGCCATCCCTGGATTGTTGCCCTCATCTGCAGGGCACCAGATGGCTCTCTACCATGGCTGCATTCCAGCCACAAGGAAGAAGAGCGGGGAGAGGGCATGCCTGGGCCCTTCACGGGCATGAGCCAGAAGTTTCTCCAGTGGTGTGCTGCATCCCACTGGCTCCAAGAAATGATTGTGCATATCTCTTCCCAACCCACATCTGTAGCTTGAAATCAGCTGTGGTGACAGCATTTACACCATAGAAATTGGTAAACACTGCAGAGAGGGCTGTAGTTCCCCTGGAAAGCTGGTTGTTAAACACATACCAGCACACCCCTGTCTTCTGCTCAGAATCCATCAATGAGAACTTAGTGATAAGGTCACCCCTCAGCTGCAAGGGAAGCTAAGAAATTTCATCTCCAGCTGCACAGCCATGTGCCCAGCTACAAATCATACTACTGTGGCATTAGAGTAGAGTGGATCCTGGGAGCAACCAGCAGGCTCAGCCCCCAGACATGTAGAGGGGATTATGCCCATGGTCTTGGCAGAGAAGAGGGAGAAGGTGGGAATCTTTGAGAAGAGGAAGATAATTCCCCAAAGCCAACCAGGAGATGGTCTGGATACCACATGTGGTGGAGGTGGTTTTGGTGACCCCTTCACACAGCCCAAATGGCTCCAGGCAGGTTCCCATGCATGCGGCCTGACCTGGTCCACAGGAAGCATCGGCCAGTCCCGAGAGCAGAGCACAACCCCCTGCCCACTTCCATGGCCATATGAGCCCTGAAGCCCTCCCCACCAGCCTGAGGTGAAGGCAAATACCTCCCACTTCCCCACTCCAGCAGCTTTCTCCAAAATCTCCCCAACCAAAATCCTTCTTTCTTCTCCAATTCCCTCCAGGATGAGAGGTTTTTAGAGTCATGAAACAAGTTTTCCAGGATTCCTTTGAAAAATGCATATCCTGGGCTGCCTTGCCACTCACTTTGGTGTTTGCTCTCCATTTTATCTCAGAAGCTCAGCAGAAACCTCCAGTCTACTATACTCTGCTTTTTTTCACAACGAGCTAAGCCCCAGCTACTGTGGACTATTGCAAACACATGATCCATGCCCTAGATGCAGCTGGTAACACTGAATGGTAACACTGATAAGCAACTGGGGGGTCAGTCCCCAAACCCTGACAGTCATCACAGTTCCTGGTCTCCATCTCAGAGGCTCTGCTTCTGAGAGTCCTGTCTTCTATCATCCCAAGTCCATCCCCACCCACCTGAGCAGTATGGATTAGATGGTCCTGCCCAGGACCCCATACTTCAGATGGTTCTGCTCTAGCCCTTGTCTGGCTGTACCCCTGCTTCCACAATGAGGAGTTCACAGGCCCATCAGGACATGACTAACCACACATGACCCCCCTCTACAACATGTCCCAGGTACCCAGGACTGGAATTCCCTGAGCCTCCTTCCAGGCCTGGGCAAGCTTCCTCCCTGATTCTGTCCTCCAGTAGCAAAATGAGCCACTGGTGTGTGTGCCTCAAGGCCCATGAGATGGCCAAGACTGGCTAATTGGTGAGAGGTGTCTACAGAGCCTGGACAGTAACTGGGGTGTCCCCATTCCTGCATGTGAGGCCCCTGATAGAGCAAGGCCAAGCCAGGGTGGGGAGAGAACCAGGGTGGGCTGTGAGTTGAGGGCTGGCTAGCCCTATGCTGCCACAGTGCAGTGCAGAATTCTAAGTCTGAGAATTCTAAATTTAAACCCAGTTTTCTAGGTCATTACAAAGGTACATTTCTCAAAGTAAGAAAAAAGAAATATATTTCACTTTACTTTGTAAGCTTGATTTTCAAATATATATGCATATAATATGACGACCTTCATCTGTCGTCTTGCCCGGGCCCCCCAAATGTTAGGATCAGCCTATCCCTGAGAGCTCCTGTCTTTTGGCCCTGTGTTACTCAGACCGGAAAATGGTATTCACGGGTTATCTCCATCTCCAAGTAACTCAGCAATCAGGCTGACGAAGGATGGAACCGGCATCTGCTTTGTGCTTGCACAAGTGGCTTCCTTTGGCATCTGGAAGAGTATTCGCAAAGCATGAAACAGGTGGGTCCTTGGCGGTGGGGGGAGGGCAGACTTGGCTGTAGTTTGACAGAGTTGTTAAAGTCAGCAGGATCATTTGACAGTAGAAGGGACAAGGCAGAGAGTGGGTGAGTGGGGCTGAAGATTTACTATTTAACATGTGCCCTTAATTGAAGAAAATTATTCACTTTGGCATGTAATCCACTGGAAGGTTCTAAGTGGAAACATTTGATATCATCTATTCCAATGGTTTCCAGGCTTTTTTATCAGCAAAATCAAAAAGATTTATCAGAATGAAAACTTACATGAAATCCCAATAGTAAAGTAGCCAAAAGTGATAAACAGGTTCTTCAGACTGTTTAAATCCTTGCTGATTTTTGGAAAATACTTCATATTTATAGGTATCTCTAAAGGTCCTCCTCAGAGGTCTAGGTTTCCCAGAGCAGGGATTAGAGAGCACTAACCTAGCAATGGTAGGTGGCAGTGGCTGAGGCCTGGCCAACGTCCACCCTCCCCTTTTCTGCTATCAGCCTTCACTCCTGCTAAGGCTATGTGGTCTTGAAAGAGAATCGGCTGTCAGAGGCAGAGACTGAGTTCTGATCAGACGTGGGAGGGAGCCCCTGGATCCATCCGTACATGAAGCCGGGCTTCTCAACCACATGAGCCAATACAATTCCCTTCTCTACCTAGGACAATTTGGTTGGACTTTTGTCATTTGCCCAAAACAGAGCCATGACTGGTCCAACCCACACATTTTACACATGAAGATTCTAAAACCCAGAGAGGGGACGAGCACTGCCCAAGGCTACCAGGATCCCAGTCAAGAGCCAGGACTAGGACCCCACTCTCCACATAAAAGATCACTTTTGTATTTTTAACTTCTCCGTGTCCTTTTCTATTTGTTATTTATATTTGTATTTGTTATTTATATTTGTATTTGTTAAGAGCAACTATGACTTTTGCATGTGGATGAGACTTCTAGAAGGGGAAGAAACCGTGGAAAGAAGTTTCCTGGAATTCAGCCAAAGGAGGCCAGCCCACGCTCCGGGAGACTAGCTTTCCAGGGAGGGGGCGCGCTTCGGCGTCTTCTGAGAGCCTGGGAAGGTCACACTGTCTGAATCAATCTCTTCTACCTTCTCTGCTGCCGGCAAATTCCACCAACAAAGTATCTTTCTCCTAGACTAAGCATGGTCTTCTTCAGATTTTTCTTTTAAAACTCAACCCTTCAGGGCAGGAATGTCATCCTCTACCCCTAACTCCATCATGGGAGGAAGTTGACCAACCCTGTGTCTCAGACCAGAGGACCCCAGGAAAGCCTGGGATCTAATGTGCTGGGGGCAAGAAAGTGCTGCCATGGGTGTTCATAAAGTCCTGGAGAAGGTGAAGACGCCGTGGGAGAAGAGAGAAGTCCTCTGAGTGAACGCCCAATGGGACAGCAGAGAGGCCCAAAGGAGCAGTGAGAGATGAGACAGACCTGGGTTCAAATCCTATTCCAGATGATTTCTTCTTGGATATCACCTGGCAAATTATTTAACTTCTCTGAGCCTCAGTTTCCTCACCTGTGAACTGAAAGCACAAATACAGTTGGCTCTTGGTATCCATGCGTTCTGCAGTTGAGGATTTGATCCACAGCTGGTTGGATCCACAGATGTGAAACCCGCAAATACAGAGGGGAGACTATGGGAACATGAGCATCCTCAGATTTTGGAATCCACAGGGGTCCTGGAACTGATCCCCCACAGATACCAGGGGCCAACTCTACCTGTTTTGTCATGAGGATGAAATAAGCACGTAAAGCAGCCAGTTGGTAGCAAGTGTTTAATAAATGAGTTGCCTTTGCTCAAAAGAAAAAAGCAACCATCTCAATGGTAGTGAGTCATTTCCAGGATTCTGACTCTTTCAGTACACAATAGATAGTGAGTTTAGGGGGAAGGAACTGCTTCCCTAGGTGGAAGCAGCTGGAGTATCAATGCAGCAGAGCCCACGGCGGTCCCCCAACCAGTCCCAGCTCTGCACAGCCTCTGGACTCAGGAGCAGCCAGTCTGGCCAGTGGCTCATGGCTGGGACTGGCAATTGCCACCATTCTCATGTCAGTACATCTGTACACACACCAGGCAGCACGCCTTTCCTCCAGCCCAGCAGGCAGCAGGGTTCCCAACCACAGGCAAGGGTGCCCCATGCCCAGGAGTGCAGGCAAATGGCATACAAAGGCCCCAAGGCACAGGCGGGAGGGGGCTTGGTGATGATGATGTGTAGCTTGAGGAATTGGGGCTCAGAGAGGTTAAGGGATTTGTTGATTGTCACCCAGCAAATGATAGCCAGGCTGGGGCTGAAAAACAGACCTATCTATTCTTACCTAGGATCCTTTTCCCTGGCCACCTTGTCTAGGGGACCATTTTTAATACTTCAAAATATACCATCTGGAAAGGACTTTCTGTAGAAAGGGTTGTTGAAATCAGAATTAGGGACAGAGCTAGATCATGGGGAGAAACAAACATAAAGTAGGCTAACACTGGTTGTTTCTCCCTTCCTAAGGCTCCCTCGTCTTCCTTGAGAGCCCCCTGTTGGAGGGGAAGATAGAAAAAGTCTCCCATGACAGTATTAAGAACTTCATATGCTGCTCCCCAAGGGCATCTGCATTTGAAAAGTAGAGCTGAAGGTAGTGTTTAGGCCTCATGACTGTACTGGAGGGATTCCAGGCACAGTCTCCCTGTGTCAGTACCGCCCGCTCCTACCTAGGAACCAGTCTAGGGCTGAGCACTCCTCCAGGAAGGGTCAGGAAGCCGAGTTGGGGAGGTGAGTCAGGCCCAGTTCTGCGGCTGAGACTGGGGCCTGAGCTGGGAGTGCAGGAATTGCAGCATGTTCAAAGACATGTCACCGGAATAATGGAATACCCTAGCCACGGGCCAGGCTGACCTCCCAAAGTATGTGTTTGGGAGTTTGCAGCTGGAGTCCAACTGCTTGCAGAGAGCCAGGCCCACCCGGACGCAGGCAGGCGGTAGCCCTTTCCACTCCCACTGCCAGGCCTGGAGCAGAGCAGTGCGCAGAGCTCCCCCTGACAGCATTTCTCAGGCAGGCCCGGACACCCCCATGGCACACCCCCACACCAGCAGACCCAGAACCTGAGCCAACAAGGATGCAGGAGGATGCATGGACAGTGGGGAGGCCAGATGGATAGGAAGAAACAAGACAACGGAGGACCCTCGAGTGGAGGGGTTGGGGGACCTGCCTCAGCGGAGCCTAAGGCAGGGCCTGCTCAGATCACTGTTCCCAGTGCCTCTCCTACCCCCTTCTGTTTCTCCACAAGATGAATTCTCATGAAGCTTTTAGGCACTCTGCTGAGTAAAAGGGGCTTATTGTATTGGGCAGCTGGTCATTACAGACAGCCACGTGGGCGTTTGTATGGGACAGCTGACCTCTCTGTAGGACAGGGATCTGCTGACAGAGGTGACCTCAGGGACTGAGGACTTTGACCCAGCCCAGGTAGGCTGAGGTGGGCTGTAGAGGACCTCTTCCAAAATGCAGCTCCATGGCTGCCCTCCACGCCCTGGGGCCTTGGCACCAGCAGCAGCTCCATGGATCTCATGTCATACCAACACCACGAAATTCTCCTCTGTCACAAAGCCACACAGTTATTCATACCATACCCAGGAGGTGGGGAGGGGGCAACTTCAAAGCCATCGAGGGCTATCAGGGAGGAAAGTGGGATGGGTTTGGGTCACAGCCCAAAGATGATGGCTCTGAGCTCCTGGGCTGGCATTCCCCCTTCCCTGGGGTCCCTCAGGTGTCCACCAGTTGCCTAAAAGGCCAAAGCTACAGGGGTTCCCACTTCATGAGCAGAAAAGGGGGCTCATCAGAAGGCCCTCCCTGAGTGTCCCTGCCCTGGCTCCAGGTCCAGGGTGGCACCTCAGCTAAGTACCACTAAAAGCAGGGCTCTCAGCTCCTCTCCCCAGAGTCCCAGCAGAGACCTCTCACCCTCCTCTATGCCCACCCACAGCTCCCCCTGCCTCTTCTGCCACACTGAGCAAGAACTCAGATTGTGCAAAGCCCCACAGCACACACACACACACACCTTCACACAATAACCAAGACTGGCAGACGCACACTACCATACCCACATATACTCCCTCCCAAATATAACTATTTCACACCCAGCACACTCACGCTAATGCACATTCATGCAAATAGACACAAATGTTTGCACACTCTTTCACACACACCTAAACATTCGCACCCACACAGTGATTCAGATGCTGGTATAGAATCTCACAACTGAACACACACTCCCACAAGTATACACGTTCACACAGATAAACACTCACTCATATTCACTCACGCACACACACATCCTCACATGTAAGCATTTGACTGTTAACCAGCTGACCCCAGTGGTTTTCCTGGGGTCAAAAAGGGGTCATAGAGGTCAGGAGTCACTAGCTCCTACACCCAATTCTGTAATGGCCCCTCCTCACGCTCAGCCATGGCTGCCTCCCCAGGACTCCCTCCCCACCCCAGGGGCATATGGTCTGGACTCTTTTGCTACCCCACTAAATAAACCATGGTCATCTATGATGCTCTTTACCTTAGTCAAGCCATTTTCCTTGCCTGAACCATCCCCTACAATGTCCTATCTTTCCAACCCTACCCAACCTGCTAGACCCCAAAAGTCACTGCCCCCAGTGAAGCACTGCTGCCAGCACTGAAACACACTGACCTGGGAGCAAGCTTGCACCCTGGGAAGAGTGTACGCCCACGCAGGTATGCTCTGAGCCCAGGGGTCCCTACCCGTTTCCTGGGTATGACTCTTGTCTCACTCATGAAATAGCAAGTCTTGAGGCCCAAGGAAAAAACTGTGACTCCCTTCTCCTGTGGCCCCAGAACACATACTGTAGAGCTGGGCTCTCAGCTCAGCTCTGCACAGAGCCACTGCCCCAGATTCATTCTATTCCCATTAGGTCTTCCCAGTTGAAAGGCATCCACGCTGGGGTCAGACATACCCAAGCACAAATCCCAGCTCCAATTCGAACTGTAAAACTTGGGCAACCTCCCCTACATCTCTTGGCTTCACTTTCCTCATCTAAAAAAATGAAGATAATAATCTCTCCCTTGTAGGTCTAAAATGAAGATACGGATGTAAAATAGCCTGCACAATGCCTACCCCATAGTAAGTCCTCAACCCACCATGGTGCCCTCCTCCCTTGTCCCTACCATCTCCATGCCCACAATCCAAGGGGTTTACCCCTCAGGATGAAGTAGACTAGAGCACGTTCAAGGGAACCTAGGGGCACCTGGCTCCAGCCCACACCCCCACTCAAGGCTGTGTCTAGGTCTGTTATCCTCATGTGGAGTCCCAGAGTTCCAGGACATCTTTGATTAATAAGAAAGCAGAAGGATAAGCCTCATGATAATTAATAAATCATTAGCAGCACTACTTCTCATCAGATAAGTCCATTAATTGTTCCCATTTCCTTACAAAACGCCCAGGCCTGGGGGCCCCTCACAGTGAGCTGATTTTATGAGAAATCCAAGCCCATGAAAGAAAGCAGAGCCCTTGTGGGGAGAGTAGCATTCACCTGCAGGGGTGGTCAGGCTAGTATATGCCCAACCCATACCTTTGACCTTTGAGAGAGCAGGCCTTGAAACCCCTCTGGGATCAGAACTCACAAAACAAGTTCTGACAGGGCTCCCCAAAGGGAACTCAAAGACTCTGAACCCAGATGGCAAACAACTCTCTGGCAACACCACCGGTTGATGATCAGTGTCTGTTGTAGCATACTAAAAAGCCACATCTAAATTGAAAGACAAAAAGGTCCTGATAGATTAGCAATGCCTTTCAGGGGCATGGCACAGGACATGAAGGCACAAGGGGCAAGCTATTCATTCATTCACTCATTAATTCATTCCTTAATTCATCCTACAAATGATTAGTGATTATTAAATGCTATGCAAGAAGCTAAGGAGATCACATGGAGAAAAAATAGACAGCTCCTGATTTCACAGGGTTTATATTTGCCATCTCTAAAGTTCTGTTTCTTTTCAGGGGAGGAAACTATAACAGGAAAGAGGCTTCCCAAAGCCATACTGAGGGTCAGGGCAAAAACATCTAAAGTTCCTTCCCTGTCCTCTTGCCAGCTCCTCCTTCCTTCAAAGGAGCAGAAAAGGGATCCCAGCTCCCCAGCTCCCACTACACCTCCACACGCAGCTGTTCTGCCATCTTTTTGTGCACCCACCTGGACTCTGAGAACAGCAGCCCATTCTCATTCATGTTGGAGAAATGCTTTTGAACACCTATTGCGTACAGGAACACTGAACTGGGGCACACAGAAACTACCCCCCAGAAGCTAGTTGTCTGGTTAAATGGAAAGGCTTACTTAAATAATAATAATAATAATCATAATAACAACAACAAAGAAAAATGACTGTGGAGAACAAGAGGCATGCCTTATTAAAGTGCTCTGAAATCTTAAAGGAAAAAGCATTATTGCAAGCTGAGGAATCCAGGAAGGCTTTCTGAAGAAAAAGTGGTAAGTTAGAAAGGAATTAAAAAGAAGGTTTGGAGGCAGATCACGGAGGGCTTTCAAAGCACTACTAGGGAGTTTAAATTTTTCCTTTGGCTCCTCATTTGTTCCCCCAAAAGGTCTAATCAGAGAGTACCCTTGGATAAACCTGGTTTATCTTCCTGTAGCATCAATCTTACTTATAGATTTGAAAGGGAAAGGTTTTTATTTGGAGATTCTTGAAAGTTTTGTTACACCTACACAAAAATAAGTTCCAAGTAGATTAAAAACTAAACATTAAAACAATAAAATTAAGAAAATACTAAAATTTAAAAATAGGAGAATATTTATATATACTTGAGATGAGAAAAACTTGCTGAGTAAAAGAGACCCTGCAAAAAAAAAATGAGTAGAACCATGGCAGGCCAGCCTTACAAATCTGGGATCCAGGCTCATCCCTGCAGACATAGGATCCATGCCTGCTTTTGCAGAGCCAGGATACAGGCCTGCCCCAGTCCAGGCCAACACCCATGAACCCAGGCTCCAGGTGTACCCCACAGACCCAGTCACCAGGCCAGCCTCACTGAACCCAGGCACCAGGCACATCCACCCACCGACCCAAGTAACAAGCCATACTGACTGAAGACTCCAGTAGCAAGCCTGCCTGCAAATCCACCAGACAGCCCAAACAGAATCTCTGGGCTTGTTGACTAGTGAAGGGCTTTCCCTGTTGAAGCGAGTCTGTCAATACAGGAAGAGGTGCTTATATCTTAAAATGCAAAGACACCAACACAAGACCACAGGATCATGTGTAATCAGAGAAGCTTGACACCACCAATGGAACAAAATAAAACACATGATGTAAATCATCGTGCCAAAGGGATACCTGTACACCAGTGTTTACTGCAGCACTATTTACAATAGCGAAGAGTTGGAATCAGTCCAAATGTCCATCATCAGATGAGTGGATAAGGAAACTGTGGTATATCTACACAATGGAATTTTACTCTGCTATAAAAAAGAATGAAATACTACCATTCGCAACAACATGGATGGACTTAGAGAAAATTATATTAAGTAAAACAAGTCAGGCACAGAAAGAGAAATAGCACATGTTCTCAGTTATTTGTGGGAGCTAAAAATAAATAAATAAATAAACACAAACAAGTAAAGGGTGGGGGGGAAGAAGACACAACAATCAAAACAATTCCTTGAACTTGTTAAGACAAGTAAATAGATATGATGTAGCAAGGAGGGAAGAGAGGGAGGGAGGAAAGACAAACAGGTAAAGGGTCATGAAAATCAACTACAATGTATATTCGGAAGTTAAAATAAAATAAAAAGAATTATATTAAATTCACGCACACACACACACACACACACACACACACACACACACACACACAAAAGAAATCAGTATCTATGAACTGCCTGGCAAATAATTCAAAACAATCATTTTAAAGAATCTCAGTGAGCTACAAGAGAACAGAGATTGACAACTGAATGAAATTAGGAAATCAATATATGAACAAAATGATAAGTTCAACAAAGAGATAGAAACCATAAAAAAGATTCAAAAACATTCTGGAGCTAAAGAGCACAATAACTAAACTGAAAAATTAGAGAACTTCAATCACCAGACTTGATCAAGTAGAAGAAAAAATCAGCACCCTCGAAGACAGGTCATTTGAAATTAGCTAGTCAGATGAACAAAAATAAAAATGAATGGAAGAGTAAAGAAAGCATAAGGTGTTTATGGGACATCATCAAGTGAACCAATATATACATTATGGGAGTCACAGAAAGAGCAATAAATGAGAAAGGGACAGAAAGTTTACTTAAAGGAACACTGGATCAAATTATTTTTCCATTTAAACTTCCCAAATCTGGAAAAGTAAATAAATATCCAGATCCATAAAGCCCAAGGAACCCCCAAATATATTAAACATAAAGAGATCTTCACTGAGACATATTATAATCAAATTGTTGAACACCAAAGACAAAGAGAAAATTTTGAAGGCAGCAAGAGAAAAGTGATTCATCATATACAAGGGAACCCACATAAGGCTATCAGTGGATTTATCAACAGAAACCTTGCAGGCCAGGAGAGAGTAGGATGATATGAGGATACTTCAAAAAGTTCATGGAAGGAGGGATTGAGGAGGGACAGGTTAGGTAAAGGGCATAAAGAAAAAACATGATCTGTAATAATAATATGCTTATAATAAATAATTTAAAAATAAAAGTAAAACAAAAATAGTTCATGGAAAGTAGAATAGAAAAATTATACAGATAATTCCACAAACTTTTTGAAGTACCCCTGTATATTCAAAATGCTGAAAGAAAAAACTGCCAACCAATAATACTACACCATCAAACCTGTCCTTCAGAAATCAAAGAGAGATCAAAACTGTCCCAGATAAACAAGCTGAGGAAGTTCATCACCTCTAGACCTGCCTTGAAAAAAATGCTAAGGGGAGTTCTTCAAGTTGAAACAAAAGGACACTAACTAACAGCATATGAAAGTATAAAACTCACTGTAAAGATAAGAATATATTCACATTCAAAATACCATAATATTATAATGGTGGTATTTAAATCACTTTTAACTCTGGTATAAAAGTTAAAGACAAAAATACTTAAAATAGCTATACTACAATAATTTGTTAATGGACACACAATATAAAAATATGTAAATTGTGACATCAATAACATAAAATGTGGGGATAGGTGAAATTAAAGTCTAAAGGTTTTGTATGTGGTTAAAAGTAAGCTGTTATCAGCTTAAAATGCACTGCTATAATTATAAAATGTTCTATGTAAGCCTCATGGTAACCACTAAGAAAAAACCTGTTAGATATACAAAAGATAAAGAAAAAGAAATCAAATCATACTACTACAAAAGATTCATCAAATCACAAAGGAGGACAACAAGAAAGGAACAAAGCAACTACAAAACGGTAAGAAAACTTTAACAAAATGACAAAAGTACATCCTTACCTATTAATAATTACTTTAAATGTAAATGAATTAGATATACAGTGGCTAATGTATTTTTTAAAAAACAACAAGATACAACTATAGTTTGCTGCTACAAGAGACTGACTTCAGCTTTAAGGACACACATAAATTGAAAATAAAGAGATTGAAAAAGATATTCCAAGCAAATGATAACCAAAAGAGACAGAAAAAGATATTCCAAGCAAACAATAACCAAAAGAAATGGCTTTAATTATATGAGATAAAATAGACATTATGTCAAAAACTGTCACAAATACGAAGAAGGTCATTATATAGTGATAAAGAAGTCAATTCATCAAGAGGATATAATAGTTATAAATATACATACATCCAACATAGGAGCACCTAATATATAAAGCAAAAAATAACAGAACAGAAGGGAGAAATTGACAGCAATACAACATTGGTAGGGGATTTCAACACCCTACATTCATTAATGGATAGATTGTGCAAACAGAAAAATTAACTTTTACCAAAAGGGTAGGGGAGATTGAACTATACTTTAAACCAAATGAATTCTTCAGACATATACAGAACATTCCATCCAACAGCAACACAATACATATTCTTTTCAGGTGGACATAAAGTATTTTCCAGGATAGATCATATGTTAGACTACAAACAATTATTGACAAATTTAAGAAGATAAAAACCATATTGAGTATTTTTTCTGATCATAATGGCATAAAACCAGGTATCAATAACAGGAATAACCTTAGAAAATTCACAAATATGTGGAAATTAAACAACATGCTCCTGAACAATCAATGGGTCAAAGAAGAAATCATAATGGATGTTTTAAAATATCTTGAGACAAATGAAAATGGAAACACAACATACCAAAACTTATGGGATACAGCAAAAGCAGTCCTGAAGGATAAGTTTATAACAATAAATGCCTATTTTAAAAAAGAAGAAAGATCTCAGATAAACAACCTAATTTTATACCTCAAGGAACTAGAAAAAGGAGAACAAAGTTAGCCCAAACTTAGCAGAAGAAAAGAAATAACAAAGATCATAGCAGAAATAAATAAAATAGAGACTAGAAAAATAATACAAAATATCAACGAAATTAAAAGTTGCTTTTTTGAAAAGATAAAATTGACAAACATTTAGCTAGGCTGACAAAGAAAAAAGATAGAGGACTCAAACATAATCAGAAATAAAAGATAAGACCTTAGACCTGATACCACAGAGTTACAAAGGATTATAAGAAACTGCTTTGAACAATGATACACCAAAAAAATTAAATAGCCCAGAAGAAATGGATGAATTTCTAGAAACATACAACCTATCAAGGCTGATACACAGAGAAATAGAAAACCTGAACAGACCATTAACCAGTAAAGAATTTAAATCAGTAATAAAAAGTTTATGATCAAAGATGGCTTAACTGCTGATTTCTACCAAACATTTAAAGAATTAATACCAATTCTTCTCAAACTCTTGCAGAAAACTAACAAGGAGGGAATATTTCCAAACTCATTTTGAGGCCAGCATTACCCTGATACCAAAGCCAGACAAGAACACTACAAGAAAAGAAAATTACAGGCAAATATCCCTGGTGAGCATAGATGCAAAAATCTCCAAAAAAATACTAGCAAATCAAATTTAACTGCATGTTAAAAAGATCATCCACCATGTGCCAATGGGATTTATCCCTCGGATGCAAGGATGGATCAAAATATGTAAATCAATAAATGTGACACACCTTATTAGTATAACGAAGAACATAAAACACATTATCATCTCAATAGATGCAGATAAGTCATCTGACAAAATTCAACATTGGTTCATGGCAAAAACTCTCAAAAAAACAGGTACAGGAGAAATGTACCTCAAAACAATAAAAACCATATATGATAAGCCCACAGCTTACATCATACTCATTGTGATATGTTTAAAAGCTTTTCCTCTAAGATCAAGAACAAAACAAGAATACCCACTCTCACCACTTCTATTCAACATAGTACTGGAAGTCCTAGCCAGAGCAATCAAGCAAGAAAAAGAAATGAAAGACACCCAAAAAGGAAAGGAAGAAATAAAGTTATCTCTGTTTGCTGATGACATAATTCTATATATAAAAATAACCATAAAGACTATAATGAAAAACTGTTAGAATAAACATATTAAGTAAGGTTCCAGATTACAAAATCAACGTACAAAAATCAGTAGCATTTCTATACACTAACAATGAACAATCAATAAAAGAAATCAAGAAAACAACCCCATTTATAATACAGATGGTCCCCAGCTTATGATGGTTAGACTTGCAATTTTTCAATTGTATGATGGGTTTATCAGGATCTTAAATGAAGTTTTGATTTATAATATTTTAGACTAATGATGAGTTTATTGGGATGTAACCTCATCATAGATCAAGGAGCATCTGTATTTCAAAAAACAAACAAAAAAAATTAGATGTAAATTTAACCAAGGAGGAGAAAGATCTGTACACTGAAAACTGTAAAACATTGGTAATAGAAATTGAAGATAACTCAGATAAATAGAAAGATATCCCATGTTCATGAATTGAAAGAATTAATATTATAAAAATGTCCATAGTACTGAAAATGATCTGCAAATTCAATGAAATCCCTATTAAAATTCTGATGGCATTTTTCACAGAAATAGAAAATACAGTACTAAAATTCATATGGAACTTCAGAAGATCCTGAATAGCAAAAGCAATCTTGAGAAAGAAAAACAAAGCTGAAGGCATCACACCACCTGATTGAAAAATATACTACAAAGCTATAGTAATCAAAACAGTATGATACTGGCATAAAAACAGACTTATAGACCAATGGGACAGAATAGAGAACCCAGAAATAAATTCACACATTTACTGTCAGGTGATCTTTGACAAAGTTGTTAAGAACACACAATGGGGAAAGGATAGTCTCTTCAATAAACGGTATTAGGAAAACAGGACATCCACATGCAGAAGAATGAAAATAGACTCTTATCTCACACCACATACAAAAAACCAACTCAAAATGGATTAAAGACATAAACTTAAGACCTGAAACTGTAAAATCACTAGAAGGAAACAGAGAGAAATCTTCTTGACAGTGGTCTTGGCAATAATTTTTTGGATATTATTCCAAATGCATAGGCAACAAAAGCAAAAATAGACAAATGAGATTGCATCAAACAAAAAAGCTTCTGGACAGAAAGGGAAATAATCAATGGAGTGAAGCAACAACCTACAGAATAGGAGAAATATTTGTAAATCATACATCTGATAAGGTGCTAATATCCAAAACATGTAAGGAACTCCTACAACTCACTAGCAAAACAAAACAAAATAAAACAGAAAAATCAAATAACCCTATTAAAAAATGGGCAGAGAACCTGAATAGACATTTTTCCAAAGAAAACATACAAAATGCCCACTGGTATATGAAAAAATGCTCAACATTACTTATCATCAGGGAAAGGTAAATCAAAACCACAAAAAGATGTCACCTCACCCCTGTTAGAAGGGCTATTATCAAAAAGACAATTGTTGGTGTTGAAAAGGGAACTCTTATACACTATTGGTGGGAATGTAAATTAGTAAAGCCATTATGGAAGATGGTATATAGATTCCTCAAAAACACAGAAATAGAACTACTATATGATCCAGTCTGTGTATAGCTCCAAGGAAAATGAAATCAGTGTCTGGAAGAGATATCTGCACTCTTGTATTCATGAAGCACTCTTTACAATAGCCAAGATATGAAAGCAGACTAAGTGTCCATCAATGAATAAATGAATAAGGAGATGGAGATGGAGACGACATAGATTTACGTATAGATATATAGATGTAGATATGGATATACACACACACATAAACACACACAATGGGACATTATTCAACCTTAAAAAAGAAGGAAATTCTGTCATTTGTGACAACATGGATGAACCTTAAGGACATTATGCTAAGTGAAATAAACCAGGCACAGAAAGACAAATACTGCATGATCTTACTTAATATGGGGGAACTAAAAATGTCAAACTCATAGGAGCAGAGAGTAGACTGATGTTGCCAAGAGGCTAGGGGAGGAAGGGAAATAAGGAGATATTGGTCAAAAGGTACAAAGTTTCAGTTATGCAGGATGAGTAAGTTCTGGAAATTTAATGTACAGCGTGCTGATTATGATTAATAATACTCATACTGTGTCGTATTCTTGAAATTTGCTAAGACAGTAGATCTTAAATGTTCTCACCACAAAAATAAGGGTAAATGCGTGAGGTGACGGATATGTTAATTAGTTTGGTTATAGTAATAATTTCACAGTGTATATGTATATTAAAACATCATGTTGTATACATGTAATATATGCAAATTTTATTTGCTATTTATACCTCAATAAAACTGGGGGGAAATGAATAAAAATAGGAAGAAATATGGATAATTCTTTATATTTCTCTGCATTTTCCAAATTTTCTGCTACAACCATGTATTGCTCTGATAATTAGAATAAGCAATAACAGTATAATAAAAAAGTAAAAACAAGTAGATATGTGTACTTAAAATTTTAAATTTCTATCAAAACAGAATTAAACACAAATATCAGATGGGAAAAATGTAATAACTACAATAAACGAAGACTGAAAGAGAAAGAAAGATCTGGAAAAACAAATAGCAAATTGTTAATAATGGTTGATTCTAGGGAGTAGAATGGGAGTGGGGGAAGAGGGGTAGTGAGTGTGGGGAGAGAAGAGAATTCCAATTTTTTTGCTTTATAGAGTTCTGTATTGTTTGAGTTTTGCTAGTAAGCATGTATTATTTTTATAATTTTTAAAATGTTTTAAGCAAATTCCAAAACAGAAAGGGTTTATGTTGTGCATGCACAAGGAAAATCAGCAAAATTCTGCTGATCTCTGTTGACCCATGTCATTTTTTCAAGGGTTAGATAACAGAAAGTGATACGTGCAGCAACACACGGAACAATTCAGTTCTCTCAGTTATGCAGAAAGCGACACCTTCTAGTTAAAGTGAAGCGAGAGCCTGACTAGCAAAATATTTGGCTGATGTCTCAAGCCACCACTAGGGCTGGGCAGGGCATATGTTTTCTCAGCAATTCCCTGAAATTATCTGAAAAAGGAGTTTGCCAACTTAGAAACCAGTTTTATTTTCACTTTTACTACATAACACCCACGGGCCTCCCAGATTTCTTCAGCTGCCTGTGATGGTTCCTCTTGATCCCATGTTCTGTTTACAGACCACTGGGCATCTTTCCACTTCTCACCACAGTGAATTGTCCTCAAACACAAAGAAAGCAGAAGTTCTGGGGTTTGGGGTTATTTTTAATTTCCCTTTTTATAGTATCGTAATTTTAAAATTACGTTTTCAACTTTGGAACATGGATCAGTGGTTAAAATAGGGAATCTGAAGCATAAGCTTGTAACCAGTGAAAATATAGAGCTATCGAGGCAAATTCAGAAGAGCAATGAGTCACAGGAGTCACAACAGATGTGCTGTTGACCTTGAGGACCACCGTGTGACCTTGACAGCTACAAGGGCCAGAGCTCTGCCTCAGCCACACCTAGTGAACTGGTAGTGAGCAGCCCCCCTAAAATACTGAGGTGAGTTTTATTTTAGTGGAGATAAAGATGAACATGAAATAATGGTTTGAAGCCATCTCTACTGCAGCGACATTGAAAAAGTCTGCAATTTCAAAGAAAAAAATCACCCAAAGATAAGTAACATACAATAGAGAAAGCTTGACTAAGAGCAATAAAATGAAAAAACAAAATCAAAAAAGCAAGTAAGAAAGTCTCGTAAAGATTTCTTTGAGTGTGTTTCATAAATGCCTCAGATGTTGGAGCTTGAGTAGAAGTGAAGTGGGCGAGGAGCTTCTCTATAGCTAGGACTGTGCCTCTACTCACATCTAAAGGAGGTAGCTGATCTGGAAAAGGTGTCCTTACTGAGCCACACTGTGTACCAATGTGTTTTAGGGGGTTCAAAAAGACAGATTTGAACATCCGAGGGAAGATTGTGGTTACAAATACACAGATATTAATGACTTGGTCCTTTTATCAGTCTTTGTACACTGTAATTCTAATGAGCATCTGTGAAGACATGTCAATTTGTAAAGTCGTTGGTAGTAAAATAACAGGTGGAGATATTTTCTCAAGGTGTGTAGGTCTAAGATCAATATCAACTGGGAAGAAGCAGCACAGACTTCCTGCCCAGATGAGTCAAACTTGGGTGGGTAAAAATGGCAAAAACAGTGACCCAAGGACCACTGCATACAAAGAGTGTTCCTGGAACCTGCCCCACACATGAAGCATACTTCACCCTGACAGGTCCGCTCTTGAGTTCTAAGTGGTAAACCTTTTATTTTTTTATTACTGAAACATAATTGATTATACTCATTTGTGGGGTACAGAGTTCACTATCGGTATTTGTGTACAAGATGTGATGATCAAATCAGGATAGTTGGCATATTTGTCATTACAAAGTGTATTTGTTATTTGTGTCCATTAACCAATTTCTCCCTAACCTCCTCCCCCTTTTCCCCCTCTAGTAACCCCAGTTTTATTCTCTCCTTCTGAAAGTTCAATGTATTATTGTGTCCTTCCTTCCCTCCTTCCTTCCTTCCTTCCTTCCTTCCTTCCTTCCTTTCTTTGCTCCCACTTATGAGTCAGGACATCTGATATTTCTCTTTCTGTGCCTGGCTTATTTAACTTAACACAGCTTTCTCTAAGTTCATCCATGTTGCTGCAAATAGCAGAATTTCATTCTTTTTTATGGCTGAGTAGTATTCCATTGTGTATATATACCACATTTTCCTTATCCAGTCATCTGTTGATGGACATGTAAGTGGTAAACTTTTAATTGAAATTTAGTATAGAAAACTTAACACTTTGAATACCTGTCTCTTAGGGCCACTTTATCACACAAAATGTGTGCTACCTTAATAGGAAGGAGACGCTGCTCTAGGTTTTCAAACTTGAGACTGATGTTTTTCAGAGAAGAAAATATCAACAACGCCATGACTAAAGGCACAAAACTTATTAAGGTGAATAAAGTCTTTTTCCAACAAAATGTCAACAAGTGGTTCTCAGAGATGTTTTACTCAGAATGTTTTCTTCAAGGCTTAATACTCTTAATCAACACCTGCAAGGCAAAACTGAGAGGATTTTATTGCCGTGATTGCTGCCATAAAAATTCAGTTAGAGAATTGGATAAAGAGAGTTGATCAGAGGAACTGAGTATAATTGAAGCTCTTGGTTCATTTGCATGTGTCGAATCTCTTTAATTCAGTAGTATTTTTAGCAACAGCATCCTATCCATTAGCCAATGAAGCATATAAGAATTGTGTTGTCTTTCCTGGTGGCAATAATTTCAAATATTAGTTGATACTTTTGACACAACCCCATTCATCTTTGCTGCCTGCCTTCTTTCTGATATGGTAAGATGAACCTGGATCACCTTGTGCATTTCTTGCCCCAGACCTGGAATAAGCCATTACTCCAGGGTGAAATGGAACCTCTTCCGAAGATGCTTTTCAGAGATCACAACTGTGGTACTTGCAAGTGATGTTCATTGCTACTCTTTGATCATTGCTTCTGAAACTTTTCAGAGGACAGAACTAGAGAATTCTTTTTAAGATAAAACAGATCATGAGCTCCCACTGATACTTCCAATCAAATTTTAAACTATAGAGATTTTAATTAACCTAATATTTTCTTTCTTTCTCCCATGATGAAACTCGTGGTTCCTAAAAGCATCAGTACAATTACTTATTTGTTTTATCCCACCATGGTGCAGGCTAAAGTTTTAAATTAGCAATACTAATAGTACCAACAATAATATAATTAATAAAAATAGTTTAAGAGTTTTTGGTTTTTGGTTTTTGTTTGCTTGTTTGTTTAGTTCTTTTTGTCTATAGGGTTTATCCTAGGGATGTACAGTCAAATTACTATGTCTTGAAGTCACTGGGAATACCTCCTCTCTGTGTGGCTATGCCAACAATGCAAAATTCCTAATAACCAAATATGACAACTTCACAATCAGGAAGAATAATAACTGCAAAGAAATAACAAAGCATCAGCTATGTTTAAATGACACACAAAAAATTCATTGGTTACTTTTGGAGGATGCTAGAAACCAACTCATTGCTTTGAAAATTGATAACCAAATCAAGTATTTATCTTGCCTTCTTATGTGAACTGTACGTCAGAGTAGCCAAATAGTTGATAAGGGGAAATTTCTCTTTATAGAAATATTACAGTTCAGAAATGTGGAAGGCATGACAGAATGAGAAAATCAGCATTTGCCACCTCTAATGAAATAATGAATCTAGTGTATGAGCAACGGCTGAAACAACACAAAGAGGGAGAGACAGCTTACGATGGAACTGCACAGTACCACTTACAGTTAACTATCCCAAAAATCTCAACCTGAATCTGATCAAGCCTTTAGATCGAACTACCAAATTACAGAAAATACTGGTGGCAAAGGAGCATGTCACATACCACCACTAGTGGGCAATCAGCAGAACCCAGAGTGCTTAAATCAGTACAGAACAAATGACCCATTTATTTCAAAAAAATAAGTTGCAAGGGAAATAAAGAGATAGAAGGAATATTCACAGATTTGAAAGAGACTTAAGAGATATATCAACCAATTGCAATGCATGGATCTTATTTGGATCCTGATTTGAACCAATTGTGAGTGAATGTGTGTGTTCTAGTAATTAATTTTTTAAATGTGCAATAACTGTATTATGGATACACACATACACATATTTAAAGGCCAACACAGAGTGAATTGTGGGGGCTCCAGCCTCCACCCCCATCTCCAATCTCCATCAGATTGTTTTATTACCCTCTCCTCCTATCCCCCCCTCCCAATCAGCATGCAATCTAAGGAGAAACTGTGTACATTCTATAGAATCACAGTCCCCTCATCAGCATTGTCCCCCAGTCCCTCCTGTGTAGACTCCAGAGTTGTTGACATTCACAGGAAAGACTGTCTCACAGCCATGTGTGGGACTTACAGTCACTGGTAGGAATCTCCCCGCCTTCATTCGTGCTCTGCTCCCCGTCTGGAATGCCCTCATTCTCGCCTCTGGGATGGTTTGAAACATCTCAGCTCAAGCCTTTTCTTCCATAAGCCACCTCTGAGCACTCAGCATCAACCATGTCTCTGACAGCTCCTCAGTACCCACCTTCTGTTCGAGCACCTAAGAATTTGCCATCTTCAAATATTCCCTTCCCATCTTCTGAGAGGTTCCGCTCCCCCGGGGCACAGGCACCAGGGCTTCTCCCCCCACCCACCTCAGCAATCCCTCTAAGGGCCACACACAGGAGGCTGTCTGTATCTACCACTGAACACTGGCAAGTGAGCCATTTTACTCCTTTTTTTATTTTCTTTCCTACCACTGAGCCCTTTGGACTTGACAGAGAGAGAGACTTGAAAACCTTTAGATCCAGACAGAATTGGTAAGCACTTTTACACAGAGACAGAGGGAGAATCAAGTGTCTGCAGAGGCCAATGGGTGGCAAAATGGCATACAGCTTGACCCCTCTGCCCCATGCCCTTCATTTGTCCACGGGGCATTTCTGCGAACTGGTTGCAAAACAGACTATTGCAGCAGAAATGGCCTTTCCCCCAGGAATAACATTAAAATCAATGTGGGTTCCTGAGCTAGAACCAGGAACCAAAGACAAGAAATCCATGACCAATAATGAGTTGGAAAAAGCAGACAGAGCAAGCAAGGTATGTAAAATAATGGAAACCACACTGACCCACCAAGTCTCAAACTCACTGTTACCAGCCAAAACGCACGCAAAGCCACTGAGAAGTGGGTGGGAAAAGAAGGGCTGTCCAAAGTGTGGAGGTTCTGGGGTTGGAATAGGAAGCTTAAGAGAGGGCAGTTTAAGGAAAACCAGCTTCCCACACGATAGGACACACGTGGTGGCTGCTGCAGGCGCTTTGGTGAGAAGCAGGCATCAAATGTCCCAGCCCCACCGCTCTCCGGCTGTGTGATCTCAGGGAAGCAGTTCCTCCTCCTCAAATTTCTAGTTCCTTTTGGTAAAATGGGGTAATCATGCCCCGCAGGAAGTTATGAGGATTTGATAAAATGATTAGCATCTCAAATTTAGCATGTTCAATGCAGCCCCCAAACCTGCTACTCCCGCTGTCTTTTCATCTTAATTAATGACCTCTTCATTCTTTCATTTGCTCAGGCCCCAAACCTTGGGATCATCAGATCTCAGGGGCTCTATCTTCTGAATATATCCAGACCCTCACCACTGTTCTTGCCACCTTCATTCCCATCACACTGGCCCAAGGCACAAAGCTCTGTCACCAGGGTTCACTGCAATGGCCTTACCAGGTTTCCCTGCTTCTACCTTTGATCCTACAGTGTGAATCCACACAGCAACACATAATCCCATCAAGTCATAATCCCTCTCTGCTCAAAACCGCTCCCGTGTTTCCATCTCAAAGTAAAACCCAAAGCTCTGCCCTTGATCTACAAGGCCCTTTAGAACCTGGCCCTTGCTAACCCTTGACATTGTTTCTATTTTCTCTCCTGCTAGCCTTGTTGCTATTACTAGAACATGCCTGTTGCTCTCCTGAGTCAGGGCCTCAGTGGGTGAAAGTCAGCTGGAGTACACTGACACAGAAAGGCCCTTGGAAACTGGGTGTGGCACAAACCATGTCTCCTGCCCCCAGTACCAGAAGAAAGAGAATCCAAGTGGGTGGCCCAAGCAGAGCCAGGAGGGCTCTGAGCATCCTCCCTGCCTCTTACCATCCTGCCTAACATTAGAGCTCAACTACACAACTACCCAGGGAGCCCTCCCTGGCCTCTTCAGTCCTCCCAAAGCCGTGATCCTACCTTCTGTCCAGGAAAACCTCCGCTTTTCTGTAACTTGGTGTTCAAACAAGCCAGTAGTTCCCAATCCCTTTGCGGTTTGTGGCCCCACCCCTTCCATCCTCCAGACCTCTGCCAAAGTGCGCTTTCCAACATTAAAATTATCTTTTCATGTAGATTCATTTCCCTCTCCACCTCACTTTTTTTTAGCACCTGTTGTATGCCAGATACCTGCTGGTCACCTCAGAGAAAGAGATGCTTCAAAAGCGAAGAAAAGCTGTGTGAACACGAGAAAGTTACTTTTCTGTGCCTTAATTGTCTGAGCTATAAAATGGACGTACTTCCCTCAAAGAGCTCACATGCCACCACAGTCCCTAATGGAACAAGGTGCCAGAATTAATCAGTTATTTAATATGCATATAAGACCATGAGGATGGGGTGGTCATTCCTTCTGAGCACATAGTAGGTACTCAGGAAAAACATGATGGTCATTTGATTTAATTCTGCAATTAGTCAGTATTCAGTATCATGTGCTGCTTTGCACCTTGCTTAAACCCATGGAGGATACGGAGATGAGTTAGACTCTGCGTCACCTTCAAAAACCTGACAGTTTTAGTGGGGAAGACAGAGGCTCACTCAAGTCTATTTAATGTCTGTTCAAATGGGCTGTAATTGATGGATGAACCAAATTTGCTGGAGCTCAGGGATGGGTTTATTTAACACTGCCTGGAGAGGTTAGCTGGGCCTCCTCAGGGAAAAGGACATCAGAGATGGGCCTGGAAAGACAAACCCACTTGTCTCTCCCTTCTTCCCAAGAGAAAGCATGGACGAAGGCAGGGCAGTGTGAAACAGCGCGGCAGGCATGGGGAGCCATGAGCACAGAGGCAGAGGGCTGAGGTGAGGAGGAGCAGAGTGGGCTGAGATTTCAAACACAGGTACATCACAGAGGGCCTTGGCAGGGAGGGGCAGGCTAAGAAATCTGTGCTTTAATCTACAGCTAATGGGGAACTCTGCAGAGTTGGTAGGGTTGTACAACAGTTAAAACTACAGCTCTGGTGTAGGACAGATTTGGGTTCAAATCCTAGCTCTTACCACCACAAGCTGTGAACATGGGAAAGTTACTATTCTGTGCCTTAGTTATCTCATCTGTAAAATGGGTATAATAATAGTACTTACCTGAAAGGGTTATTATGAGGATTATACGAGTTAATTCTTATAAAACGTTTAGAACAGTGTCTGGCACATAATAAACACTCAAATGTTGTATTAGCATTAGCATTATCACTCCTTTCTCTATATTTTCTCCCAGACTGCCAGTCCATGAGGGCAGGAAACCTATTCTTCTTACTTATCCCATGATTCCAGTGTCTAGCAAAGCACCTGGCATATAGTAGGTGTTCAGTTAATGTCTACTGAATGAAACAACTGGCAGACTGGATGGGCTGGTCCTCTTGTGGCACGGGCTCCTCAAGCCCCTGGAGGCCCAAAAGGCAGGCAATGACCAGCTGTCCTGCCTGGAAGCTGAGAAGCAGGCCCAGCAAGGGTCCAGAGTTGCCCACTCATCCCCCACAGATTTTCTCAGCTGCAGACATATGGATAAGGGCCTGCCTACTCTAGGACACAGCCTTCACCTGGGCCTCGGAAGCCTACCCCTCACCATCTTAATAGGCCATCCTGTTGTCACCACATCTGCTCATCCAGAGGTCTAGAAACATGTCATTCCTGGGGGACTTCTGCTTTACATTACCTGGTATTCAAACCAGCCAACAATTCTCAATCCCTTACAGTCAGGCCCCCTCCAGCCCATCCTCCCTGCCTCTGCCCAAGAGAGCCCCCACATTCAAATTCAGACAGGTCATGTCTATGCCTAAATAAACCCCATCCCTGCCTTCACGTGTCCTCATGATAAAATCCAAACCCATTGGCATAGCTGCTTGCCAAACCCTGAACGGTCAGCACTAGACCCACATTCTTAGCCTCACCCTCCAACTGCATCATCACCCTCTGCCCCCCGCCCCACCTTAACCACCAGCCTGCAGCTCCCCAAATGCTCCAGGTCTTGGCACTTCTGCATCCCACTCCCTTCCCCCCTCTGTGCCCCTGAAACTCCTCTGCATCCTCTAAGACCTGCTGCAACTGTGGTCTCCTCTATGGCACCCCTCCCCAGACACCTGTTATGACTTGATAAACCTGTTTTATAGCCACTTAAAATTATCTGCTCATACCGTTGTCTTTACCACAGACTGAGAACTATCAGGTTTGTGTGGGGGTGTTGTTTGTTTATTTGCTTGTTTTGTATCCCCAGTGCTCAGCCCACAATATGGGATATAACAGTCACTCAGAAAATATTGGTTGGTTGGCTGATCCATTGGCCAAATGAATGAATGAATGAATGACAAGATCTCTGTACTGAGTGATCGGGGCATTTAGTAGGGGTGCAGTGAATGTTTCTTGTGTGAGTGCATAAATATGGTATCCCTCCACTGGCTTTCTAGGTTTGATATTTTTTTCAGCACATGCCTCACTCAGTACTTGCATATATAAACACACACACACACACACACACACACACACACACACATACAGCTCTACCAGCCCCCACCTTCCATGTTTTCTAAAAGAGCCACTTGGTGAGCATTGACTTAATTAAACTAAAGTCTAATAGAATTTATTTTTTTATTGGAATATGAAAAGAATATATTCAAATTTGTCATGTTTCCAGAAGTTCTTCTCAAAAACACTGGCCAAGAATTGGCAAGTTGTCCCATGAAATGCAATCCAGGGACAGCCTGTGAGTGACTGTTCTTTCTGGAGAGTCCCAGGTGCCCCTGCCTGCTCCCCCACTCCACTTTGTACACAGAAGGCCCCAGCCCAGCCTCCCTTCCTGGGCACCGAATGGACACCTGTGGCTGTGCTGTAATCCCCAGGTAAGCCACCCTCACACAGCCCAGCACCACCCCCCATCCTGGTCATGCGGACATCAATAGCCAGGCACACCTGTGGGCCAGCTGGACACTGATCCATGGGAGGAGCCCAGCAGGATTGAAGCCTCAGCTTTTGAAGCACTGACAGGGCTGCCCCACCAAGCCTGACCCCTGACCTACAGGTGGACATAACCATTGTTCCTGCATGTCTCCGCCGCTGTCTGCCCCGCTGCAGGGACCCATGAAGGTATCCATTTCAGGTCGGTGCAAAACAAAACAAACAGAAGGGCCAAGGGGCAGGGCTTGTGTGGAGGGCTTTGCTGGGCAGGGAAGCCATTGTACAGGTATAATCCTCGCCAGGCAGGCCCCACCAGCCAGCAGGGCTCCACCTGCCATGAGGCTGTCTATAAACACGTGGCTGGATCTCCAAAGCGAGGGGCTCTGGAAGTCAGGGGGCTCCACAGGGATTGGAGGATGCCTCAGCACCAGGCAGCAGCACTTTCTTCTTGAGCCTGTGGAGCAGGTGGAATGAGGTAGAGAGGCACATGTCTCCCAGACACAGACCTGATGCTGGAGCCAGCACAGCCTGGCAGAAGGGAGCTGTCAGAGCCTCCACAAAGCCCAGAAGCTGTAGACAACCACCTCACTGTCAGACCACTTGCCATTACCAGGGGATGGATAAGTCCACTGAAATCATAACATTTCTGGCAACTGTCAGTGTGCTACTGACAGAGTTATCTATGAACGGAGGCTTCAGGAGTGTGTGTAACTGAGCAGAACAGGACACACATAGGCCTCAATTCCAATTCTGGCTCAGCCACAAACAAGTTGGCAAACTCAGATAAGTGACTTAACTCTTGGAGTGTCAGTTAATTCATCAATAAAACCGGCATGCCAATGCCCAACGTGAAGGGATATTGTGGGGATCAACCCTGTGCAAAATCCCCGAGCCCCACCTTCAGCCTCTCCTTTCCTGCAATCCAGCTGGCTCAGCCAGTCAAATAAAATATGCAGACTTTTAAAACATTTTATTGCTAAACATACAAAACCACTTAAAGCATCAATGTCTGACAACAAATTACTATAAAATGAATATCTATGTGATCCCCACCCAAATCAAAAAAGTTGCACATTGCCTAGACTCCAGAAGCCACTGTAAATCACTTTACAGTCATAGCCCTCCCTTCACCCAAATGGTATGAATACATGGATTCATACAGTATGAATCGCCCTTAAAATTCATCTTATATATTTTTAATTGATCCTGATGGTTGTGTATAACTTAATTTGTTCATTTCCATTTTTTTAATTCAATCATAATTGATTATACATATTTTTGGGATTCAATGTTGACATATGTGGATCATATCAATATTACTAGTATGTACATTGTTACAAATTGTACTTATTCTTTATGCCCCTTGTCCAATCTCTCCTTATCCTCCTCTCCCTCCCCGCTCCCACCACTGATAACCCTAGATTTCTTCTCTCCCTCTGAAATAGTAATAGTTACTCTGTTGATTTGTTGCCTAGATGATCTGCCCAATGCTGAGAGGTGTGTTCAGGTCCCCCACTATTATCATAGAGCAGCTGCTTCTTCTGGAATGGGCTTTGTGGAGAAAGACATCCTCTTCTTTTCTTTGGTCTCTGCTGGTGACTCTCCTTATGTCAATGCATTCCAGTAGCTGCTGGACCATCTGCACGGTGGTTGTGACATCTAGCCACTTTTGTGACAGCTGTGGTTACTGTGGTGGCTGTGGTGGGCCACCTACATGGAGGTGATGTTTTTGGCATGCTCCTTGGTGCTGTTGGTGTGCCTGGTTTTGGGGGGGCCGGACCCCAGATTCATGCGCCGGGCTCCCAGGCAGGGCCCCAAGGCACTGGTGGTGTGAGTGGTTGTGGGCAGGGGTCTGATCCCCTGCTCCATACCTCAGGTCCCCTGGCAGGCCCCGAGGTGCTGGGGGTGTGCCTGGGCTGGAACTAATTTGTTGTCCTTTACTTACTTCTAAAATGGGGGAACTTCCTGTGGGAACCAGTACTTGAGCTGTGTGGTTGAGCTAAATTGCTGCTTTTCTGCTGTTTCCCTAGGGAAGGTTTTTTGTGCAGCTCAGGGTTTAATGGTTGATCTTACAGGTACCTTGGGCTCTCCAGAGACCTGGTGCACCTGGGTTGTGTAGAAACTCTGATCTGGGCCTGAGTTTTTCATCAAACTGCACCCCATGCAATTCTGCATTCCCGACCAGTCTCCTCTGAGTGGTCCTGCACTGACCAGGGGGAAGATCAGCTGTCCTTGCTGTTTCCCAATGTTCTCCCAGTGGGCCTGTCTCCCCCACCACCTGTGCTTCAAACATTTCCCTTGGGTCGGGCCCTGCGCCGGTCCCTTGCGATGACTCACCAGCCTCTGAATGGCTCCTTTTTTTCAGTTGTTGTGGCTCCTCACTCCTATGTGGGTCCACAGGAACCCTATTAGTGGTCTTGCTGCCCTGGAGGCTGCCAAGGCCCTCTTCTCCCCTGCCGCCTCCAAGAAACTTCATCCAAAGGGCACAGCTGCGGCTTCTGCTGGCTCCTGCTCTGTGCGCTCAGCAGCTCCAGCCTTAAAGTGGCCACAGCCCAAAACACTTAGACCAGTTTTTTCTTTCTCTCATCATGGCTTCTCCCCCTTCATGAACTCCATAGGTCGCTCCTCCTCTTCCCCTGAGCTCCAGCAGCCCCAGTTTGGCTGTTCTTACATTTTTATAGTTGTAAGTTGATTTGTGGGAGAGAGTGACATTGAGGACCGCATATTCCACCATTTGACCAGAACTCCCATTTCCATTTTTGTATAATTATTCCAGTACATGAATACACCATAACTTATTATAAGCTGTTAGTAAGCAGTCTAATATCTATCCTGGAGTAGAGGTATAGATTTGTTTGGAGTACTGATCTAGTAAATGAATTGCTGGATCTTAGGCTAAGAGTATCTTCAACTCCGCTAGATAATTCCTCACTGTTTTCCCTAGTGGTTGTACCAGTACAGCACTCCCACCAGCAGTGTTTACCAGTCCCCGTTGTTCCACATCCTCAACAGCATTAGACATTGCCAGATTTTTAACTTTAGCCATTCTGATGGGTATTTAATGGTATCTTATTGTGGCTTGAAATTTCATCTCTCTCATTACTAATGAGACTGATCACCTTTTAATATGCATAGTAGACTTTAGGATGTCATCATTTGTGAGGCATCTAAGTCCTTTGCTTGGTTTTCTACTGAGTTGCTTGTCATTTTCATGTTGACTCGTAGGAGTCCTTTATTGACTTCGGATATGAACCCTTTGTTTATTTTATGTATGTCAAGTGTTTTCCTCCATCCCTGACTTTTTCCTCTCTTTATGGTACTTTTTGGTCAACTAAAGTCTTAAATTTTATGGAGTCTTTTTCTTTATGATTAGTGGGTTTTGTGGGCTATATGAAAAACTCTCCCTACCCCCAAAGTTGTGAAGATATTGTCCTAGTTTATCTCCCCAAGGCTTCATTGTTTTACATTTCTCATTTAGATACACAGCACATCTGGATTTGATTTTTAAGTATGACATGAGGTAAAGGTCAAGTTTATTTTTTTTTCTCTCAGATACCCAATTTTCCCAGCACCATTCATGGAGGAGACCTTTCTCCACTGCTCTGCAGGGCCACCTGTGTCATGAATCCATGTCCATGTGTGCGTGATCTGCTTCTGGACTCGCACACCTCTTCCATTGCTACATTTCTCTATCCTGTGCCAGTTCCACGAGGTCTTGATAACTGTAGCTCTATAATAAGCCTTGAGGAAACATTATGTACTTTTTTCTGTCTCCGAGATTGCCTTTGCTGCTCTTGTCCTTTCTCATTTCCATATAAATTTTAGAATCACCTTGTAAAAGTCCACAGAAACAAACCAGTTGGGACTTTAATTGGAAATACATTGAATCTACACTTTGATACATTGAGACCTTTGAGAACTGATATCTTTACAATATTGAATCTCCAAACATGAATATGGTATGTCTCTATATAGAATACTTTTATTTTCTTTTAGTAATATTTTATAGCTTTTGTCATAGAGTCTGTGCACATTTTATTAGATTTATTTCTAGTCATCTGATATTTCTAAATATATTTTTAAGTAGCATCTTTTTACATTTTTTTCATTTGTTGCTGGTATAGGAACATGATTAACTTTTGTACATAGTCTTTGTGTCCAGATAAACTCTCTTAAGTCTATTATCTAATTTTTTATCTGCAGATTTGTCTGTATATCTAAATATATAATCCTATCCTCTTTAAATACTGAGACTTTCAAGTATTCCTTTCATACATTCTATTTATCTTATTACCCTACTGCTCTGGCTAGGACTTCCAGGACAATATTGAAGAGAAGCAGGGAGAGTAGACATCCTTGCCTCATTCCTAATCTTTGGGAAGAGGGGATAAAAGGATTCAATATTTCACCATTGAGTATGGTGTTGATTGTTGTTTGTGTAGAAGCCTCTCATCAGCTTGGATTCCCTTCTATCCCTGGTTTACTCATAACCTTTTTTTGCATCATAAATGGAATTTTATCAGTATTTTTTCTGTATCTATTGAAATGATCATATGATTTTTCTTTCTGTTACTTTGGTGGATTACATTAACAGGTTTTCAAATTTTAAAATAATTTTGCATTTTTGGAATAAACCCAACTCCATCAAGATGTTTTGTTAATGCTGTAGATTACTGGATTCAGTTTGCCAATACCATGTTTTCTATTTTAAAATTTGTGTTCATGAGTGGAATTGACTGGTTATTTTCATTTTTCATGCTATCCATGCCAGGCTTTAGTATCAAGGTTATGCTGCCACATTAAAAATGAGCTAGGGAGTCCCATCTTTTTCTATTTCTGGAAGAGCTTGTGTAAGATTCATGGAATTTGTTGCTTAAATGTTTGTAGAGGTTGATTGTAATGTTTTCTTTATGGAAACATTTTTTGGTTTGGAATTCAATTTTTTAATAATTATGGGACTACTAGAACGTCTACTTTTATATCCATTTTGGAAAGTTCTGTTTTTATAAGAATTTGCCCATTCTATATAAATTTTCAAATATTTTATCATAAAGCTGTTGTTGTTATCCTCTTTCTTTTTTTTTTTTTCCAGGTTGGTGGTGCTGAAGTTGATGTCCTATTTTTCATTCCTCACATTGCTTAATTATATCTTCTTAAAAACCAAAGCATTATCAATTTTATCAGTCTTTTAAATGAACCTAATTTGGTTTTGCCAATCCCTTCTATTTTATGTTTGGTTTCTCTTTCATTAATTTCTACTCTTATTCTTACAAGTTTTTCCTTCTACTTCCTTGGATTTATTTTGTCGTTGATGATAATGTTTTCCTGATATTTTGAGATGGGTGCTAAGTTCCTTAATTTCCATATTCATATGCTTTGAAGGATATAAATTTCTCAGTAAATTTAACTGCCTTTCACAGGTTTTGAATAAAATATTTTTATCATTCAGTTCAAAATATTTTGTGTAATGTCCATTGTGAATTTTGCTTTATTTAGAATATTTCTTAATTTTCAAATGTAGTTATCCTTTTCCTATTAATTTCTAGTTTAATTGCATTGTGGTCAAAAAACATTCTCTGAGGAATTTCAATCCTTTCAAATTTCTTCAGATTTGCTTTAAGCTTCAGTGTATGCAATTTTCACAAATTTCTTATGTATACTTGAAAATAGTGTGTATACTGCAAATATTGGGCCCAGTATTTTATAAAAACAATGTTTTCACTTTACTGCTGAGAAACCTCCAGGAGTTGCCATTGCCTTTTGCTTACATCTGTGTTCAAAGATACGTCCTTAAGTAGCTTGCCTGGGTTAAGCTAATAAATGTGTCAGCTAATAAATGTATTAGGTAGTGGAGCTAATAATGTGAGTCAGACCCAGGACTTCTGGTGCCAAGTCATGTCCTTGTTCTTTCCCCCTTATTCTAACTTTCCCAAGACTTAAAGAAAAAAGAAAAAGAAAAAGACCTAGGCCAAGGTGGTATGTATAGGCAAATTGTGCCAGGCCTTCAGCAAACAGATTATTTTCAGGCTATATGATCAGAGTGTAAAGAAAGTTTCTCAGATCCTTTTACAAGGCTGGGTTTAACCCTTATAAATCTGCCCACACACACACAAATGCGCCAACCCCACATTTGAATATAGAAGCAGAAACTCTTTATAATATGTTATCAAATCAAATTTGGCAGAGTCTTAAAAGAATAATAAACAGTGGGCTCTGGTAAGCAGACAGCTGAGCTGGAGGAAGCAGAAGTGTGAAGTTGGTTTGTCGTAAGGTTTCCCCGTGCCCCGGGTATTGTTCGTTTGGTTTACCGAAGAAATAGAGAGTGTCCATTAATCCAAATATCCAGTTCAACTGACTGGTCAGTTAAGTGAAGTTCCCTTAAAACAGATTTACTGTGTGGGTATGTGTGTGTGGATAGGGGTCTGGGGGTGGAGAGAGTATTTAGTACCCTTTTTAACTTAATATTTTTGTATAAGCTTATTTCTCACAAAGATCATTTGAAACAACTGATCCAACCATCTCTTCTTATGGATGTACCATTATTGTTATAATAATCACTTAATGTTAGGCACTCAAGTTGTTTCTCTTTTATAATAATGGAAATTACATCACGATGAACATATTCTGCCTAATTCTTTGTTCACATTTCTGATATTTCTTTAGGACCTATTTTTAGAAGTAAAATGTCATACCAATTCTTGCAATATTTTTTGAATTCTTAATACACATTAAAAATCTTGATGTATTTGGCCTGAGTGCTGTCTAAAAAGTTGGCATCACCTTATACTTCCACCAGCAGGGCACAGCATGCCCTTTCTACTACGTCCTTAGAAACTCTTAAGTGTTTTTTCTTAACCTGTGTTAATCCAGTGGGCCAAAAATGGTATCACGTTGTTTTTTATTTTAATTTAGCACTGTTTGAGGAAAGCAAAAGTCACCCTTCTTTGTCATATTCTTTTGCTGTGCATTGTGTTTCCTTCAGTAAAGACAAACCTTGAAATATACTGTCTTACAGAAATCTCGCTACAGAGTGATTTTCCTCAGTACAAAGTCTACAGAGCACGTGTGCTGTGAGACACACAGTCCTGGGCCAGCCATCAGCCAAGTACCTGGCTGGCCTAAAGAGAGAGAGAGCTGGAAACCCGAGTACCTCTTTGCAAAACCACTTTCATAATGACCAGCCTTCTGAATGGATGCAGGATAAGCCAGGAACAGGATAAAGTGGAAAGGCCATATGGGAGGTCTCTTAATTGCCACAGGACTGGAAACACTATTACACTTGTTTTTAATCTCCCCACTCTCCGTTCGTCTCTCTCCTTTTAATTTTCCTAAATGGCCCAGCCGCTGCTGTTGAGGAGAAGGTATTTAATATGGGTGAGGATTTAGCTGTTCCTCCAGGAACAGGCTGGGCCACCGCTTTTGAAATGTCATCTTGATTTGCTGCTTCTCCACTAAGTAAGAGACTTAATAGGGCTTAGGAGATGACTCTGGAGACAAACCTCCCTAATGAAATGGCCCAGGGCCTTACCCACCATTGTAGCCCTGGGGACAGCTGCCCTGAGAGCAGAAGCTACTGATAGGAAAGTCTGGAATCTGAAGGACTGTCTTCCCAACCCTCTTCTGTAGCCCCCATCCTGGCTCCAGCCACTCAAAAGTCCCTCTGGTCCACCCTGTCTGTCTGTCTGTCTGTCTGTCTGTCTCTCTCTGTGTGTGTGTGTGTGTGTGTGTGTGTGTGTGTGTGTGTGTGTGTGTGTGTGTGTGTGTGTTTCTACTCCCCCTGCCCCCACTTCTTTCTCACTGGGTCAGGTGAGTCTCATCCAAGTTCACCAGCACCCTACACATATACCTCTGCTAAGATTTATTCCACAAAGTTGGAATTATCTGTTGACTTTCTCCCGCTTTCCCTTTCTCCTACACCCACTCCAAACCATGAGTTCTTTGAGAATAGGGACTGTATCTAGCCTGCCAGGATACCTTGGTGCCAGACAGTGTTCGCTCCAGAAGTGTTGCTCAAGAAACAATTGGCGAATGGATAAATGAATGACTTACTGGCTGACCCTCAACAAGACCCTTAACATCTTTCTGCTGTGAGTCAGATATGCCTCCGTTTTCTTATCTATCAAGCAGGAACACAGATCCCCGCTGGAGCTCCCCTGCAGAGGTATTGTAACCACTACAAGAGTGCCATGAACAGTTTGTTTTCAAAGGATACAGTTGAGCAGGTAAACTTCCCAAGAGTATCTGTACAAAATGGTGAGTAGGATCTGGGATCAAGCCTGAGTTCTGCCTACCAAGTCATGTACCCTAGCTTATGGCTGTGTCAGGCTCGGGGTACCGCCAAAGAGGCACTAAACAACCAAGTGGCAGAACTGATGGGCCATTTTGCATCAGCCAGCCTCTGCCATTGGCTGCCCAATTACTAGCTCCATAGGATCTTCCAGGTCAAATGCCCCAACTGGCAGGCTGCTTGTACCACAACCTGAACCTGCTTCAAAGCGCTATCATGCTCTGGGCCCCACTAAAAGCTGACAACTTTCCTTATCCCTCATGACTGGATCAGGCTAGTATTCCCAAATGCAGCATATGCTACCTCCAGAACCAACAGAAGCCTGCCAAGCATTGTGCTTCTTCTGCCAGGAGGTTCAAGAGGCAATAATTGCTATTCCAGCATGCCTCTGACCACTGAACCTGTAAAACTAAAAATGTTACAGGTATGGAGGGCCCCTGTATCTTCACAGGATTTATCTCCAACCATATGGGGAACACGTGTCATACCAGTACCTCCCACTACTTGCCATTTCTTGCTCATTCAGTTCAATTAACTTGTTTTCATCAATATAGTGAACAAATGTGATGTCCTTCATAGCATCCAGGTCCCTTTGGACTGTATTTTAACATAAGGTGAGAGAAAGAACATCCTCCTGGGGCAAGACCATAAATGTGTACTGTTGTCTGTTCCGTGTGAATCTACACTGGTCCTGCTTCTGCTTCGTGATGGGCATGGAAAAGAACACAACTGCCAGGTCTGTGGTCACATATGACCTGCTGGAGACTGTGGATCTCCTCCAGCAAGGACAGCACATCTGGCTCAGCAGCTGCTATGGGGGCTACACTCAGTGTTGAAATAAAAATAAAGACTACCTGAGACCAGAGTTTGATGGCTGAGTGAAAAAGTTTTACTGCCAAACAAGGAGCCTGATCCAGCATAAAGTCTGCGTGAGCTCTTGGGGACAAGGTGTTAGAGAACAGAAATAGGGACGATCTGTCAAGGCCAACGGAGTGAGAATTGTTTCTGTCCTGTATTAGAAAAGCAAAATCTAAGTGATGGTGACTGGCTGGCGATAATTCAGTTTTTCTGATGTATAAGCGCTGGAAGTGCTCTGCTGTGCACACGTGACACGTTTCAGGGTTATGTCAGCCAGATGCCTCTGCTGAGTACCTGAGGTCCCTGCCTTGAAATTATGACATCCAGCTGCTTTGTGATGTGCCCAAGTCGGAATTATATCCTCCAGCAGGTCTCACTGGTTTCGACAGGCTAGATGGCCAGGTCGGAGTTCATCGCTGCTTCAGTATGTGGCAGTCCACTGCTGTCCCTCAGAATCCAACAAGGTATTACAGAAGCCAGGCTGGGGAATGAAATAGGATATGACATCCTTTCGGTCTTTGAGGGTAGCACGAATCTCCACCAGTCCTCCCAAGGTGAGGTGTCGTGCTTTCATGAACTGTCCTGGCAGGAGGGAGGCAGCTTCACAGTCTTCCACTTGGCTTTTCTCGTGACAACCGTTGTCACTCAACAGGTCAAGGATCTGATGTGAGGGTTCTGCAATCTTCTAAGCAAGTCCACTCCAATTATACATTTGGGGACTGGGGAAATGATCGTCAGGTGGATCCATGGATCCAGTGGAACCACTGTGAGCAAGATCTAGACCAGGACTTCATTTATTACATGGACTTCATACATAGACCTCACATGTCTTCATGCTAAAGGAAGCTTTGTGCCACTTGGGGCCCCTGGGTATCAATCAGTTCAGACCCTGAAAAAAATCTGAACATTTTTTTCAGATTTTTGAAAAGTCTGAGTATTCTTCCAAGTGTTGGTTGCCTGAGTAAATGGCCATAAGCCGATTTGGGAAAGGTCTGGAGTAATTACTCTGAGCACAGTGGCTTCAGAGTTGCAAGGTCCTTCCATTTAGGGATGCAGCCTTTCCTTCAGTTAGTGGGGTTTGGATCTGAGAACCAGCTCAGAAAAACTGGGATATGGGCAAAGATCTAAACTTTTTATTGGGATGGTTACCCTCAGTCTCCCAGTCAATCATCCTTGATTCATTCTGATTATATACATATTAAACAATACCTGTGTTGGCCACCCTGTCTGTCATGTAAGAAAAACCGTGGTCCTTTAACCATCTCTCTAGTGTTATGCAGGGGAGACTTCACCACTCACCGCCGTAGTTATGCCCATCTTGCTTCTGAGAGGTAATTAAGCACCACTGCTTGGCCCCTAGTATTTGAGATCCTATCACTCCCCACCCCTACGAGGGAGAGCAGCGCTGCCATAGCCTCTCCTAGCCTCAGCCCTGGGCTGCTCCTCTGAGCTTCTCAGTGATGTCAAGTGCCCTCTCAGCACATTCCTTATCACTTCAGTAAGCAGAATGGCTGCTCGGCCCTCCCATGGAACACAGTTGACTTTTTCCAAACTTACAGAGCACACTCACTCCATCCTCTAAGACTTTTGATCCCTTCCGCATTGTCTGCCACAGCAGTTTGTCATGTCTACCACTTAGCGTGGGTTGTCACTTTTGCTAAGTTTCTGAAAGCCACCCTAGCAGCAGATGGCAGCCACCCCAGCACCATCTCCTGGGGTTCTTGCCAGGATATTACACCCTGGACGTGCCACCATATCAATAAACTCTCACTCATCTTGCTTTATTCTCTGTCTCCCTTGCTAGAGCACCTTGATTCAACCCCGTGTGCACTCTCCCAACATCTTCCACTCATAGAGCAAATTAGCCAGACCCTGCCACTCCGTCAACAGTCCATCTCCTGGCTTAGCAGGCCCAGCACCTCCCCAGCCAGGCTCCCCTGGGATTTGGCCCTTGGTATTGATCTGGTCACCAGGAGGAGAGGTGGGGACAAACCCCAAAGGGGCTAAGCATTGTTTTATACAGCACCTGCCTTTGAGGCCTCCATGTGACCTTCAAACAACGTGGGGAAGGGAAGGGGAGGGAGGACAACTGTCTTCTAGTGATAGGGAGGGGCCACTGTGCCCAGCAGCTTCAGGGGAATCTGAGAGTCTGTTGTCCCTACCCAGATATCCCCATCTCAAGAGCTTTGGACTTGTTGGGCAAGGCTTGCTGGGGCTGGGAATTCAACTTCTGAAGTTCCACTATTCTTACAACGAAGTCTAGTCTTCTGCTTTGTCTGCCCCCTGGCTGCATAATATTAGTGTTTCCTTAAATGATGCCAATGAGGCGCTCTTGCTTTCCAATTTTGTCTTAAATTGGTGCGTAGTTACTCAGAGCCTGACATTAACTCTCTTTAACAAATCAATGGCACCCAGCAACAACCCCCCAATTCTGTCATAGTCCTCATAATTACCGTTTCCCTCACACCTCTTAAATGCCATAAGTAATGCGTCTGCCCAAATTGCCTCCCAACAGTATCCCACACCAGTTCACCAAGGTGAAAGTTTCAGCAGCTGAACCTCCACGCACAGCAGGGCCAGCTGTGGGCTTCCACCTCCCACAGTGATGGTCCTCACTGCCAGCCAGCCGGCAAGAGGTCGCATGTTAGAATCTGACTCATAGGACCACTGTGGGTACCAGCTGTATTAGATTGTGTTCCCTAAAAAGACTCAGCAAGAGCTGTGTGCAGAAGTTCTACATGGGATGCTCTTGAGAGGAAAGCAGATGTAGGCAGAGAAGCCTACCCACAAAGCAATTTTCAGCCAAGGCTTAGCTGGTCCAGCCATTCACTGGCCCACGGGTGGCCCTGGGAGAGGACGCAACTTCAAGTGAGGCAGTTTTCTACTGCAGAGGGCAAGACCCAGTGAGGGATGTGGCTGTGAGCCATCAACAGCAGCACTGCAGCAGCCGGGGAAGGGTGTCCAGCCCTGAAGAGATCTGGGCAGACCACCATGGCATCCCACAATGGTGCCAGTATGAGTCAGTGGTGGCAGGAGTTGTCACGGTGGCTCCAGGGCTCAGCTTCCCTCACCCCATTCCCTAAAGGCCCCACCCTCTGTGGACTCCTGGCACCTGCGGCCTTGGCCCACCAACCACAGGGTAACTGCACACTTAGTTGCAGGGGTTAGTGGGACTTCAGGAACTGATCCCTAAGCAGCCCCCACACAGATGGGGATGCCAAACTGCTCTCTGAGTTAAATCACAGTGTATAGCAGGGGTGAGGGACAGAACTGTGAGTCTCCTTCTCCCCTGTCCCCAGACCTAAGGTGAAAAGAGGCATCCTCCACTGATACCTCCCTGCAGAGCCTGCACTAGGCAATGGGGAGATCAGGCTAAGACTGCCTCTCCCAGGCAGCCCTCCCACTGCCTATGACTCTGACATGGTCTGGTGCTCCCCTCACTATCCCCTAGGATACAGGACCTGCCCTTTGTACAGCACAAGAGGTTCTGCCGTGCCCCAGGCAATAAGCACCCACCTTGCACCAGGCCCAAGGCTACTAAGCACCCTGCACACACGATCTCATTTAACCCTTGTAACAATCCCTTGAGAGCATTATTATTGTTTCTATTTCAGAGAGCAGGAAACTGAGGTTCAGAGAGGTGAGATGACTTTCCTGTTGCTCCCAATGTAGTGAGCAGTAAAATCGGCATATTCTGCCTGACCAACCCCCCCCTCACATAACTCTGAAAACCCACCTGGTCATAGTGTGAGCTCCCAGGAGCGGAGACCCTGTCCCCTCGCTCTCTGTTGGGTCTTACCCAGCCACCCATATGGCTCAGGCATAGCTCAACAAAATCCTAGAGGCTGGGTTAGGAGCAGCCCAGTGGCGGTGGGGCAGGGCCACTCCTAGGGTGACCAACCATCACAGTTTGTCCAGGACTGAAGGGTTTTCCTGGGACTCTGGACTTTCACCATACTCTCTCCCCACTCTTGTCCCTGCTGTCAGGAGAAAGAAGGAAGTCAGCCTGTGATTACGTGTGGGGTTGTTCTCAGCAAGGGGAGCCATTGATCCCGACACCCCACCACTGCTCTCCCACCAACACCCTCCCTCTCCACAGCCTGCCCAACTTCTGCTCTTCCTCTAAAGTTCTACACAAGTGTCACCACCCCAGAGGTTGTGTCATCTCTGCCCACAAAGCACCCTGAGCTTCTGTCTACTCCAGACTGATCATGCACCCACCCCCATCCCCAAACCAGCCTGTGAGCTCCAAGAGGGCAGAGTCATGGCCGTTGAGGGCCTTGCACAGAGAAGGTGCTCCAAGACATTTGTTGAGTAGATGAATAAATGAATGAGCCAGTGGTATGTGATCGCTCCTTAATTGTTCTCTGCTCCCCATCAATTGATCAATGCAGCAGTTGCTGAGCCCCCAGCCAGACCACAAGCTTGCTGAAAACTGAGGCTGGATCTTTCTTCGGGTCTTCCCCAGAGTGCTGAGCACATGCACACAGTAGGGCACACATGAGGTGCTCAGAAAAGCTTTAGAATAAATGCTCAAGGGCACCTCTTGCCTGCAGTAAACTTTCTCAGGCTCCCCAGGGCACAGCAGACACGACTCCTGCTTTTTGAAATACTTCCCACCTTGACATTTGCATCAGTGGCAGCCTTTGAGCTCAGGCACCCCGCCTGGCTGCTTCTCTGAAGGTCAAGGATGTGCTGATGGAACAGGTGGTAGGACAAGTGCACTGGCCAGACCTGGAGGAATCCTTGCAGCGTTTGCTCTGACCAGGAGTGTGCTGATCTTCAAATGACACACGGAGGTCCTAGATTCTGAATCCAGCGTGACTGTTCACCTATCTTGCAGCATCTCCAGCCCTTGCACCCACTCTCTTCCCACAAATCTTGCTGGCCCTCTGTAGGCACCAGGTCCCATTCATACTTACAAAGATGAAGCCAGTGGAGCGGCTGTCTGCTTCTTGGGGCCTGGCCTTCTAAAGGGGAACAATGACTATGCACAAGTGTGCTTAACTGAGCTCACAGGTGCTCATAGCCTGCTGGACTTACTGTTCCACAAAGTCCTTACTGACCTCAGTGTGCACTGGCAAGACCAAATTCCATCCCCCAACCCACCACTGGCAACTCTCTGGTTTCACACTGAGCTTCAACAACAGCATTAGGAACCTAGTTCAAGGAGGAGCACTGAAAGCACTGAAAGTTGTAGCAACCCTTGATTCTCCCTGCTCAGACGGTTTGCACTGCAGGACCCACATACACACTGCCTTCAAACTCCTCTGACTTGTCTTCTTCACCCAACCAGCCTTTGGCACACCCCACACGTGCCTGCCTGCTCAGCCCAAGCCAGGGGTACATCTCAGGGCATTCATGGGTGATCACGCCTGGCTATGACCGTCATTCCCAATGGTAAGCTCCTGTCTCCTCTCTCACTTACCTGCCTATCTGGGTTTACTTGAACACCTGAAATAGGCCAGGCACTAGGCCCATTTAGTTGAGTGCTTGAAATTTACATGATATATCATTTAGTGCCCAAAATGTCCCCTGTGTTTTAGCTCCATTTTACAGACAAGAAAATTGAGTCTCAGAGAAATTAACTGACTTGCCCAAAGGCACACAGTGATGAAACCATGATTCAAACCCAGGTCCTTCTTATTCCAACCTCTGCTCTTTCTAGTACGCCGCACTAATGACATCTAAACATCACCCATAACTGACCACTTCCTCTTATGCACTGAGACTTCCTCTATGCACACCTCTCTACTTTCCCATCATCCAAAGCCAGCTGGCAGCCCTGACCCTGAGTTTTCCCTCACCCCAGTCAGCCACTGAGCCCTTTCCAGCTACCTCTCCAGATCCTGTCCCATCAGTCCCCTTCTTTCCATTCCCACTGCCCCCACCCAGGAGAGTCCTCACCAGCTCTCACTGGGTTCCCACCACAGCCTGCCCTCCCCTCCCTTTGCTCTTGCCCTCTTCCTCCCCTCCCCACACAATCCCAAACCTTCTGCCTCTCCATACGAGTCCTGTGCCTTCCTAAGGGAGCCTCACTTTGTCAGGACTCTGCATATGCCAGCAGTGCTGCCCCCATCACCACCTGCGAACTCCTAGTCGCCCTTCACCAATGCAAGTGTCACCTCTGCTGAGAAGCCTCCGCAGCTCTCCCAAGCAGGGAGAGGTGCCCATCCTTTGACCTTTGACAGTACTCTGTACTTAGTCCTCTCTCAAGTCCTTTGCCACTCACTAGTGTAACAGTTGTGTGTATGTGTGTCTTCCTCATTACTCTCTGAGCTTTTTTGGAAGCAGAGGCTATCTCTTATCTGTCTTTGGCTTTCTCGTGCCCATGCATACATATGTGTGTGTTTGACCCTGGGTGCAGAGAGCTGTGTTAAACGTGCTTCTCAGTTGCATGGAGCCTCATCATCACTGGTCCCTGGAGGCCTCTCCCCCTTTTGTCCCCATTCCCACTTCCCTTCCCCTCCTCCTCCTGTTTGTATACCAGAGCCTAACACAGATGTATGAGTCTATTTCTGTTGCTTATAACGAAATACACAGAACTGGGAAATTATTTGTAAGAAAATGAAATTTATTGCTTACAGTTTCACAGGCTGAGAAGTCCAAAGTTCAGGAAACACATCTGGAGAGGGTCTTGGTGGTGAATTTACAGCAATGCTGGGGTCTCACATTGCAGAAAATGAAGGAGCAGAGAGAGGGAACCTCTTGTTCACTCTCCTTTTCAAGCCCTCAGAACCACACCCCTGGCCGAGGGCCTCACCCACGTCTCCCCAATACCCACAACCAGGCCAGCAAAGACCAGCAAGCCACAAGAAGTGCCCCAGGCTCACAAGCTGGGGCGGTGGTGGGGCGAGGGCTTCAGCCACACCCCCTGACATCTGCACCCAGCCCAGCAATGACCAAGCCACTGGTAGAAGCCCCCTGGTCTCCCTGCAGGAATAAAGGGGGTGCCATAGGCCTCAACCCTGCCCCTCCTCCTTCTTCCTTCTACCACCCTATTTCCTTCCCCCTTCCCTTTTCCCCTTCCCCTGCAACTGCTCCACAACATCATAGAATGTAAAAAAATAATAAACTTAAAAGAACCACACCCCTGGCCACCATTATTGATCCACTCACTATTGCATGGTCCTACAATCTAATTAGCTCTTCAAGGCTCCATCTTTCAATTACCATAACAGGATTTCCCACCCTCAACAGTTACAGTGGGAATTTAGTTTTGGGGGGACGTTCAACCCAAGGCAACAGAGCATGGAAGGGAGCTCAGGAACAGGAAACATGGCTGCAGGAGATGGGTGACAAATTAGTCATGTATCCTATTTAATCCCACCCTTTGTGGTTTCCATCAGTTGGCCAAGTGGAGAAGGGTATGTTTTAGCTGGTGCAGCCAAGGAAATGAGAGTTTCTGAATGACATCAAGTCTTCATTGTTTGAGGGTGTGGCTGTTGCAGAGAAAAATGAAAAGCAATTTATACATCAGAAGCCAGTTTACCATTTGGAGAACACAAGGTAAGATTTTCAATGCAAATTTAGTTCAACCCAACAAGCCCAAGATCAAACTCTCATTCTCTCCAGCCAAAAAGGCACTGTCCTTCCCAGTAGTCACCTTAGAAGCTATTCTCTGCCTTCTAAAGATGCTGCCGTTACTCACAGATCATTTGAAATTGTCCCCTCTGGACGACTGTCTGGGGCAGTTCACTGATCACCCATAAGATCCCTGTCAGGATATTGAGGCCACAAATCACTCTGCAAAAAAAACATGTCCCATAATTTAATCACTGTGGTACATAGGAAAAAAAACAAAAGTCATAATTCTTCACTCCTTCCTTATCCTTTGTCATGTGACTTGTTTTGGCCGATGGGAGGCTGGCAGACATATGCATAGGCTTGAAGTGAACTTGCACACTTGGGTTTCTTTCTCCTTATGGCTCTGTCATCGCCACGAGAACATGCCCCAGCTAGCCTGCTGGAGAAGGAAAGACAAGTCAAACAAAGGTGACTCCCCCAGAGATCCCAGATGAGGCCCTCCAAGACAGGCATTATTAGCTGCACCCTGGATATCTCAGCAAGCCCAACCAACATCAGCTGACAGCAGATCCCTGAGAAAGCTCAGCCAAACCTCGCCCACCTCAGCTGACCCCGTGCGGTCTCCTGAACTAGATAATGTTATTGCTGTATGTCCCTGAGATTTTTGTGGTTGTTTCTTTCACAGCAATACCATGGCAATTTATACCTGATACAATTACCCACACACATACTTCATTGATCTGAGCTTTGGGACTTTCTAAAGGACAAATCTGCACCTAAGAACAGAGAATTGCCTTAATTAAAGGCTCTGAAATGAACACGTAATAGGTTCTGAAGGCGTTCACTTATGGAAAACCACCCAAAAGCTGGAGTAATGACAACATCTGTGGAATAAGCATAGAGCCTCAGGAGAACTACTTGAAAAAGTCAACATATAAATGCTGGCATTATTTACCCCTTTACCTGTGGCAATACCTCATATTTGCTGAGCATTCCCTAGAGTGACTGCTGGAAGCACCAACATTTTTTTCTGTACAGAAGATGGCACTACTCAGAAGTTATGTGAATCCAATTAATGGACATCACCATATCTAAACTATGAGCTACTGTTTTTCTCTTTGGAAATGTTAGAGGCCTATGAGTATCTGCAGAGAACTTCTGGATTAGTGGAAAACTATTTGAAAATCTGTTAACAGGCTACCGTGAAATTCAAATAATCATTATCTTTGGGGTTCTGGGCACAAATGACAGAAACCAAGGCATATGTTTTCCATCCCTACACCCTGCATCACACAAAAAAATTTTTGTGACCTAAAAATATAGTTTGCAAATGTTCAAAGCCTGCTTGTCATTATTTCTCCTCCTAAGATGTGCAGAGCTTGCACTTTAAGTGCAAATGCCTAAAGGGTCTCCAGACTGGAAGGAGTCATATCTCAGCCAGGCTGCAGACATACTCAGGCTGGTGCCCAGCACAAGCTGACCTAGTGAGGGCCCTATGCCACCACCCAAGCACCAGGTCCACAGACTGGAAGAAGGGATGTGCTGGTCCGGAGAAGCAAAGGAGGCTCTTTAGAAGTATACAGAACCACTGGAGCACATGGGCTTTGGAATCACACCTGGCTCCACCCTGGTCCTGCCACTCACTTTCTGTGGGGCCCTTGGAAGTCACTGCATCCTTTAGCTTCAGCTTCCTCTGCTGTGACATGGAAATAGTAACACCGTCCTTGGAGGGCTGTCATGGTAGTTAAATGAGAAAATGAATGTGGAGTACTTAGCATGGTCCCCGGCACACAGTAAACACACTCAGTGAAAACTGTTCTTAGAATTATGGACTGCAAATTTGGGCTTGACTGGGTGACAGCTGTTTTAAGCAACAGAATTACTAAACCACCAATGGTGCTATTGGAACAAGCTAAAGAGCCACAGCATACATCCTACAGTTAATGACATGTTGATTGTGTCAGTCAATGGGTTCCCCCTCTGTCTGCTCAGCATGCCCCCACCTGTCTCCTGTCCATTTCTCAGGAGCCACAGATTGAGAAAACAGCAAAACAAACAAATAACATACTCGTCAGAATTCTGTCTGAAGTAGGAGTAACATTGAGCTGAATGAAGGCCTGAACCTCTGAGGACCATGCCCAGACCTTGGATATGGACTCTGAGGCTCCAGCTTGCCTTTCTTCTTCTTTCTCGAGTGCATTACCATTTATTGAGCACCTGTTCCATGCCAAGCACCATGCCAGCTGCACTGCAGGCATGATCTCATTTAATTCTCATAAGGACACTTTAAGACGTGTAATAATATTCACATTTACAAATGAGGAAATGACACAGCCTGATGTCACACAGCCATTACGTGGCAGAGTCAAGAGTTGAAATGAGATCTGTGCATCTCCACAACCCACAGTCCCATTCCTACCTCGTTACCATGACCCCCAAGCTGACCCGTCCAGACAGATGACCCCATAGGCCAACATAATGTACACTCAGAGTAATGAGCCCATTCTCATCAGTACCTAACTGATCTTTCCAAAGCTTCTGCAGTTCAATTTCTACCTCCACAATGTCTGGCATGTCTGCATCTCTTCCACTCACATGATCTTCTAATTTCTTTCACCAAATCAACTCAATTTTTCTGCTGAATTTTCCTTTATTTTAAAAGGAAAGTTTTTGCACTACCATAGCCCATATCACTTGCTATAATTAATTAAATTTTAATGACATAATTATTAAACTTAAAAGCTCATCGCCTAGCACTTAAAATCAGCTTGTACACCGCATACTACGTACCATATCTCGTGAAACTCTGTCATAAACATCACTGTTACATATAGGGGTATGTGTATATATTTTTATTATGGAAAATAACTTTTTATTATGGAAAATTCTTGTCTTTATTATGAAAAAATTCAAAAACAAAAGTAGAAAGAATAGTGCAATGAACCCCTATGTACCCGTCACCAACTTCAATAATTACCAACTCGTGGCTAATCCTGTTTCATCTCTACCCCAGTCCACTTCCACAAACTCCCCTATTATTTTAAAGTAAATCTGGGACATAATATCATTTCATATATACAACATTCTTGAAACCAGCAAACACTGGGAAAATGTTTGCTAAATGCCAGGCAGGCAAAGCATAGCAAACACACACTCATATACCTTCAATCACCACAACCCTGGGAGGTTTGTTGCGGTCCCCATCTTACAGGTGGTGAAATGGAGACACAGAGACAAAAGCAACTTGCCCACAGCTGCTACGTGGCAGAGCTGGGACTTGAATTCAGGAAGTCCGTGCCCTTAACCCCTGCACTACACCGCCTCTCGGGAGCACAACCCATTTCTCAGCCTGGGTGAAGGCAACATGCTCTTCTCCCACTCCCCCCCCCCATAAAGCTGGCTCTGAATGAGTTTCCTGTAGTTCGTGTGCAGACCCTATCTTCTTTGCCTCCTGTCTTGGCACCTCTGTCACATCACCAACAGCATCAGGTTACCTGAGAGGATCGGCCGCCTCCAGACACGAGATAGGAAAGGTGGACACTGAAGTCCCCTGTAGCCTCTGCAGAATGTGGAGCCAATGTGCAGGGCATGAGCCTCCCATCCCCAGGCTGGGGAGATTGAGGATAGGGTGTTGCAGCTGGAGGACAACACACAAGCCAACCCTTGACATCATTTACAGCTTGACACCCACTGCTCTTCTTTTCTGTATGCACCGCCTTCACACAGGCACTGACTTCTCCACGGCCTTGCTTCCTGGGAACATGGTTGCTGCTTATATTGGCCTTAACTGCACTGGGATCAGGCAGGGAGGAAAGCCTTTTGTCTTGACTGAAACCCTCCACATTCATTTGCTTTCAATAGCACGCAGGGTCCTGGATCTAAGAGAGGGAGAAAGGGCTTAAATGTCTCCAAAGGTTCTGAGACATGGGATCTCTCGAGGGAGAAATGGTGATGATTTCAGTGTACAGGAATCAAAAGCACATGTACTGCCTTTCTCTGAGCATACAGAATGACTTAAAAATGAAGGGAAGAAAGCGTTAGGAAAAACAGTTTTGAGTTTCGTTGAACCAACATTGGAAAAATGCAGCAAGACCCTTTCCAAATCCAAAGCAGAACCGTGTCCTTCCACCTCTGTGGAAAACTCTTCTGGTCTTAAAACCAGGTCTCCTGGGGCTGCCACGAGTCCCCCCGCTCCCTCAACAGAGTACCCCCCACTTCCTGCTAAGGCGGAGGCAGAGGGTCTGGAAGCCACCTTCCCTAATCCAAAAGCCCGATGAAGCGTGGGAGGGAGGCCACGCCAAGGCTGGCAATTTTCCTTGGCAGAATCATCTCTTTGCTTGCCTGTGGAGCCCAACAGAATCACCTTCATGGGCAAGAACATGGGTGGGCCTCTGGCTGGGTAGGTTCCCTTAGGAAGCAAGAAGCTGAATGGGTTCAGAGGATCCCCAGGGATGTGTGTTTGCTGTAAGGCTCTGTGTAGGTGCTCATCCACGCCCCATGAAAAACAGCAGTTACCTTCAGGAGGGCACTGTTTTTCTCATGGCTCTGACATTATCGTGACCCAGTCTTCCTCTCCTCCTCCTGCTGCTATCAGCTGCCCTCTGGACAGTCCCTGCGATCCTGCTATCCCATGTCTTCTAAAACTCCCTCAACTTTCCTCTGCCTGCCCACTCTCATCTCTCCCTCTTAGATACCATAAAAAAGAGGATCTGACTGGGCCCATTAACCTTGATACCAAGTCCTGAGTCTCTATCGGACAGCATCCTGCAGCCACCACCTCACTAGCCTATGAGGCTGCCTTTGGCTGAGCCTCAGTGCCTGATCCAATCAGTTGTGACCAGAGGGCAGGGCCACATAGCTCGTCTCAAGGCAACCACTGCAGAAGAGCTACCTCCAGCCATTCTTTAGACTCGGGGGCAGGAGGAGAGTGGCGAGTCCGCCTCAGCCCGCTATGTCGCCCCAGAGCTTGAAGCAAAGGCTCAGTGGTCCTGGGCAGAACATCAGAGACTAGCGATGAAGACTGCCGCCTGAGGGAGGGGCCTGTGTGCGTGTGCGTATGCGTGTGTGCGTGTGCGTATGCGTGTGTGCAAGAATGGGCATGTGCGTGTGTGCACGTGTGCATGTGCATGCATGTGCGTGTGTGAAGAGCAATGCTGAGCTTCAATTAGGTAAGCCTGTTTTGTAACTTGGCCCAGCCTTTTAAATCCTAACCATCATAGAGGCCTCTGCTTTCCAGGAAGTTATTCCCATCAGCAGTTGTTTCTGCAATCATGGTTGTTAGGAAACCCTTTATTTTGAAAACACATTTCAAAACAAGGCTTCTTACGCACTCAGCTTTCTCTGGTCCACTAGGAGCAAAATGGCGCAGATGTTTCCCTATGGTGCATATACTAGTATTCCTGTGTTCTCCCCGCAGGACATTCAAGTCCCCAAATCCATTTTGTAGTCACCACAGAAAAATGCAGAGGAACGCTGTGGGGGGACGCACGTCAACTCATCCCAAACACTCCCCTTCAGCCGGCTCCTTGCCCCACACATGGCTGAGCCATGACACAATAACTCTCCTCAGAGAGTAATTCATTAGGTAATTAAAAGTTTTTTCATCAGAGTCCATTTCTAAAGCAACTGATGGGATAATGCCGATTAGGAAGCACTAACAGAGGGGGAGCTGGGCTCTGATGTCAGGGCTCACGCCCGCAGGAGTTTACATGAGTTGTCAGATACTTGTGCCAGGGCCCCTGACACAATTCCGGGTAAGAAACAAACAGCACATGCTCTTCAGGCTGGAATGGGTCTTTCTGGAGAGGGCTTGCTTGTTCCCACAGGCCAGGCTTACAAAGGACCAGAGTGGAGAGATGTAAAGAAATGAGCTTTCAGAGGAGACCAACACGGATTCTAACCCCTGCTCCAACGGTTGCAGCTGCGGGACCCTGGCAAAGTCATGCAAGCTCTCTGACCTCAGTTTTTTTCATCAGGGGGACTTTTCATACTACCCACCTCTGTAAGGGTTAGAGACAAGATGTGCAAACATTGGAAAATGGTGCTGGCACACAGTAGGCTCTCTGTGTGGAAGTTCACTGGTGCTACCATCTGCCTTCCAACCGCAGTGTGAGTTCTGAATGGCTTGGTCTGTCCAGGGGTCGCAAAAGCCTCCTCAGACCGCTCAGCAATCACCAGCTGCAGAGGGTTTCCCCAATCCCTCCATGGTCCCGTTCATGATGGGTTTGGTTCAGAAGATTTCTCCTAAGCCCTCCTCACAGGGAGCTCACTCTGAAGGGGGGTGACAGACAGGTAAATACAATCACAGGACCACCTGATCAGGGCAATGAGAGATGTGTGCACTGATGGTTAGGGGAGCACAGAGGAGAGATCAGGCACAGCCTCCTGGAGGAAGCAGAGGGGTGAGGAGAGAAGGTTCCAGGCAGACGGGACAGGATAAGTAAAGGCTCAGAGGTGATGTGGTGATGAGGTGGGAACCATGGGTGAGACCAAGTCTCCAGCTACACTGTTAAGGAGCTCACACTACAGGTGGGTTTAGGAAGGTGACTCCAGCCCTAGTGAGAAAACGGACCGGACAGGTGAGACTGGGGAGGGTGGGGGGGAGGCAGAGGCAGCTATCCAAGACAGGAGGGCAGCCTGGTGACCCACTGACAGGTGGACCAGGTTTATCTTCACTCTGGAACCAGAAGGAAAACTCTCACGTCCAGGAATCAAGTGACCTGCGAGGCAAGTTGGATATGCCGCAGCCTTCCCTGGCCCCAAACCAGAGACCATCACCCTGGGCCTCCATCACCCTGGGCTCCTCACCCCTTATCATGCTTCATGCTCAATCAATCAACAACACATCTTGTCAGTGGCATCCAGCTCTGTCCCCTCAACCCGACCTCCTTGGCCACAGTCCTCTCAGTCACCTGGGTGACCACCACATCCTCGTTATAGCCACCAGCCTCCAGCATCACCCCATCCACTCCACACTGTCAGCTCTCAAAACTTCAAGCTGCCTGTATTGCTGCCCATAGGATGGAATCTAAACTCCTTAATCTTGCCTACAAGCCTGGCCTGCAAGGCTAAGAGCCTGTCTCTCTGGCCTGCCCCTCTCTGCCTCTCTCCTCTACAGCTCCTGCCACATTGAACACTTGCAGGGCTTTGACTGGGCCATGGCCCATCCTGCTTCAGAACCTTTGCAAAGGATGCACAGACACCCAGACAAGGACAACTTCACCTGACTTCTGTCTCAGTGTCCTCTTCTCAAATGTTCTTCCCTGAACCCCTGGGTTGCACTAGATGCCTCCTTTCTATAATCTCAGGGTTCCCCATATCACCAAACCCTCCCCTCATGAGATGAGCTCAGAGTGGTAGACCCTTCCTGGAACAGATGACTGGTGGGCTGTGCTGGTCTCCTCCAGATGAGGTCAAAGTCCTGTCATTGGTATGCCCAGACTGTCTCCACTGGGCTCAGAGAAACAAAGAAATTGGACTGGGCTAGGCAGCCAGGTTGCAGAGGCTCTCCGTTCCATGGAGGCACCACAACTAAAGCTATTCATCATCTCTGAGTGCCTCTGCTCTTACCTAGAGGGACCCACTCAGGCCCAAGACTATATGAGGGTCTGCAGAATAGTGCTCACCAGGAACTCTAGTCAGCTCAAGAAAGGCTGAAGAACATTCTGGAAAGAAGACATTCCAGGGATAGAAATCCCATGTGCTCCTAACCCTTTGTGGGAAGAAAGAGCTGCAGGTCATGCCAACACCCAGAAGTCTCCTCAGGGCTTTCCATTAATACCATTAATACAGTAGGCTCCCTAGGAACACATTTGCTGCTCTGCTAATCCACAGGGATCATTCCACCAAAGCCCCTACCTCATTCACCCCCAAGACAGCAGCCCCAGCTCCAGAGGACTTCACAGTGTGCGTGCCCCTGTACGTGGTTCTTCCTTCTGACCCATGGGTACAGCTCAGCCCTCCCCCGGGCAGGGTGAAGTCAGCCACGCTGGGTTTCTGTCTGTGGGGAAAATCTCCCCAGTCCACCCCTCGGTCCACAAACAAGAGGTTTCCTAAGCCTTCCAATGACCAGAACAGAGAAAGATCAGTTAGTCCCTGAGATGGTTAATTGTATGTGTCGACTTGGCTGGGCCATAGTACCTCCAGATATTTGGTCAAACATGTCTAGTTGTTGCTGTGAAGGAATTTTTTGGATGAAGTTAACGTTTAAATCAGTAGACTTTGAGTAAAACAGAGTATCTTCCATGTGGGCTTCATCCAATCAGTTGAAAGCCTTAAGAGAAAAGACTGACCACCCCCAAGGAGGAAATCTGCCAACAGATTGCCTTCAGACTTAAACTGAAACATTGACTCTTCCCTGGGTCTCCAGCCTGCCAGTCTACCCTGCAGATTTTGAATTTATCAGCCTCCACAATTGCATGAGCCAATTTCTTAAAATAAATCTCAATCGCTCAGCCTCTCTCAATAGATAGATAGATAGATACACACACACACACTCACACACACACACACACACACACACACACACACACACACACACATCTCCTATTGATTCTGTTCTCTGGAGAACCTTGACTAATCAATCCCCCTCCCTGTTATAGATCCTACTTTGGCCACATTTTCTAAAGTGCATGTGCATGCACACAAATACACACTCACACACATGCACGATACCCACTCCCCCACCTGGGTAAACTTTAAGCCCTTATTCATTCCAAGACACCTATGATAAGTCCAGACAATATACATACAGTTGGAAATAGGTGCAAAACACTGGACAAGGTGCCCCATCCCAGCCCTCCCTAAGACTGATTTACAGATGCCAACCTCCCTGTGTGCAGGCAGGTGGTGGACTAAGCACTCTGCCACTTACTGAGTGTGTATTCTTGGACACATGACTTAACCTCTGTGAGCCTCAGCTTTTTCTTCTGGAAAATGGGGATAATAATAGTACCTGTCTCATAGGACTATTGGGAAAATGAAACAAGATAGAGTACCTAGCACAGCTCCTGGCTACTCCCAGTAGGACAGTCTCAGTAATTTAATATTATTCTCACATACAGCTTACACCCATGTTCACACCCTCCTATGGATACACACAAAGACTATTAAGCAGGGTGGTGGTTCTCTTCACGTAGGACTCAGGAGAGGACTCTACCCTTGCTTTTAGATCAACTCTTTATACAAAGGAATAGGATGCTATTCCTGTCACAGGCCTCTGGCAGACATCAGTGATGGATAACAGCATTCTTTCCTTCTGATACAGACTCAGCCTCAGAAGATTTCTCAACAGAGCACTCCAGTAGCTACTACCAACCAACCAGAGAGGACAAGTAAACTAAAATTTATTTGCACTAGAAATATTCAAGCTCCTGAAAGATTGCACCCAGTCAAAATCCCCCAATACTGCCCACCCAGAGTGTGGGGGTCTTCTGGGGTTCTGCACTGTGTCTGGGGCTAGATTTCAGGACTTGCCTGCCTCCCACAGATGGCTGGGCCATCAGGAGAGGTGGAACTGTCCTGGTCACTCCAAAACTCCCTAGCATCTGTTGCCCATGACCCAGGGCCCACAGAAGCTTTGGAAGATGTCTAAGAAGCAGTAACTCCTAACCTAAGGAACAATTCCAGAGAAGCAAAGTCACAAAGCGTGCACTGGAGCACTGTAAGACCCACGCCAGGGCTGCCCAACACACACATACACACATACACACACACGCACGCGCACACACACACACACACACACACACACACACACAGTCATACCCATGCTCCCGACAAGCTCAGGCATTCATGCCTATACACTCTCAAACACACCCCCTGAAAAGGGCTCCTTGGGTGAAAACGACCTGCAACAGTGCCATCTAGTGGGGGCCAGGGCTGTCCTCAGAGCTTTCCCCACTGAGCCCCAGGGAGATAGTCATAAGACCCATGGTTGGGGAGGGTGTGGCAGTTTTCTATGGAGAAAGATACAAAGGAGGTAATGCCATGAGACTCTGTCTACCTTGGGGATCTCTCACCATCCCACTCAATCCCCACCTGCATACAGAGCTACCTGGCCCCTACCACCACCTCTCTATCTCCTGCACATATGAAATACCAGCTCCCTGCCTTTGGCCATGTCAAGTCCTGCCCTTGGAGTCCTGCTTCAGTCCCTCCTAGACCCGCACACCATCTCTGACTCAGACATACATTTCTAAGAGATGTGGGCAAGGATCCAGCCAGATTCTAGCTCAACTATTCCCCAGTTTTGCAGTTTCCTACATCTAAACCTCATTTTACTCTTCTGTATAATGGGAGAATGCTTTCATGACTGAACTGCTGTAGGAATTAAACAGCCTCTTCTGAGGGTCTCTATCCATGATGAGGAAGGTCTCAGCCTGGGGTGGTCAGAAAGGCCATTTGCTAAAGGCCAGGATAGGTCTCACCCCTATAGGACTGGGAAACCTAGACAGTTTATTCCCCTAGTAGGAACTCTGTCCCACCCTCTTCGTTTTAAATAATTAAATACGACTTGGGTTCCTGGCCAGGAGGTCCCCTTCTTGCCTTTCAGAGACTGTAGGAAGATCTGTCGTGGCTTAATGTTTTCAGGTTCAGATGTCCCAGCCAGTGTCAACCAACAGAAATATTGTCGCCAATCATGCCAGAGGACTCTAAGAGGAGTAGGAGTGTTACTAATCCCTCCTCAGCAAAGGGGGCTCTCCCTGGGCATTGGAAGAGCAGCTGTGCCTGGAGGACTTCTGTGAGGAGACTCAGGGACAAGGAGGCCCTGGAACCCAAGAGGCTGCTGAGGCTGAACAGGTGAGAGAGGAGAGTGTCCTGGGGGCTGCAGCCCAGGCCCCAGAGTGGGGCTTCAGCCACTCAGCCCGACTGCAGAGGAAATAACCCTAGCCATATCTCATGCCTGCGGGATGGGGAAGGAGCCTCAATGGTGCTCCAAATTGGCTGGGTGACTTAGAGCAGGGCTTTGCTCTTCTCTGGGTCTCAGAGCCCCACAGGCACAATGGGGGCGGGGGGCAGTGCTGGGAGGGGTTTTGAGACCAGGTCCAGTGGAGCTCTGGACCCACCACCCAGCCCTGAGATCTTGCTCTCAAGGGGCTGCCAATCTCTGCCTGAACCTCTCCCCCAGCCATCAAGCTTCATTCAAATTCTCCATCTCTGTTCCTTGTGCTTTGCTAAAATGTAAGGGTCCCTTCTGAGGGTCCTCCCATCATCCCAGTGACGGGCTGCCCAGAGGTGCAGCATTTCTGTTGGGGCCTCCCCCATGACCCACCCGGGCTCCTGCCTCTACTGCCCCCATTCACTTGCCTCCCCACATTCCCACCTTTCTTAGGCCCCAGGATCCAGCCAGGGGAAAGCGAAGACCACAGCAGGGGCCAGGTGAGAAGTCACCAGAGCAGCACTGGCCAGAACGGGGAAGGGGGAAGTGGGCAGGAGGAGCCACCAAAGGGAGGTGAGTGGGCAGCACCACAGGAGTGCCCCTCCGAGTGGGCATCAGGGCCTGGGAGGTGCTGGCTAGTTTACACACACGTGGGCTCTTTTAAATGGCACAACAGGCCAAGTCAGTTTCCAAGGTGTCTTCCTCACCAGGAGAGCTCAAGATCAGAGATCAGGAGACTTGCCTGAGGCCACCCAGGTAGGTAGAGAAAGCTGGCCTGGCACCCTGGTATGTCTGGCCCTGTGCTGCCTCTAACATCAGGCTGATACTGTGGGTGTGGGTAGAACGAGTGGTCTGGGCTGAAGGCCACAGTCCTGGCAGTGAGGGACCTGCAGGCAGAAGAGAGCCATGATAGGCACATTCTGGCATGAAGCTGGGCACAAGGACTGGGGATCTTCCTCAGCCCCAGAGATGAGCAGAGAGAATGCACAGTGATGCTCTTGCTAACCACTTAGGTTGGGTGGGGCAGGGCAGGGCAGGAGCAGGGAGAGGTTAATGTGCAGATCACCCCCAACCTCTCCCTCCCTTTCTCCCTGGCTCACACCAAATTACCTCTGGCCCTGTGGGAAAGTCAGGACCCCAGCATCAACCAGCCCCCTGGGAGCTGCACAGTGGAAAGAGGAAAGCCTTCATTTGCTGAGCATGGACTGCTTTCCAGACTGAATGGAACAGTGGACACCGAGGCAAGCAAGTCTAAGCTCAGCTCAGTCACTCACTGCATGGATAGGGGCCAGGACACAAGCAGCTTCTCAACTGGAAGCTTTGAGGCTAGGCAAAGGCTGGTGGGTACCTCCAGAAAGCAAATAAATAAATAAACAACAAATCATGTGTATTCAGCCGCAAAGCGAAACCTGCAAAGCAACCAAAATGACATGAACAGCAATAGTTAGGCCCTTCCTGGGCTGGGGGCAGGTGCCAACAGTATCAGAGCCTGGTGGGCCAGTGGCCAAGAGCATCAGCATCTGGCAGAAAAGATGGTTCCTCTCCAGACTTGGCAGGTCCAGCCTTCCAGTCTGAACCTGACTTTTGGCGCGAAAGCCAGCAGCCCCAGCCGATAGATACAGTGTCCTCGTCTTTACCTGAACTTAATTCAAACCATTCTGTCCAACCCTAATTTGGAGCTTTTATTAGGTTTTAGGTTACTCTATATATGGTACAATAGAAATATTTTTTCAATCTTAAATTAGAAACATATCACAGGAGGTTTTTTTTTAAGCCTTTTACAACAGTGTAGAGTAAAATGTCTCCAACTCTGCAGCTGAAATCTAACCAAAGTAACCTTCCACTGGAGGAACTTTGATATCACGAGAGGCTTGTGTCCTCTGGAATGTGCTTTTCTTCTCCTTCCCAAAAGCAGTTGACAATATTCCTCTAATTAGTCTGGGGTGTGTGAGTATTGAAAGTAAGACTCTGGGGACATTCCCAGGAGGAACAGAGGCAAAGATGGACAGAATAAAATCACCACTCCAGCTGGCCTTTCACATGGACGTGTCCATCAGCACCATCTATCACTATAGAGTGAGGCCTGGAGAGAAGGCCGTGCTCCAGATGGATCAGGCCGGGGTTCCTTGCTTGTCTGGCATATTTAGACACTTGAAGCAAGCTGTAGAAAAGACCATTCCCATGGCAGGGAGGGGTTAGAGGTCAGGGCACAGAAGGTCTGAGTGCCAGGGGTCCAGAAGTGCTAAAGCTAGGAAATGCTTCTGGCTGCCCTGCTAGGAACAGCTCCCCCAATGAGCACTCTCAGGTGAACACATTCCCTGCTCTCAGATGAGACCCTCCAGGAGCTCATTTGCATCCTGGCTGTACCCTTGCTGGACATCATAAGAACAGCCTGCTGAATTATCAAAGAATCAGGTATATGTCCTGGCACATGGTACAGCATAATTCCAACTTGGAATTATGGACTGAGTGTAGTTGTCTTTTGGAAAGTAATCAAGGCAATAAATAAGAGGCAGCTGATAAATGCCAGGAAAAAAAACATGGGACAATCTTGAGAATATGCATCTACTTGACCCATAAAGGGCAATCTAGTTTCCTTGAATTGCCGCAAGAAACCCTGAACTGTAAAAACCAGAGCATCTCTCTCCAAGGTTGCTCTCTTTCCCCGTGATCTGACTGCCAGCTCGAGAGCAGAGAAGCTGGCCAGCTTGATGCTATGGATACCACAACAGGAGAGGTGCAAACACAAGGCCAGGAGGACAGACAGCCCCTTTAGAGAACTAGCAAAGGTTGGGCTCATTCCCCAGCGCATGGGGTACAAATGGGCCGTGTTTTCTACTCACCCCCCAGGAGCCAACTGGCTGAGTGACAAATGCCAGGTAGAATGAAAACAATCTAGCACCTCCAAGCTTTGGAGCCTGAGGTTTCATGGGCACCTCTGAGAGGTCCCATTTGAGGATGGACTCAGCCCGCAGTTCTGCCTGTGGCCCCTCTGATCCTGGGGCATCACGTATGCCACACTCAGGGCTGGGGCTGGTCCCTGCTCACTGCTGTGGGCACCAGCCTTGGTGCTGCAGAAGTTCCTGCCTGGTTATAGAAAATGGACCGTCACGGAATGGTGTGAGCCCTGCACAGGCCATGGGCCTGCATGGTATGTCACGCAGATACACATTTCAGGAGGAACTCAGAGTGGAAAAGGTCTTGGGGTGCTGGAAAAGGCATACAGGCTTCTTGGAGAGACAGACCTGGCGCTGGGCCTTGAAGAATAGGCAGGAAAGGGAAAGCATTTAAGGTGATGATACAGCCAATGCTAAGACATGGAGGCTGGGATAACATGGTGTGTTCAGGGACCACCAACATGGGACAGGTTTTGCCTTGGAGAGGAGGACGAATAAGTAAAATTCCATCCTCCCAGCTTCATTCCGTGTGTGTGTCCTCATCTCTAAGATGAGTGCATCTCCAGATCTGAATGCCACCTGATGGAGACAGGGCAGGGCTGCCTGCAGGAGCACTGAGCCTCCCCCTCCTAGCCCAGGCTGAAGGCTTTCACAGTGACTTAAGACTTAGGAGAAGCCAGTTGGTCCTGCTGCCCTCTGCCCCTCTTCTGGTACCCACAATCTTGGGGGAGGGGCAGTTTCTCCTACTGATAACTCCCAGGCTCAGTCTGCCCTGCCTTGGACACGAGGGTCAGAGCAAGCCCTGGGCCTTGGGCACAGCCCCCAGATGCTGAGCAGCTTGAAACCCAGACTGATGCCTGGCCCCCTGCCCACTCTCGGCCTTGAGACCATCACTCCACAGGACTGGAAATTCAGGGAATCCCACTGCATTAGAGGGTGGGAGGCAGGGCGGCTTCAGACCCCCTAGAGCCAGGGACCAGCACCAGCCTGTCTCTCATCTGACCTCTGGAAATGGAAAAGGCCAAAGGCTCCTGTCTGAGGTGGCCACAGCAGGCACAGCAGCCCTCCAGGCTTTCTCTGCAGTGCCACAGTCTCCCTTAAAGACTCAAGTGGCATGTCTGTTAGCTCACGTTCTCCCACTCACTCTCCCTGTCTCCTCCCCACTCAGCAGAAAGGGTCACTTGGGAGCACATCTGAGGCAGCCCCACATGCTGGGTTCCCCAGAGAACCTGCTCCACGCAGTGCCTCCACCTCCTCCCTCTGTCCTAGGCGGGCACTGCCAGATCCCACTACATGGAGTGAAGCAACAAGAACACTGGGGCTCAGCGTCACTCAGCTCAGAGTCCCAGTGACCAGCACAGGGAAGTAATCATGATCCAGGCTAAACCAGACCAGTCCTGCCCCCCAAAAATCCTCTCTGGGAGTGCTGCTGCCCCATCACGTGCACAATGAAGGGTTAGGAAAATCCCACTGCCCAGGACAGCCCTGGCTTTATGCCTGTTATCCCTGCTCAATTCACTGTCAAAAGGATTCCTTAGGATGATAAATTATATAGTCACCCCCTTTTACCACCTGCACAGCGAGCAAGTGGTTGAGTCAGGACTAAGCCCAGACCTGGCTCCAAATCCCGGCCCTCATCCACTCAGACATAAGAACTAGCCAGGGCTCCAGGAAAGCAGATGGTGAACAATCTGGGTGGTGCTTCCCTAAAGAGGAGCCTGCAGAAAGCACAGACGAGAAAAGGAAGATCCTGGGAGAGCTCCTGGAAGAGGTGATGTGGCCACAGGCTGTGATGGGTGAGCAGGAAAAGGAAGAGCTTGGAGGGCAGAAGAACAGTGTGTGCAGAGGTGGCAGGCAGCCTGACCCTAAGGGCTGGGAGACACTGCCATTGATCCCTAGCTAACACTAAGATGGCCATGAAGAAAACATGTATTTTCATGCAATGGTCTGTTGTCTACAATATCTCCACTTTGGCTTGAACGAAGAGGTTTAATCTCTGAGTAGAATCTGGCTATCTAAGACAGCAATCAAAGCCAGACATGACAAGTGCTTAAAAAGCCCCTGGTGGGTGGAAGACAACCTGTTCTTCCTCTGAAGCATCATGGACATCTGCTGGGCCAGGTCACAGAAAGGCCAGTGCAGAATGCATGGCCTGGAGATTTGGGGAGGCTGCAGTGGGGCACCGCTGCACTGTCTCCAGGGGGCAGTCAACAGCAGCACGAGGAGTTGGGGCATTAACCCTTGGCAGTTGCAGACTTGGACCAAGGTGTAAACTGTAAGGGCTCCCAGGGGAATGCCACAATTGTGGGCAGGGCCCAGGCACAGGCTGGAGGCCTGAGTCTATGAGGGAGTGTCACAGAGCCCAGGGAGGCCCCCAAGGCCAGGATATCTTACCTGCCCAGCCCTGAATCCTCATTTTAGTTTACTTCCTCCAAAAGATTTTCAAAATCCCACCCCTAATTGGGGTTAGGATCACCTAAGTTTAATAAGGATCCCTTGCCATACCATATCATAGACAGTGCAATATTCTCCCAGTCAAGGAATTTACCACAATTTATAAATAGAAATGTTTGTGTTTGCTTCTTATCTGATTATCCCCACTACACTAGAAGCTCCACAGGGCAAGGATTGTGGCTTTTTCACCCAGCAACATATCCCCAGTGTCGCTCACAGAATCAGTGTTTGTAGAGAGGCTGGATGCATGAATATCCGGCTGAAATTCTGCTGTTAGAACACTGGCCCTTAGGTCCTTTCACTTATTCAGTCAACCAACTTTAACTGAACACCTACCATGTTATGTGCCAGGCCCAAAGTTGGGAAAGTGAGATTTAAAAAAAAAAATCCTTTAAGCTACAATATCCATGGGAGAGTTAAGCTCTAGGTTTTAGTTGTTCACTTGGAACTTGTTTGGCCAATTGGTTTGCAGAGTGACAGCTCGTTCAGAGGAGGGCTGGGAGAAGGAGGACCCTGGCAGCAGGAAGAGAGGATTCTGGGTGTGAGGCCATGGAAGAGGAAGACAAGCCTGAACGCAGCTCTGGGCGAAGGTGAGAATCAGGGGCCTGAGGACTGAACAGGAGGGTGCCAAGAGGCTGGGCAGGGGCGCATGAAGGGAGGGGACCATATGCGCAAGACCCACCGCACTTTACATAACACGGCCTCCCAGGACAGGCCCTGCATTATACATTGTACACACAGCAGCCTAGTTAACCCTCATAGCAACACCAAGAGGTAAGCAGTGTTATCTCATTTCACAGAGGAGATAGCTGCGGCCAGAGGGGTTCAGTAACCTTCCAAAAGACACACAGCAAGTTCAGAGGTAGGACTTGGATTCAGCGCAGGTCTGTTGACTCCCATTCCTTCCCCAGCCCAAGGCTGCTTCCATGGCAGGCCCCATCCAGACTCTGTGTGGGGGGGTGGGGAGTTTCATGTCAATAATTCCAGGCTCCAGGGCAGCTGCTGACACCGACTGAAGGCAAGTATGCCTGGCTTTCACCGCAGAGCACGGGAGGGGCCACCACCCCCGTGCTAATCTGGCAGCCAAGGACCTGGGCCCTGCTTCACAATCAAGAGGCCTTGAGGGCAGAGGGGCAGGGGGAAGAAGTGGCTAGCTCACATGCTCTTCACCGACTGCTCTTCCTGGCTTGGGATGGTGGTCAGTGCTGGTCTCAGTCATGTCAAAGCCAGAGGACTGGAGGCGGGGGAGATCCCAAAATGGATGGCAGGGCCTGGGGCTCCACTGGTCAGAGAGGGAAGGCTGCTGGGAGGAACTTCATACAGCAAAAAACAACCCATTCCCCTCCACTCCCTCCGCAGAACACCTGTCCCTCTCCACCCCACTGGCCACATAGAGGGGGCTCTGGTGGCAGGGGCTGCAACAGGACCGGGTAGCTCTCTGCTGCCCTGCCCCTGTCTCCATATGGAAGTGTTTGATGGGGAGGGGGGAGAAAAGCCAGGCCCAGGCTCCAGAGGGGCTGTCAGGATGTGGAGACAGCAGGCGGCATGCTCAGAGAAGAAGCTGGAGCCCAGAGAAATCAGCCCCAGGACTGGGCGGCATGGCCAGATTCCACATTTTACTGCTGGGGGAACCCAGGCCAGACAAGGAAGGACTTCACTGCAGGGCAGAGTGAGGAAGGGCTGCTCTGGGGCTGGGTGCTCAGGCAGATTCCTCCACACAGCTCTGCAAATTGTGTCTACCTGATGGCATCCCAAGCCCACCCCTCCAAATCCACTGGGTAGAACAGGGCTGAAGCAGGTATTCAAGAGCTATGGGGGGCTTGAGCAGCCCCACGGATATACCTTCCCCTCACTTCCAAGTGTCTGTGCCTTGACCTCCTCCCAGCTTTCATGCACGTGGTCCTGGGCCAGAAGCTGAGTTCCCGTGAGTCCCTCACATCCCACCACGTCTCCAGCACTGGTGGTAGCAGACCTGCATTTATTCAGGCTCTACACCTGGTGGCTCTCTGCCCCTAAGTCACCTCAGCTCTACCTTCTCACCTGTAAAATGGGGGACAGTAGCAGTGCCCACATCAAAAGACTGTGAGGGGATTCAGCTCACCACGTGCAACAAGCACATGGCAGCATGTCCCTCCTCACTGCCTCGTTCTCACAACGGGCTGTCACACCCAGAAGATGTAACGAGGGCACAGAAACACTATGGGACTTGCTTGAGGCCACCACAGCAAGAGAGCAGACCCAACTGGGCAGTCTCATTTCACAGGCTGGAGAACTGAGGCCCCTCACTCAGCTGGCCTCTGGGGCCTGCTCAGTCCCAGCTCATGGATACTCCATGAGGACCCACCAAGAGTTCTTGGTGCCAGAGATTGAACTAGGGTATGAGCAGAGCAGATTTACTAACAAACTCATCCCTGAGTTAGAGATCAAATCAGCTTGAATTCCCATTTCACGCCCTGGCTTTACCAAGGCTGTGTGACCATGGGCAAGATACTTAACCACTCTGAACAACAGGAACATCAGGTTTTTTCTGCAAATGAGGTGACATCTATGTCCAGAGTAGAAGTGGAGCTGACAAGAGATGCTCACACAAGAAGTATTGAGAGTGGTGCAAGGCACTTGGAGGGGCTTGGTGCCTACCACCCTCACCCCATCTACAGCAGCCAGAGGGCTGTGACACAGCAAAAAGGCTGAAGTACCAAATGGTGAGGCTTGGTTCTGGAATGTCCTTAGAAGAGCAGCAAGAAGACAGAAAACCACACAGGAGCTTGTTTTTAAAGACAAAGAAAAATATGATTAAGTAGGCCTGAGAATGCTGTTATAAAAGAATGAAAATATTTTTCTTACCAGGGCATTTGTATGTCAACAGCTGATACAGGGATAGGAGCAGCCACCACAAGGCCACCGGGCACCTCTGACAGCACAGCGTGTGTACCCTTGTGAAGGACTGACGCGCTGGGACCAGGCAGGCTCCAGAGGCCAGCTGGATGAGGGGCCCCAGCTCTGCATACTGTGAAATGGGACTGCCCAGTCGGGGCTCAGTCTGGCCAGGGCTCCTTTCTACCTGTCCTGTTTTGGTAAACTGGACTACAGCAGCTGTATTATCGTCTTGAGGGCAGGGGAAGGGAGCTGATAGAGTCAGGCTCGGGAAGGCTAAGGATTGATCCTGAGGTCACACAGCTAAGACTGGCATGGCAAGGCTGGATCAAAGCCAGAGTGGTCCCCCTGCCACACTGCCTCCACAGTGGGGGCCTCTGCTCATTCGCTCAGCACTGGGAACAGCACCGAGATGAACCAGATGCCTCTAGCCATGAGCCAGCACTCTCAGCCCCTCCTGCCCACCCTCTCACTCCAGCCCAGACCTAACACGGGGGAGTTTTCTTTTGGCCATCCTCGCCCTTGCTCCCTCTCTGCTCAGGCAACCATGACCGGTTCTTCTCAAATTCCTTGCCTTCCTCACACTTCCTCTTCCCCACTGCTGCCAGCCTGGTCCAACTCTCTTCATCTGGTTCCTGGGTCATGGCAATGCCCTCCTGACCTTGCATATCCTAGCTTATCGCCTCTTAACGCCCCCACAGAAATCGGCCTCTGAGGAGCAGCACTGTGCTATCACACCTTCCAACCGCGCATCACCCTCCCCCACTTCAAATCCTCCTACATCCCCCACCCTTGCCGACTACCTGTCACAGGTCATAGCTCCTCCCATGTGCTCAGCCTTTCTGTAGTAATATTGTCCCCAGCTGCAAGCAGTAGGTGCTCAGTACATGCACCTTGGTGATGTCTACTTTTGCACATTGGTCTGAATTACATCACTAGGATCCCCTTTTGTTTGCATGTGTCACCCGGAGCTCCTAGAGTCCATGACCCAGGAGTAGCCAGGGCCACTGGAGTGCTCCCAGAGTGCCTGCTGATCTGCCCTGGGTCCTGCTACTCCTGCATCTTTCAACAAGGACTCCCACAGTGCACCACACCTGCCCTGGGGAGTTCACAGTTTGGCTGAAGGGACTCAGAGAGGGCCCCTCCATTCTCCCAAGAGAAGGGCCCCACCCACCCTTCCCCAGCCTAATTTACTGACCTCCAAAACCTGAGAGCACAGGGTGGTCCACCCTCACTCCACCTTGTGACAAAGCCTTACAGGACTTAAAACACCTCTGTGTCCTCAGGATGGAGAATCTTAAGGAAGAAAACTGAGGATCCATCATGGGCATGTTCCAGTCTGCCAGAGCCCAGGCCCAAACCCTAGTTGAACCATCCCCTCACACTACACCACGCCACCCCTCTCCATCCAAGCCCCCTTTGAGGCTATTATGATAAGCCCTCAGCCTCTCCAGGGGACCATCGGCTTCAGATCCTGAAGGTCAGGAAAGTGTGGCACCAAAGGCCCTTTCACAACTTCTCCAGTGTCACCCAGGTCCGCCTCGGAGGGACTCTCTCATGTAAGTGCCACCAGGAGTAGCTGCAGGCACTTGGGAAGGTCTCCTAGAAACGTTCCCAGGAGCTGGCTGTGGGGTAATGAGGAGGGGCAGGAGAGACCGTCTGCTGGGAACAGCAGATCCACTGCCTTCCCTCCCTGCAGGTGCCCCTGGGCAGCACGCCAGGGAAGTAGGGGAGAGTCTGAGAAAAGCAGCCTGTTATGGAGGTCCAGGGCTAGAGGCCCGAGGTCAGCTGCTAACTCTGTGCTCCCTGTGCAGTCACAGGCGGGGAGGAACCTGGAGGCACTCTGAACACTTTGCAATATCCAAGCAACAAGATCTGAGCAGCAGCTGCCACTTGGACACTTCTACATACTGCTCAGGCCCAAGCTCTGCAGATCAGAGCTGGACCCTTATCTGCTTAGAGCCAGGTGGACACAGTCAAAAGCAGACTCTTCTGCCTCAGGCAGCAACCTGGGTCTTTGAGGAGCCAGCTAGAGAACTTGTCTCCCACCCCACAGCAATCCACATCACTGCCATGGTTCTCAGGCCACTGGTCTGCTGGGGACTGGGCCCTGTGCCAAGCACTGGAGATCCAGATATAAACGAGATGTGGGTCCCACTTCCACAAACCTGGGGCTGGTGAGAAAGGACAGACAGGTGGACAGTCCCTCAACAGTGTATTGAAGGCTGTCAGTGGATTAGAGGTACAGATCACTGACCCTGCCCCTGCCAACTCCCTTCTGTGGGATTCTGCCAGCCTGACCCTCTGCTGCCTGGGCCACCACAGTGTGGGCCTGCAGCTCCCTTCAGACCAATCCCAACTGATCAGACCAATGTAGACACCGGCCCAAGAGTGGCTAGTGAAAAAATTAGAGAATTTGGGGTTTCAAAAGCAACTGAGTTGGAACGGAAGGGCCATGAGGCAAGGTTGGGAGCAGAGAGGCCTCGACAGCCACACACAAGCTGAGGGGCACAACTGTAAAAAGCCTGGGCTTAAAGACGTGGAGGGCCAGATTGTGCTGACTCTAAGGTCAGAGGGGCCTAAGTTTGAGGGGAGGCTGCCCAGAGGCTGTTAAAACCTCAACAGGTGTGAGCCAAGCTGGGCACCTGAAGGATCTTCAGGACACCAGTCCAGGGCTCAAGGATCATTTGGTCTGTGGGAGACACATTGACTTGACCAGTTCCAAGCCCCATGCCAGGATGACTACAACTTGGCCTGTACCATCAAGGAGCCCACAGCCTGAAGGAATTCATGAAGCTTAGTCTGATGATGGCAGCATGGGGGCCAGCACTGCAAGAAAAGGAAGCCCAGGCAGGACAGTGTGGGAGGTCATGGCAGGTGTACGGGCCAGCCCGCTTTCTATAGGGAACTTCATCCACAAGTCCCAAGCTGCCTTGACAACAGGGTGGCTCTAGATATGCTCCACTAGGCAATAAAGGCTCTGCTTGTATGGGAGAGCCCAGGGATATACTCAAACAACCGGTACTTTCAGGCCCCAGGCAAACACAAAAGACTAAGTGTGCACTGACCTGCCCATTTAGGAGGCTGTGAGGTCAGAGCAGAAAGACATTCTGCCTGTGTACCCATTCATCTGGCAGTGGTCAGGGCAGTGCATCAGACCAGTCAAGCTCCAGCCTCCACGCTGACCACAGGCATGGGGGTGAGTATTTGGAAACACCCACTTGACCACCTCTGCAGGGACTGTGGAAGAGGAGGATGAACAAGTGGCGACACTCTTGGGCCTTGGGTTCTTAATCTGAAGGGAAAAACAACATGTCCTATGAGGTTGTTCTAGGACTAAATGAGAACATGAAGGTAGAGTTTGGCTCACCCAAGCATCCAGTATGCGCCCACTGCCATTACAGGGCTGGGCTGGGCTGGCCGGTTGGCTCACCTGGTTAGAGTGTGGTGCTGATAACACCAAAGTCAAAGGTTCAGATCCCCTTACTAGCCAGCTGTCCCTCCTCCCCTTCAAAAATTTTTTTAAAAAGGGTTGTTTAGAGGGCTGGGCTGGCAGTGCAGTCCTCCAGACTAGAGGCTGAGTCTCCCTCTTTTCATCCCCACCCCAAAGGATTGCAGAGGTGATGCATGAGCAGAGCACTTGTACTTCCCTACTAAGGCATTCACTTGTTTGTTTATTTCCTGCTGTGTCCTAAACACAATTAGTTAAATTGTTAGAATCAGGTGGTGACAACAGTCTTCATGTTCTGTTTCTCTTGTTATTTTTGTCTTGATTTACAAAGAACATTAACTGAGCAACTTTGATTTGACAAACTAAATGATTTTTATGTATTACCTCACTTGATTCCTGATAGAGTGGAAAGAAAGTACGTTACTTCAAAACACATGCCAGAATAACTTTCAGGAAGAGAACTGTGTTAGCCAAGTGGCCTAACCTCCCTAAGCCTCAGTTTCCTCATCTGCACAAAAGGGATCATAATCGTGCCTACCTCACCTATCTACTGTGAGACTGAATTAGATAATACACGGGAAGCACTAAGCACAGTGCTTTCTAGTGCCTAGGAACTACTGAGCATAAAGTAGGAACCCAATGAATATTTGTGGATTGACTGATTAATGGATTTGCATAGAGTAAGTACTCAGTCATAGTTGTTATTTATACCATTTGTTTAGGAATACACACAAATGGGCAGTTAGATGATGACGATGAGGTTCTCTGGACCCAGTTTCCGTGTTTGGGATGAGACAAAAAGAATAGTTGCAACAACGGTAAAAAATTCTCTTGAGGTTAAAATGACCAGGGGACTTTCAAGAATAAAGGTGTCTAAAATTCCACTTTAAGTTGTTTTCTCTGTTTCCTCAAGATGTAATTCCATGCCCCCCCCAACTGCATAAAATCTTTGAATAAAATCTTTCACTTAGACAGCCTTGGGTAGGTGGTGCTGAAGGGGTGAAATGATTGGGCAGTGTCCATCAGATTGACATGAAGAAGCCTCCACACTGACTGCAGTCAGTACACACCTACACACAGCAAGCAAAACACAGATTGCTGATTAAGAACTCAGCAACAGCAAGCACTGGGGACCAGAGAAATGTACTTTGCACATTGTAATCTATAAGATAACCATTAAGGGAATAGTAAAAGAGTATGTAATTTCTAAGCAAACAGGAAAAAAAGAAAATAATTTTAAAACTCCAAAAGAGGAAGACAAAAAAGGAAAAAAAGAAAGGAAACAAACCTAGATCATGTGGAATAAATAGAAAGCATACAGCAAAATGATAGATTTAAATACATTAAATGTAAATAGACTAAATGCCCCAATTAAGAGACTCCAGCTAAAATATTATCAAAAGTATCTTTTAGCTTAAACATATCTGTTTAAAAAGAGAAACATATAAAACATAAGAATATAGAAAGTTTATAAGTAAAAGGATAGAAAAAGATGTATCACACAAACAATAACCTAAAGAAGTAGTGTGGCTATACTAACATCAATCAGTGAAAACTTGAAGGCAAAAGCATCACTAGAAAACAGGAGAACAAGATCATGAGGACAAAAGGTTCAGTTTGTCAAGAAGATAAAATAATCCTAAATGTGTATGCAGTTAAAAATATTCCCCCAAAACTTATAAAGCAAATTTAGGCAAATGTACAAATAAAAGAGATAAATACTCAAAGTGAAAGATTTTAATAATTAGTAAGTGTTAAAAAAAAAGCAGACAAAAAATCAGTAAGGATAGAGAACACTTTGTCAACATTTAACTAATGGACAATTATAGAACACTACACCCAATAAATGGAGAATAAAAATTATTTTTAAGCACACACAAAACAATAACAAAATTAACCATATACTGGACCAAAAACAAGTCTCCACAAATTGAGAAGTATTGAAATCATAAGAGTATGCTCTATGACTACATGCAATTAAGTTAAAATCAGTAACAATAACAATAACAAAAACACTCATATATTTGGAAATTAAGGAATGATTTTTAAATAACCAGTGGATCAAGAAAGTCCCAATAGAAAACAGACAATATTTTAAAATGAATGGTAACAAAAATACTACAAATCAAAATTTGCCAGATATACCTAAACAAGTGCTTCGAGGAAAACTTATAGTCACAAATGCCTATGTTTGCAATGAAAAAAGAATGAATATTAATGAACTAAGTAAGCATTGTTCTCAAGAAGTTAAAGACATTTGAGGAAGACAGCAGCAGTAGTGAGAGCATAGTTTTTTCATCTTCCCAGATCCCCATGTAAAAACAGGCAGTGTGACCAGTTAGCAAAAAGAAAACTCTGTGGACAACACAACAAAAACGGCTAACACCCAAATAAATGGAGAGATATCTCATGTTCATGTATTAGAAATCTCAAGATGGTAATTCTCTCCAAATTGATTTATAGATTCAATGGAATCCCAATCAAAATCCCAACAGGAGTTTTTTTTAAGAATTTACCAAGCTGAATATAAAATTTATATGCAAATACAAAAGACCTAGAATAGCCAGACAACTCTGAAAAAGAACAAAGTTGGAGAACTTACACTCCCTGACTTCCAGACTTATTAGGAAGCTACAGTAATCAAGGCAGAATGGCACTGGCATAGAGACATTTCTATCGGTGGAACAGAAAAGAATGTCCAGAGGTAGATGCAAAACATATATGGCTAATTGATTTTTGACAAAAATGCCAAGGTAATTGGACAGAGAAAGAAAATCTTTTCAACACATGGTACTAGAGAAATCACAAAGCCAGGAAGAGACAGAGCAGGGATCAGAATGTGAGTCTGTCCAGCTCCAGATCCTACAAACTAGACACTGCCAAACCAGAAAAGGGACCAGAGAAAAGCCAGGGTGGCAATTGGACCCACTAAGCCACCCTAGCCCATCTTGTAAGAGTATGGAGGAGCATCTCACCTGTGAGGAAGGGGATTTCTCCATCCACACATCAAGGTTACACCATGAGAACTGATGAACACTAGCAGCAGGAAAGGTGTGCTTGTCCTGAAGATACTGTTTCAGAAGACGGAGCCACCTCCAGGGGAGGAGTGTGGGCAGCTCAGCTGCCTCCTGGGGTGGAGCCCCAGGAAGGAGCCTGGGCCTCAGGGAACCTTGCAGGGGTTGGTGATAGGAGGGCAGAGGGGAAGGGAAGAAGAAGGGAAAGTCGAGAGAGGGAAGTTAGGCTCTGAGATGACCTCTACAAAATGAAATGCTGCTTAGTGATTGATTCCAGACCCCTTCTCTCATTATATGGATGTAAAAACTCCTTCCCTTATTTGGATGTAAAAGCTGGGTTCCAGATAGAGGAAAGGACTAAAGGAAGGCTGCACAGTCAAGTGGCGGATCTAGAATTCAAATTTAATATTTCCTCTACAAATGCAGCTAACCCTGGTAAGCAGGACCTTCCTGGGAAACTGGGACACATGGCCACTGTGATTGCCATGACGGAGGCTCATTGTTCTATCATTCTAACAGTGGTTCCTGTCTCCACTTTCCATGAGACCCCAAGGGAGTGAGCCCTCTGCTCCTGTTGTCTGCCTCATGATCTGCTTCCCTGGGAGCTTGCTCAGCAGCCTGGAGCAATCCCATTGGCCTACACTCAACCCAGGGTTCTGAGGCTAGACTGCATTCCCCTGGCCCATGGCCAGGCCAGGGCTCTACCACCCCCACCTATGCTGAGTGAGCCCAGTGAGAAAGCAGAGGCAACCCCTGCCCTGATTCTGACAAAGAGCGTCCAGCCTGAGGCCTCACATTGCTTAGGGAGGCCACCCCACCAACGAGTCCCTGGTCACCCTTCCAGGCTTCAACAACAGATGCTTCCTCTTTGCTGGCCACCTGAGGAAGTCCTGCCAGCCTGGGTATACTAGGAGGGTAGGCTTAGAGTTGGCACAGTCTGACTGCCCAACGCTCAAGTCAGGCTCCCATTCCCCGAGGTTTTGGCCTTTTCACATCAATCTGACCAGTAAATCCTGAGGAGCCACTGCAGGCTGGACATGCAGAGGGTCTGGATCCATGGCAAGTAGGACAAGAAGAAGGTAGTCCCCATCAACCCCCACCTCATCTGGGCTGCCCCCATCCCACCCCTCACAGAGCCTGACCTCGCTCTACCCTAAGGCTGACCTTTCTTTCAGTCTCCCTGGCTAGCCTGGGGGGCTCCCAAGGACAGGGACTTCTGGAATTCATCCTTGACCCCCAGCAACCAGCCCAGCTAAGCGGACTCAGAAAGTGCTTACCAGATTATAATTATGTGAAAGAATCTGCATTCTGAAAACACTCCTTTTGAAACGGTTTTTCATAGTTTTGTTGCTGTTGATGAGATAATTTATCTTCTATTCTCCTTAATTTCATGATATAAACTCCCTTTAACAGAAAAACACGAAATGCCTCAGGCCTCAGCCAAGCTAAATGGAAATGGAGGTTGGTTGCCACCCTTTGGCTGGGCCAGGATCACTGGCTAGGGGACCTGAGATTCCCCAAGCTGGAGCTGTAGAGGTGGCTGCCCACGAAGAGCAGGAGGGAGGGAAGAACTCATGCAGCTGTGGGACAGGGTGGTGGATGAGGAAAGGGTGGAAGCCAGAAAGCAGGGGAACCTAGAGCTGGGAGAGCTGCTCCCCTGCCCACCTGCTCCCTCTTGCTCTTCATCCTCCCTCTGTGCCTATCCCTCCACACTTCATCCAACACAACAGCATGCTCTGAACACTCTACCTCCTGAATACCTCCCGAATGCTCCACCGTTTCCATTACCTACTCCCACTCGCTGTTTGCTCCCCTATGAACAACTGTGCCACCTCCTTCTGGTGCCAGCTCTGCACAGGGCCAGACAACCCTTTTTAGCACAGCTCTGACCACATGCTCCTCTGTTTGAAACCCTTCAATAGTCTTCCACAGATGCTGGGAAATTCCCACTCCCTTCCTTTGCTGACAGGCTGCACACGATCTGGCTCCTGCCCATCTCTGCCCACTCATCTCACGTTTACTTTTCCATACCCCATGCAAGTCCTCTTTCAGTTCCTCCAACACACCAAGCTCTTTCTGTCCTTGGGAACTTTGTACCACTCCTACCTAAGGAACCCCGACTGAATCCTGTTCTTCTTTTTCACCTCCACTGGAAGATCTGTTCCCACCCACTCAGTCTAAAGTATATCCCACCCATAGGTTTCTTTCACAGTTCTTGTCAAAATCTGTATTGATGCTATTTCTGTTTGTTTACTTGTTGGTTAATGGCTCTCTCATAAGAAGGTAAGGTCCATGAGAGCAGGAATTGTGTTTCTCATCTTCATACCACATCCTAGCACTGACCCAGTGCATCCCACAGAGCAGATGCTCAGTAAGTATTTGGTGTTGGGGGAATGGAGGCAGAGGCCTATCTCCTAGCGCCCTGATGGAAATCCCCATGAGGTTGGACCCACTAGAGAAGCCCAGAGCTCCTGGGAGGCCACAGAGAGATACAGACACTGTGAGCCACGAGGTGGGCCAGCGTCACACAGCAGGGATGAGAACCAACGGCTGGAAAGACAAATGTTCCAGGAAGGCAGACAGAAGCCCTGAAAGCTCCAGGACAGAACTCCCAATCTGGCCTTTCCCAAACTGTCACCCCATCTGCAAGCCTATGTTCAGATGGCACCATGGGCCACAGAGTATAGGGCCCAGGAGCATTTCTTTTTTTTTTTTTTTTTTTTTTTTTTGGCCCAGGAGCATTTCTAATGCTCTGCTCTCAGATGGGACAACTAGTGACCAGTGAGAGCACAGTCTGGGAAGCCAAAAGAGACAGGCTTCCAGACCAATGGGCATTAGAATAGTCTACTCCCTAGACTGACATGAGAATTAAATACTATAATGTACAAAGAGTAGCCAGTACCCTACCCAGCATTTAGATGCTCTTAATTCTCTTCTTCCATTCCCCTACCTCCCAAGGAGAACAACTGGGGACGTATGCTGCATGATTCCTCTCCCTGCCTCCTCCGTGTCTACCCTGATCTGTGATATCTGGGTGGGAAACAGCTTCAGGCTGCAGATGCTATGACAGCACTGCTTAAATTGAATTACACTGAAACCAGAGCCTGCAGCTCTCCCAGGGAGTTCAGAACTGTTCACCCTAAGAGTAACTGCACACTGCACAGGAAAAGGCATTCAAGTTGATAAGAAGTCATTCGGATCACCATCCAAGGCAGCTTTCCCCTTTGAAATAAACTCATTCCTTATTAGCACACACTTAGGGTTTCCAGGATTGCATATTATTTCTTTTACACAAAGCCCATTTTTAAGACATTTTTTCATTCTGTAAGGGTCCTATGTAATTTCATCTCTCCACAGTGTTACCATCTTTCACATATACAGAGTCATAAGCCCTGATGAGAAAAGAAAACTAAAGAGAAAAAGAACAAGAGTCATTGCTCCAACTAGGGCTAGAAGCCAGGCACCAGTACATATGACAGACGAGTCCACCTCATCAAGGCTTGTAGCCATTTAACAGCATTTGGACTTCTCCTTAAAGCAATGGAAAGCCCAATGAGGAGTTAAAATAGGAAATGACTAATAAAATTTTCTTTTTATAATGCTCACTTTGGTTATAATTGAAAAGACAGATGCAGGGGGAGGGAACTAGTTAAGAAACTAAACATTCTTTCAATTTAGATAATGACACTTAAAAAAACACAGGCAATAAAAGCAAAAATGGGAAAACTGAACTTCATCAAAATTAAAAACTTTTGTGCTTCAAAGGAGAACACCAAGAAAGCAAAAAGACAACCACAGAATAGAAGAAAATATTTATGAATCATATATCTGATAAGAGACTTGCATCAAGAATATAAAAAGAACTCTAACAACTCGACAAAAAAAGACAACCCAATTAAAACCTGGTCAAAGGATTTTAATAGACATTTCTCTAAAGAAGATATGTAAATGATCGATAAATTCATAAAAATATGCTCAACATCACTAGTCATTGGAGAAATGCAAATCAAAACCACAATGAGATTCCTCTTCACACTCACTAAAATGGCTATAATCAAAAAGATAGACAATAGAAAGTGTTGATGAGGATATGGGGCAGTTGCTGATGGAAATACAAAATGATGCAGCCACTTTGGAAAACAGTTCTGCAGGTCCTCAAAGAGCCATTAGAAAATGAAATGCTGATACATGCTACAACATGGATAAGCCTTAAAAACATAATGTTAACCAAAAGAGGGCAGTCACAAAACATCACGTATTGTATGAGTCCACTTACATGAAATGTCCAGAACAGACAAACCATAAAAACAGAAAGTAGATTACTGGCTGCCAGGGGCTAGGAAGAGGGGAGATTGGGGAGTAACTACTAATACTGCTAATGGGGACAGGGTTTTAGAGGAGGGAGATAAAAATGTTCTAAAATTAGGTAGTGGTAATTGGTGCATGACTTTGTGAATAAACTAAAAATCACTTACCTGTACACTTTAAAAGAATAAACTTTACGATATGTGAATTATATCTCAATGAAGCTATTATTAAAAAATAAAAGGCAGGGAAAGCAGTGTATATTTACATAGGACTGAAATATTCTCTGAAAAATATCAACTCAGCATACTCTGAAACTCGTTCTATTTATCTGCCAGGGAAGACTGAAAGAGAACATTGAATTTGTATTTCAGTCTGTAACCAAGGAAGAGTTCATCTGTTTTCTCTTTCCTATTAAAAAGAGAAGTGGGATCAGGGAGGTTCAATACAGCTGACTAGAGGTGCCCAGCCCTTGCTTTTGACCCAAAGCAAACAAGTGGATAGTCACATGTAGAATAGAGCTTCTGGAGAAAACACCAGAATTTAGCAAAAGTGTGAGGAAGACCCCTTGAGATTCAGAAACTCACAATGGCAGCATAGAAAGACAAGTAAAGCACCCAACCAAAATGGGCCTGGATCCAGAAGAGACTACTTACTGTGGGAGAAGGTAGGCAAGGGGAATCTCCAACGGTCCCCACTTGCATCACGAATACCTTCAATCCAAACTACAAGGAAGCCACATGGCCCTTGCAGCCCAGTGTGGGAAGCTGCTGGAAGCCCACATAACTATATTAATGTAGAAAGAGAATTCATGCTGAGCCCCCCACCCCAGCTAGGTCCCGAGCTGCCCCAGGATGTCACCATTTGGGGATCAGAGACAACACCCAAGAGCATTTTTCCCTGGGGCCCAATAGTCCTGTTATTTCCACAGCCCTAAGCCCCCCTCATCATAGCACCCAAGCCCACATGGCACCCTGTACCACTGGGAACAGGCAGTCCAGCACAGTGTGGAGGCCACCCACACGACAGAGCAAGCCAGCACTTGCACTTTTCAGAGTCAGAGAGTTGACCAGTTGGAGCTTCTGCTACTGCCAGTGGCCTTTCTCTCTTCAGTGGAGGGCCTAAATGACTCTCCTAGTAGTACAGAGTCCTGTCTGTAGCTCTAGTGAGGCTGCCCAGGGCCACCCACGCCAGCTGGGGCGATGCAAAGGGATCCAGCATCTCTCCTGGGGGCACAGGGGCTTATCCAAAGCCATGATGACCTCAGCCCACTCTAGCTGAGGAGCTTCAGAGTAACCCATCATTTCTTTTGGGGGCACAGGGGCTTGCTTCCAATGCCAGTGATCTTGTGTGGGGCAGCCCACTCCAGCTGCAGAGCTGCAGAGCAACCTAGCATCTCTTCTGGGCAAATAGAGTCTCAGCATAGCAACCTCAAACAAAGGGGCCCACTCCAACAGCAGAGCTGCAGAGCAATCCAGGGTCTCTCTTGGAGGAGCCCATGACCTCAGCAACCTTGAACAGAGTGGCCCACTCCACCTGAGGAGGTGCAAAGTGACCCATCATCTCTCTTGGGGATGCAGGGTCTTACCCAAGACTCCACAACCTCACCCAGAATAGCCCACTTCAAAAGTGAAGCTACACAGTGTCCAGTATCTCTCTTGGGGGCACAGGGGCCCACCCACAGTTGGTTACCTCACCCAATGTTGCCTACTCACCTGAGGAGATGCAGAGCTCCCTAGTAACACTTTTGAGGATGCAGGACTGAGCTCAAAGTCCCAGTGGTCCCACTCAGAGTTGCCTGCTTCAGCTGAGGACCTAATGAGCACCTCATCATCTCCCTCAAAGCCTAAGATCTTGGCTGCTGCCCCAGAAACCAACCCAGGGTTTCCCCTTTAAGCTTGGGGGCTGCAGATCTCACCAGCACCTCCACCGGCAGAACAGGATTCTGGCTGGGACACCAGAGAGCCCACCTAGTGTCACCTACTCCAACTGAAGAGCTGCAGAGCACCCTAACACTTCTCCAAAGAGCCCAAGAACTTGTCCACAAACCCAGAGACCCAGCCTGGCACCACCCACTCCAGCAAGGAGCTGCCAAGTGCCCCAGTACTTGGGCCACTGAGGCACTCATGCAAGGCTCCAACACTGAATACAGTTAAAGAATCACATGGAGACTAAACTACTCTGCTCACTTAGAACCAAACCTAAAACACTCTGCCTGACTGACACTATAGAATACATCTATATGAAAGAGTCTCTCCCTTCTAAAACTACCCCAGAGAATTAAAAGAAGCAACTCCTCCACCAGATGCCCAGATATCAACACAGACATATGAGAAACATGAAAAAAACAAGGAAACATGACACCTCCAAAGGAATACAAATAATTCTCCAGAACTAGACCCCAAAGAAAAGGATACCTATGAAATGCCTGAAAAGGAATTCTGTAGTGGATTGAATTATGTCCCCCCCAAACTCACTGAAACTTGAATTGTGTCCCCCAAGTTTCATGTATTAGAAATTTAGCCCCCACTGTGACTAGTAAGAAGGTGGGAAATCCTATTATGGTAATTGAAAGGTGAAGCCTTGAAGAGGTGATTGGATTGGAGGATCGTGCAGTAGTGATTGGATTAAAAATGGTGGTTATAGGCATGGTTCTGAGGGCTTTAAAAGGAGAGTTTCTCTCTCTCTCTCTCTCTCTCTCTCTCTCTCTCTCTCTCTCTCTCTCTCTCTCTCTCTCTCTCTCTCTCCTCTCTCTGCTTCCACCATCTTGCAATGTGAAATCCCTCAGTCACTGTCACCACCACAATATGGACTTTGGACTTCCCAGCCTCAGAAACCAAAAGCAATAAATTTTGTTTTCTTTATAAAGCACCCAGATTTTAGTATTTTGTTATAAGCAACAGAACTGGACTAATACAAATTCCAAACAATAACCTAAAGGAAACTCAACAGGATGCAAGAAACTACTGATACACACACAACAAAATCAGAAAAACAATTCATAATCTGAAGTAGAAATTCAACAAACAGAAAGATTTTTTTTAAGTATAAATCTTGTAACTGAAGAATTTATTAAATGAAATAAAAAATACAACCACAAGCTTAAGCAACAGGCTAGGTCAAGCAGAAAAAAGAATTTCTGAACTTGAAGACAGGCTTTTTAAATAATCCAGTCAGACAAAAAAAAAAAGGAAAATAGCAAAAAAAAGTTTTGAAAATGAAGAAAGCCTGTGAGATGCATGGAATAACTTTAAATATAGAAACATCTGTATTATGTGTGTTCTGCAAGGGAAGACAAAGGGAAAGGCATCAGAAACCTATCTGGAATATCCTAAATGGAATATTAGCTGAAAAATTCCCAAGTATTGAGAGAGAGATAGTCTTCAAGGTCCAAGAGAATCAAAGATCATGAAACAGATTTAACTCCAAAAGGTCCCCTCTGAGACACATCATGTAAAAATTGTCAAAAGTAGACACAGAGAGAATTCTAAAAATAGCAAAAGAAAGGCATCTTATTACCCATAAGTAAATCTCTATTATAGCAGATTTCTCAGCAGAAACCTTACAGGCCAGGAAAAAATGGAATGACACATTCAAAATGCTGAAGGAAAAAACTGCCAGCCAAGAATACTATACCCAGCAAAGCTATCCTTCAGAAATGAAGAAGAAATAGTGTGTACCCCAGACAAACAAAAACTGTGGTAACTCATCAGCACTAAATTGGCCCTACAAGAAATCTGTAAGGGAGTACTACAAATGGAAGCAAAAGAACAATATCTACCATCATGAAAACACATGAAAGAACAAAACTCACTAGTAGAGCAAATAATGCAAATCAGAAAGATAAAGAAATTATATCTTATCACTAAAAACACCTACCAAATAGCAAATACAAATACAAACAATAAAAGAGAAATAAAGGAACAAAAGATATATAAAACAACTATAAAAAATTAACAAAATGTCAAGAATAAGGCAATATCTTTCAATAATACTAAATTATTGGATTAAATTCTCCATTTAAAATATATATACTGGCTGAATGGATTAAAAAACTAGACACAACTCCATGATTCCTACAAGAAACTCACTTCATCTGTACAAACACACATAGACTAATAGTGAAGGAATGGAAAAAAAATATTCTATGCAAATGGAAACCAAAACCAAGCAGGAGTAGCTATACTAATATTGGATATAATAAACTCTAATCCAAAATCTATAAAAAGAGACAAAGGACATTATACAATGATAAAGGGATAAATTCATCATGAGGTCAATAACAATTGAAAAAGGGATCAATAAAAAGTATAAATTTATATGCACTGAACATCACAACACGCAGATGTATAAAGCAAATATTATTAGATCTAAAGAGAGATAGACCCTAACACAATAATAGTTGGGAACTTCAATGTCTACCTCTCAGCATTAGACAGATTATCTAAACAAAAAAATAAATAAATAAAGTAACATTGAATCTAAACTTCACTATAAACCAAATGGACTTCACAGACATTTATAGAATATTTCATCCAATAATTGTAGAATATTTTTCTCATAAGCACATGGATCATTCTCAAGGACAGACCACATTTGAGGCCACAAATCACCATATCAAGTATCTTTTCAGACCACAATGGAATAAAACTAGAAATCAATAACAAGTGAAACTTTGGAAAATGTAAAAATACATAGAAATTAAACAATGTGCTCCTGAATGACCAATGGGTCAAAGAAGAAATTAAGCAGAAAATCAAAAAATCCATCAAACATGAAAATAGAAGTACACATATTGCCTTGGATGGAGTGTTCCCCCAAAACTTGACCCCCATTGTGACTTTGTGACTGCCAAGAGGGTAGGAAATTCTATTATGGTAATTATATTAGTTCATTTCTGTTACTTATAACCAAATACCTTGGGCTGCCCCGTGGCTCACTTGGGAGAGTGTGGTGCTGATAACACCAAGGCCACAGGTTTGGATCCCTATATAGGGATGGCCAGTTAGCTCACTTGGGAGAGTGTGGTGCTGACAACACCAAGTCAAGGGTTAGGATCCCCTTACTAGTCATCTTTTAAAAAAAAAATACCCGAAGTGGGTAATGTATAAGAAAAAGAAATATATTTGCTTACCATCTTTGAGGCTGGGAAATCCACAGTCCAAGGAACACAGCTGGTGGTGGTGGCAGTGACCCTTCCCATTGTTAGATGGTGGAAGCAGAGAGAGCAGAGAGAGACTAACCTCAGTCTCCTTTTAAAGCCCTCCAAACCACACCCATAATCACCATTTTTAATCCATTCACTACAGCATGGTTTTACAATATAATCATCTCTTCAAGGCTCCACTTTTCAATTACCATAATAGGATTTCCCACCCTCCTAACAGTCACAGTGGGGGCTAACTTTCTAATACATGAAACTTGGGGGACACAATTCAAGCTTCAGTGAGTTTTGGGTGGACATAATTCAATCCACTAAAGTAATTGAAAGGTGGGGCCTTGAAGAGGTGATTAGATTGTAGGACCCCATCATAATGAATGGATTAGTAATGGTGATCAACGGTGTGTTTATGAGGACTTAAAAAGGAAGCACAAAGACTCTGTCTCTCTGCTCTGCCATTTTTGCAATGTGATACCCTGCTGTCACTGAAGTCACCAGCAACACCCTCACCATATGTGTTCTCTGGTCTTTGGACTTCCTAGACTCCAAAACTGTCAGCAGTAAATTTCATTTTCTTATAATCACCCAGTTCCAGGTATTTTGTTATAAGCAACAGAAATGGACTAATACATATACCAAAACCTGTGGGATACCACAAAAGCAGTATTAAGAGGAAACTTTACTGCAGTAAGTGCTTACATCAAAAAAGTGCAAATATTTCAAATAAACAACCTAACATTGCACCTCAAAGAACTAGAAAAGCAAGAACAATCTACTCCTAAAATTAGTAGATGAAAAAAATAATAAAGATCAGAACACAACTAAGTGAAATAAAGACCAAAAATGATACAAATGATGGATGAAACAAAAAGTTGGTTTTCTGAAAAAATAAAATTGACAAGACAGCAAGACTAACTAAGAAAAAGAGAGAGATGACCCAAATAACAAAAATCAGAAATGAAAAAGAAGACATTACAATAGATACCACAGAAATATGAAGAATCATTTAAATTATGCACAACTATACACAAACAAATTTAAAAATCTGGGGGAAAGGGATAAATTTCTGGATACACACAACCTACCAATACTGAACCAAAAAGAAATAGAAAACTTGAGCAGACGAATAATGAGTAATGAGATTGAATTAGTAATCAGCAGTCTTCCAACAAAGAAAAGTCCAGGACTGGTTGGCTACACTGTTGAATTTTACCTAACTTTTAAAGAATTAATACCAATTCTTTTCAAACTATTCTAAAAATCAAAGCAGAGAGTATTCTCCCAAACTCATTCTACAAGTCCAGCATCAGCCTGGTATCAAAATCAGACAAGGACACAACAAAAAAAGAAAACTACAGGCCAATATCCCTGATGAACATAGATGCAAACATTCTCAACAAAATACTAGAAAACAGAATTTAACAGCACATCAAAAGATTATATACCATGGCCAAGTGGGATTTATCCCAGGGATGCAAGGATAGTTCAACATGTGCAAATCAATAAACATGATAAACCACATCAACAAAATTAAGGACAAAAACCATATGATCATCCCAATGGATACAGAAAAAATCTTTGAAAAAGTTCAACATCCGGGCCGACCCCATGGCTCACTCGGGAGAGTGCAGCACTGGGAGCGCTGAGGCGGCAGGTTCGGATCCTGTACAGGGATGGCTGGTGCTCTCACGGCTGAGCACGGTGCGGGCGACACCAAGCCAAGGGTTACGATCCCCTTACCAGTCACACACACAAAAAAAAAAATGTTCAACATCCCTTCATGATAAAAACAAACTCTCAATAAATTAGGTATAGAAGGAAAGTATCTCAGCACAGTAAAGGCCATACATGATAAACCCACAGTTAATGTCATCCAGAATGGGGGAAAGTTGAAAACTTCTCCTCTAAGAACAGGAACAAGACAAGGATGCCCATTCTCACCACTCTTATTTAACATAGTACTGAAAGTTCTAGCCAGAGCAATTAGACAAGAGAAAGGAATAAAGGGCATCCAAATTGGAAAAGAGGAAATCAAATTGTCTCTGTATGTAGATGACATGATCTTATATATAGAAAAACCTAAAGAATCCCCCCCCAAAAAATTCTTAAAATAGAAAAATAAATTCAGTAAAGCAATCCCATTTATGATAGCTACCAAAAAAAATAAAATACGTAGAAATAAATTTAACCAAGAAGGTGAAAGATATGTACAATGAAAACTACAAAACACTAAGAAAAGAAATTAAGAAGAACACAAAAAATGAAAAGACACCCCATCTTCACAGATTGGAAGAATTAAAATTGTCAAAATGACCTTACTACCCAAAGTGAGCTACATATTCAATACAATCCCTATCAAAATACCAATAGCATTCTTCACAGAAATAGAAAAAAATCCTAAAATTCATTTAGAACCACAAAAGACCCTGAATAGCCATATCAGTCCTGAGCAAAAAGAGTAAAGTGGAAGACATTATACCACCAGACTTCAAAATATATTACAAAGCTGTAGTAATCAAAACAACAAGGTGCTAGCATAAAAACAGACACATGAACCAATGGAACAGAACGGAGAACCCAAAAATAAATCCACATATCTACATCCAGCTGTTCTTTGACAAAGATGTCAAGAATATACATTGGAGAAAGGACAGCTTCTTCTACAAATGGTGCTGGAAGAATGATATCAATATCCAAAAGATTGAAACTAGACCCCTATCTCTCACTGTATACCAAGATCAACTCAAAATGGATTAAAGATTTAAATGTAAGACCTGAAACTATAAAACTACTAGAAGAAAACATAAGGGAATACTCTAAGACATTGGTCTGGACAAAAATTTTATGAAGAAGGCTTCTAAAGCACAGGCTACAAAAGCAAAAGCAGACAAATGGGATTACATCAAATTACAAGGCTTCTGCACAGCAAAAGAAACAATCAACAGAGCTAAGAGGAAACCAACAGAATGGGAGAAAATATTTCCAAACTATTCATCTGACAAGGGATTAATATCCAGAATACACAAGGAACTTAACAGCAAATAATAATAATAATAATAATAATAATAATAATCCAATTTTAAAGTGGTCAAATGACATGAATAGACATTTCTCAAAAAAGACATAAAAAATGCTCAACATCACTAATAATCAGGGAAATGCTATGAGATATCATCTTACACCAGTTATAATGGCAATTATCAAAAAGAAAAAAAATAACAAATGCTGGTGAGGATACAGAGAAAGGGGAACTCTTATACACTATGAAATGTAAATTAGTACAGCCATTATGGAAAACTACATGGAGGTTCCCCAAAAAGGTAAAAATAGAACTACAATATGATCCAGCAATCCCACTTCTAAGTATTTATCCAAAAGAAAGAAAATTAGCATACTGAAGAAATATTTGCACCCTCATGTTTATTGCAGCACTATTCACAATATCCAAGATATGGAATCAACCTAGGGGTCCATCGGCAGAGGAATGGATAAAGAAAAGGTGGTATATACACATGATGGAATGCTACTCAGCCATGAAAAAGAATAAAACCCTGTCATCTGAAGCAAAATGGATGAGCCTGGAAGATATTATGTTAAGTGAAATAAGGCAGGCAGAGAAAGATAAATATCACATGTTCTCACCCATTTGTGGGAGCTAAAAATTTTTCTTAAAGTTGAACTTTTAGAAGTAGAGAGTAGAATGGTGGTTATTTGAAGTTGGGAAGGGGAAGAGGGACGGGAGATAGTGAGAGGTTGGTTAATGGACAAAAAATTACACCTAGATAGGAAAAATAAATTCTAGTGGTGTACAGTAGTGCTAGGCATCTATAATTAACAATAGTTTATTGTTATGTTCTCATGACAAAGAAATGATAAATTTGGGGGATAACGAATTTACTAACCACCCTGATTTGATCATTACACATTGTGTACATGTATTGAAATATAATTCTGTACTCCATAAATATGTCACAATCAATATGTTTCCATTTTTAAAATAAATTTTCTTTAAACAAATAAAAAGTATTCATTCAGTAAACTAGCCAGGCACTATTCTAGGCAGGGAAGAAACAGTGAACAAAATCGACACAATTCCCTGCCCTCGTGGAAATGACATTCTAGTGGAATAATCCTAGTGAGAGATAATGGGTGTATTAATAAGTTAATGGCATTGGTGAGAAAAGTGGATGAATCCAAGAGAGCCTCCAAAGCAACAATCAACATGACTACCTGGTCAGCTAGAATAAGAGGGATTCTAAGATCACCCTCCTCTGGAGATCCCACAATAATTCTATTGTCATTCCCTCTGGCCTCCAGGGTCACTGTTCCCTACTTTTAAAGCACTGGAAAATGATACAAAGCATTCTTTATAAACCAGAAATTTCAGGAACTTTTGAAAGATAAAATAGCAAAGGATTTAGTTTGACAGAGAAAATTTCAGCCAAAATTCAAGCACAAAAGGTTTTGGTACATAAAAGCAGACAAGACCACAAGGCTACTCGAAGCTCAGAGGTGGTAAATTCTAGGATTAGGAGAGTGTTGGGACAGAATTCTCCATGAGTCTCCCATGTTTCTTTTTTCTTTTTTCTTTTTTTGCATTTAATTATCTTAAGTTTATTCAAAAGGCATGTTCCAGTAGTAAATCAGACATTTTGGGAAGTAAATTCAAATAGGAGTAAAGTCTCCCTTGCTTCTCTCCTTTCTTCTTTCCCCCTCCCTCTCTCTCTGTCCCCCTCCTTCCTCCTGCTTTCTCTTCCTTCCTTCTTTCCTACTTCCCTCTAATAGGTACTGGCAACTCCATATTTGCTCTCTTTTTTTGTTTGTTTGTTTGTTTGGTTGGTTTGGTTTGGTTTTTATTGGTTGTGAATATTCATGGGGTACAAAGCAAGTTGTCACCACTTGTGCCTAGGATGTGATAGCCAGATCCATACTGGCAGCATGCCCATTATCACAAATTGTGATTATACCCCATGTCCCCCACTCAATTATCCCCTCAATTATTCCCAACCTCCCTCCCCGTCCCCCTTTCCCCACTCCACTTTGTATCCCTAGGTATGTTCTCTCCCTCTGCAGGTCCATCGCACCACTGTGGTCTTTCTTTCCTTTCTTCTTTCTTTCTCAGCTCCCACTCATGGGTATCCCATGTTTCTGCATGTCTTATAAACAGGCACTGACAGCTTTTGCTGCAGACTATCCTTTCAAGATGTTTGAATAGAGAGTACCTTACAAGATATAGCTTTAAGAATAGCCTTAAAGATAGCATCTTCCTGCAGGAGCAGAGGGCAAGATTGGTCGCTCTCCAGTGCAATAAAAATAATATCACCCTCAAGGACAAATGTTGGACAAATTATAAAAAATTCAGGAAGTGTCCTATGCATGGGGTCCTTCAGCTTTGACAGCAACTCACTGCATGTGCAGCAGCTCTGTGTCACTCCTGCGGGACTTGGGGGAAGAGACAAGGGGAACTAACATAATAATGAAGCTCATGCTACTTGGTATACCATGAATAATGAAATCCTTTGTCTCTGACCCAGGAGTCTCATGTATTCTGCTTGCATTTATGAAACTGTGGCAGGCTAACTTATTAGCTTACAAGTAGGGAAAAACCTCAGACCTTCACAGTTCTCAACAAAGAGGACTTGAGGCAACTACCTGAGTAACTCGTCAGAGAAACCACAGTAAGAGCAGCTGGATGAGTCAGCCTCTCTTTCATCCCTTACCTGCTAGATCCAGGCAATGAAATCTATCCCAAGTGGGTTCAGTGAGGAAGACCACAGAAGGAGGGCAGCACATAGAGCATCTAGACACACTCAGGAAGAACAGTGATCTCCCACTGCCAGAAGACTAACTAGGGACACACCCCACAAACAGTACCCCCCGACACACACAACCACAGAGTGCAGTTAAATTCAGCATCCACAAGCTACCTTAGACTCTCACAAAAAGGAGCCCAACCAATATTCACCAAATATTTGAGGAAACCAATACCATAAAGAGAAATGCATACAGAGAGAGAGAAAGAGAAAATGTCTAAAGAAGGAGATGTAATACAACAAATAGAGTAAGTCTTTAGAATAAGGATAATTGGTAAGTACAGAAAGGTGCAAGAGAAAATTGTAGCCAAAAAAAATTAACTAAACTTCTAGAGAGTTTAAATTTGATCATACTATAACTACTAACATGATATTGTATATTTCAAGATAATCAGAAAAGAGGATCTTGAATGTTACAACCACAAAGAAATGATAAATGTTCACATGATAGCTATGCTAACTATTCTGATTAAATCATCATACAATATATACATGTAATGAAACAACAAACTGTATACAATAAAAATGTACAATTAAAACAATAAACAAAATTATTTTTTAAATTGATCATAAAATAAGAGCTCAACAAAATATTAGATTCAGCTAACAGGAGATCAAGGAATTGGAAAATTGAGTGAAGAAATTTTCTTTGAGCACAATACAAAAAGGCAAAGAGATGGAAATATGAAACAATGATTAGGAGAAGTAGAAATCCAAGAGGTAAACCATCCAAAGGGCATTTCAGAAAGAGAAATTAGAGAAGATAGACGGAGAGAATGTACTCAAATAAATAACAGTGAAAAAGTTCCCAGGGTTGAGAAAAGATACAAACCCTCAGATTGGAAAGGCCCACTTAGTGCCAAGAAGAACGAAACCAATAGTTCCACAGTCATAGTGGGAGACTTTAAAGAACCTCTCAGAAATTGAGATAAAATAGACCAAAATTGCTTAAGTATATAGAGAGGTACTATCCCATACAGTAGCCTATTTAATTCAATACAATCTATAACTCAATGCAATACAATTCTACTCAAAACTGGAATAGACTTTTATAAGAAAGTTAATAAGCTGACTATAAACTCATTCAGAAGAAAACCTGTGCAAGAATAGTCAAGATCGTTTTGAAAGAGAAGACTGATGAGCAAACTTGTCCTTCCAGACACCAAAAATTTAGCAAAAATACTTTGGTATAAAAACAAAAATATATTACAGATTAATGAACATAAAGAGTTTAGAAATAGACCAATGAATACAGGGAAATTTTGTATAAAATGAAGGTGGCAATTCAAATGAATAGAGAAATATTCAGAGACCAAAGGAAAGAATAGGATGTCTCTCTCCACAAAGCCCATTCCAGAGTGTCAAAAGAAGCATCTGCTCTATGATAATATTGGGGGACCTGAACATACCTTTCAGCATTGGACGGATCATCTAGGCAACAAGTCAACAGAGTAACCATTACTCTTTCAGAAGGAGAGAAGAAATCTAGGGTTACCAGTGGTGGGAGGAGGGAGGGGGAAGGGGATAGGGAGAGATTGGACAAGGGGCATAAAGAATAAGTACAATTTGTAACAATATACATACTAGTAATATTGATTTGATCAACATATGTCAACATTGAATCCCAAAAATATGTGTAATCAATTATGATTCGATTTTTTAAAAAGTAAATAGAGAAATATTGCATTATTCAACAATAGTGTAGAGACAATTAACTATACATTTGGAAAAATAAAGACAAAATCCTCATGCACAACATTAATAAAAGGAAATCCACAAAGTCATTAGAAATAAATAATGATATATATATTTTTAACTGGTATGAGAAAATCTTAACAAAGTGATATCAAAATATAAACTTCTGTATGACAAAAGATACCTTAATCTAAGGTAAAAGAGAAGCAACAGACTTGAGAAAATATTTGCAAGGATTAATATCCATAATAAATATAAACTTCTACAAAACACTGGAAGAAAGTCCACATAACAGAAAACTAAACAAAGGATATCAGGAGCAACTCTCTGATGAAACACAAATAAATGTCTAATAAAATATAAAAACATGTTCAGTTTCACTACAAGATATTCAAATGCTGTTGATTGTTTCCTTTGCTGTGTAGAAGCTTTTTTAGCTTGATATAATGCCATTTATCTATTTTGGATTTTGTTGCTTGTGTTTTTGAAGTCTCATCCATAAAATCTGCCCAGAACAATGTCTTGAAGCATTCTCCCTGTTTTCTTCTTGTAGTATATTTTGAAGTCAGGTAGTGTGATGTCCCCAATTTTGTTCTTTTGTGGTCCCATATGAATTCTAGAATGTTTTTCTATTTCTGTGAAGAATGACATTGGTGTTTTGATAGGGACTGCACAAATCTGTACATTGCTTTGGGTAGTATGGTCATTTTGACAATATTAATTCTTCCAATCCATGAAAATGGGATGTCTTTCCATTTTTTGTGTTCTCTTTAAATTTTTGTCAGTGTTTTGTAGTTTTTTAGATTATTTTCAAAAAAATCTTGATGTTACACATTGGCCATGTGCTTGGTAAAACTCAGATAAAACACACAAAACTAAGTCACTTCCTAGTAGAAGTCTCTGGGCAACAAAGAAAAAAAATAAAGTCACTTATATGGTGGAAAAAATTGGGCCAGACTGAGACTTCCCTACAACATGTAGAGCTAAAAGCACTAGAGTAATGCCTGAAAATTTTTCAAAGAAAGAAAAGGTGATCCTAAAATTTTACACTGGCCAAACTGATGTTCAGCTATAAAGATAACAGAGTTGTTGGGTTATTTTTTACATTTTATTTTTTTATTAGCATATTCATTATCTCACATTGGAATTTTTTTTACACCTGTTACCAGCCTATCACTCCCCAACCTCCCTCTTTCCTTCCCTCCCCCCTACCTCTAGTATCCTTAGGTTTATTCTCTCCTTCTGAAAGTTCAACATATTATTGTGGTATTCTCTTAATTTCTTTCTTTTTCTTTCTTTCTTTCTTTCTATCCTTCTTTCTTAGCACCCAATTATGAGTGAGGACATGCAGTATTTCTCTTTCTGTGTCTAGCTTATTTCAATTAACATAATTTTCTCCAGGCTCATCCATGTTGCTGCAAATGGCAGAATTTCATTCTTTTTTGTGCCTTAGTAGTATTTCATTGTGCACATATACCAAATTTTCCTTATCTAGTCATCTGTTGATGGACATTTAGGTTGATTCCATATTTTGGCTATTGCAAATACAGCTGTGATGAACATGGTAGTGCAGGTATCCCTTCAACATGATGATTTCCATTCCTTTGACTATATACTCAGTAGTGGTATTGCTGGATCATACAGTAGTATTATCTGTAGTTGTTTGAGAAACTTCCATACTGTTTTCCATAATGGCTGTACTAATTTACACTCCCACCAATAGTATAAAAAGAGTTCTCCTTTCCCCACATCCTCACCAGCATTTGTTATTCTCAGTCTTTTTGATAATGGTCATTCTAACTGGGGTGAGATGATATCTCAGTGTGCTTTTGATTTGCATTTCCCTGATGATTAGTGATGTTGAGCATTTTTTCATATACCTGTTGCCCATCTATATGTCTTCTTTGAAACATGTCTATTAATCTCTTTTGCCCATTTTTTAATTGGATTATTTGTTTTTTACTACATAGTCATTTGAGTTCCTTGTACATTCTGGATATTAATCCCTTGTCAGATGTATAGTTTGCAAATCTTTTCTCCCATTCCATAGGTTGTCTTGCATTCTGTTGATTGTTTCCTTTGTTGTGCAGAAGCTGTTTAGTTTGATATAATCCCATTTGCTTATTTTTTCTTTTGTTGCTTGTGCTTTTGGGGTCTTATTCATAAAGTCTTTGCCCAGTCCTATTTCATGGAGTGTTTCCCCTATGTTTCTCTTTAGTAATTTTATTGTTTGGGGTCGTACATTTAAGTCTTTAATCCATTTTGAGTTGATTTTGGTATACAGTGAGAGATGTAGGTCCAGTTTCATTCTTCTGCATATGGTTGTCCAATTTTCTCAGTACCATTTCTTGAAAAAGCAGTCTTTTCCCCAATGTATGTTCTTCTTGTTTGTAAAAGTAAGTTCACAGTAAGTGAGTGGGTTGATTCTCAGGTTTTCTGTTCTGTTCCATTGATACAAGTGTCAGTTTTTATGCCAGTACCATGCTGTTTTTGTTACAATAACTTTGTAATATGACTCGAAGTCAGGTAGTGTTACGCCTCCAGCTTCCCACCACCCGACCCCCCAAGGATTCTTTTGGTTTTTCAGGGTCTTTTTTTGTTCCATATGAATGTTAGGATGGTTTTTTCTATGCTGTGAAGAATGTCATTGGTATTTTGAAGGGGATTGCATTGAATCTGTAGATTGGTTTAGGTAGAATGGACATTTTCACAATGTTAATTCTTCCAACCCAAGAGCATGGTATGTCTTTCCACATTTTTGTGTCCTCTTTAATTTCTTTCAAAAGTATTTTGTAGTTTTCATTGTATAGGTCTTTCACTTCAATGGTTAAATTGATTCCTAGGGGGGGTTGTTTGTTTGTTTGTTTGTTTGTTTGTTTGTTTGGTGACTATTGTAAATGGGCTTATTTTCTTGATTTTTTTTTCCTGCTAGTTTATTATTGGAGTACTAAAATGCTACTTTTTTTCAGATGTTGATTTTGTACCTTGCAACATCCTGAAATTGTTAATCAACTCTAAAATTTTTTTGGTAGAGTCTTCAGGTTTTTCTACCTATAAGATCATGTCATCTGCAAACAGGGACAGTTTGACTTCATCCTTTCCAATCTGGATGCCCTTTATTACTTTCTCTTGCTTGAGTGCTCTAGCTAGTACTTCCATTACTATGTTAAATAGGAGTGGTGAGGGTGGGCATCCTTGTCTTGTTCTTGTTCTTGAGGAAGATATTGGCTATTGGTTTGTTGTATATAGCTGTTATTGTATTGAGACAATTTTCTTCTATACCTAATTTGCTGAGAGCCTTTATCATGAAGCAATGCTGAATTTTGTCAAATGCTTTTTCTGCATATATTGAGATATGTTTTTTGTCCTAGATTTTGTTGATGTGACGTATCACATTTATTGACTTGTGTATGTTGAACCATCCTTGCATTCCTGCGATGAATCCCATTTGATCATGGTTTATAATTCTTTTGATGTGTTGCTGTATTCTGATTGCTAATATTTTGTTCAGGATTTTTTTCATCTATGTTCATCTAGGATATTGGCCTGTAATTTTCTTTTTTTGTTGTTGTATCTTTGTCTGGTTTCAGTATCAGGGTGATGCTGGCCTCATAGAATGAGTTTGGGAGAATGGTTTTTGTTTCAGTTTTTTGGAATATTTGGAAGAGAATTGGTATTAATTCCTCTTTAAAGGTTTGATAGAATTTAGCTGTAAAGCCATCAGTCCTGGGCTTTTCTTTGTTGGAAGATTGCTGATTACTGCTTCAATCTCATTGCTTGTTATTGGTCTGCTCAGGTTTTCTGTTTCTTCTTGGTTCAGTCTTGGTTGTTTGCATGTGTCCAGAAATTTATCCATTTCCTCCAAGTTTTCATATTTGTTGGCATATACTTATTTATAATAACCTCTAATGATTCTTCATATTTCTGTGGTATCAGTTGTAATGTCTCCCTTTTCATTTCTGATTTTTGCTATTTGGGTCTTCTGTTGTTGTTGCTGTTGTTGTTGCTGTTGCTGTTGTCAGCCTAGTTAATGGTTTGTCTATTTCATTTATCTTCTCAAAAAACCAACTTTTTGTTTCATTGATCTTTTGTATCATTTTTGAGGTCTCTATTTAATTTAGTTCTGCTCTGATATTAATTATTTCCTTCTGTCTACTACTGTTAGGGTTGGATTGCTGTTGTTTTTCTAGTTCTTTGAGGTGTAGCATTAGGTCATTTCTTTCAAGTCTTTCTATTCTTTTGATGTAAGTGTTTATTGCAATAAACTTCCCTCAGGTTTTGGTATGATGTATCTTTATTTTCATCACTTTCAAGAAATTTTTTGATTTCTTGTTTAATTTCTTCTTGGACCCATAGGTCATTCAGGAGCCCATTGTTTCATTTCCATGTATTTGTATAGTTTCCACAGTTTTGCTTGTTATTGATTTCCAGTTTTAGTCCATTGTGGTCTGAAAGATACTTGGAATTATTTTGAGTTTTTCCAATTTGCTGAGACTTGATTTGTGACCTAACATATGGTCTACCCTAAAGAATGTTCCATGTGCTGATAAGAATAATGCATATTCTGCAGTAGTTGGATTTAGTGTTCTGTAGATATCTGCCAGGTCCAGTTGGTCTAAAGTGTTGTTTAAATCCTGTGTTTCTTTGTTGATTTGTTGCCTGGAAGATCAGTCCAATGCTGAGAGGGGTGTTTGGATCACTCACTATTGTCATATTAGGGTCTATCTCTTTCTTTAGGTTTAAGAGGATTTGCTTTATATATCTGGGTGCTCCAGGGTTGGGTACATACATATTCATGACTGTTAAGTCTTATACCTAGATAGATCCCTTTATCGTTATATAGTGGCCTTGTATGTCTCTTTTTGTGGCTTTTGGTTTAAAGTCTATTTTATCTGTTATAATAGCTATTCCTTTCATTTGGGGTTTCCATTTCCATGGTATATCTTTCCTATCCATTCATTTTTAGTCTGTGTGTGTCATTATAGGTGAGATGAGTCTCTTGAAGATATCCTATTGTTGGGTCTAGCTTTTTAAACCAGTCAGTCAGTCTGTGCCTTTTGAATGGGAAGTTTAATCCATTTACACTTAGTGTTGTTACGGCCTTACTCCTGTGATTTTATTGCTTTTTGTTTCGATTTTTTAAATATGTTTTGTTCACTTCTTCCCCTTTTAATTTTCATCTTCAATGTTAGTTGGATTTTTGAGGTGGCATGATTTATCTTCTTTTTCTTTCTCACTTGTATTTTTGTTTTAATAGCAGGTTTTGTTGTTTCTTGTGTATCTGTGATAGTGATTATCATTTTTCAGATTCCAGATGCAGGACTTCCTTGAGAATTCCTTGCAGGGCTGGTCATGTGGTGTTGAACTCCCACAACTTTTGTTTGTCTGGGAAATACACTATTTCTCCCTCATTTCTGTAGGAGAGCCTTTCTGGCTATAGAATTCTTGGCTGGCAATTTTCTCTTTTAGTATTTTGAATATATCATCTCGCTTTCTTCTGGCCTGTAGGGTTCCTACTGAGAAGTCTGCAGTTAATCTAATGGGGGCTCCCTTATAAGTGACTTGATGCTTTGCTCTTGCTGCTTTTTTAATTCTCTCCTTGCCTTTGAGCTTTGCCAGTTTGACTATAATGTGTCTTGGAGAGGATCTTTTTGGGTTGGATCTGTTTGGGGATCTTTGGGCTTCCTGGATCTGCGGGCCTGTGTCTTTCCCTACACCTGCAAAGTTTTCTGTTATTATTTCCTTGACTAGGTTTCAATGCTTTTTCCTTTCTCCTCCTCACCTGGAATACCCATGATTCAGATGTTGTGTACTTGATGTTGTCTGCTAGCTCTCTTAGATTTTCTTCATTTTTCAAAAATTATTTTTCCGGGCCGAGCCCGTGGCGCACTCGGTAGAGTGCTGCGCTGGGAGCGTGGCGACGCTCCCGCCGCGGGTTCGGATCCTATATAAGGATGACCAGTGCACTCACTGGCTGAGTGCCGGTCACGATAAAACGACAAAAAAAAAAAAAAAAAAAAAAATTATTTTTCCTTTTTTTATTGTCCACCTAGGTTATTTCAAAAAGGCCCATCTTCAAGATCTGAAATTCTTCAGCTTGTTCTAGCCTGCTGCTCAAGCTCTCTGTTGTGTTTTTTATTTCATTGAGTAAATCCTTCAGTTCTAGGAGTTCTGCTACATTCTTTTTTAAGGTATTAATCTCTTTGTAAATTTCCTCCTTCATATCCTGGACATTTTTTTCTTGTTTCATCGTGTTGTCTAATTGAGTGTTCTCTTATCTCTTTGAGTTCTCTTAAGAGCATTGCTCAGAATTCCCTTTCAGACATGTCAAGGGTTTCCTGCTGTATGGGATCTGGTACTTGAGAACCACCATATTCCTTCATTGGTGTCATATCTTCTGTTTATTTGCAGTTTTAGTATTTTTTCATTGATGTTTGGTCATCTGGTAGAGCACTTGTTTCTTCTGTTACTCTGGAGTGGGCAATGGGAAGAAAGACTTCATCCTCCATTTGTAGGCTCTGCTGGTGACTCTTCTTGGGTCAGTGAAGTCAAGTGTGCAGTAGGCTACCTGGAGGGTGGCCCTGGCTGCTACTATGGCGGTGAACCATCCTTATGGTGGCAGTAGGTATGGCAGTACCTGTGGTAGACCACCTTTGCTCCTGCTTGGGTGGTTATAGGGGCTTTCTGGGGCTTGGGTCTGAGCCCCCAGTGGTTCACAGGACTCTGCTCGCCTTGGCTTCTGCTCAGGCAACAGGCAGGCCTTGCCAGGGCTTGGGTCTGGGCTCCCAGTGGTACACAGGATGCTGCTCACCTAGGCTCCTCCTTGGGCAGTGAACAAAGAGTTTTAAATTTTGAAGACTTAAAGAAATATTGCTTTCCTGAGTTCTTCTTGAATACTTAACTTGAATACATACTTCTGTCATGTATTGGATGACAGAATTCAGTCATCCAATACATGACTTGAAAAAACTATGGCCAGAATAGCCCCATAACTACTAAATAAATTTAACGTGCTATTTAAAACCTTCAAAGTAACTCCATGCCTAGATGGTTTCACCAGGGAATTCTTCCAAAAGTTATAGAAGATATAACATAAATCATCCACAAGCTCTTCAAAAAAACAGAATGGAAAAAACACCTCCCAATTTTTAAAATAAGATTTACATATACTTGATACTGAAAACTGATTTAAAAATTTCAAGAAAGGAAAATTACAGACTATTTTTTCTTGTAAGCATGAATGTAAAAATCTTAAGTAAAATATTAGCAAATTAAACCCAGTAATATGAAAAGGATGAAATATGATGACCAACTTAGTTTTATACCAGAAATGAAAGAACAGTTTAACATGCAAAAAATCAATCAATGTAACTGACTACATTAACAAGCTAGAAAAGAAAAATCATATCAGTATTTCAGTGGATACTGGGGAGTTGGGGAGGAAAGGACAAAAATCATTAGCAAACTAGTAAGAAAGCTTCCTAAATCTGATCAACAGTATCATCAAAACACCAAGGCTAAACATCATATTTAATGATAAATTATTGAAAGCCTTCTCTCTGAGGTCAAGAGCAAGAAAAGAATGCCATCTGTATTCTATTCAACATTGTACTAGAGGTCCTAACTAGTGCAACAAAGCAAGAAAAATAAATAAGCAGAATGAAAACTGGAAAGAAATGAATAAAAGTGTCATTGTTCCAAGGTGACATGATTGTGCACACAGAAAATTCAACAGACTCTAGAGATAAACTATTAGAATTAATAAATGAATTTAATAAGATCACTAGAAAAAAGTTCAATATACAAAACACTATTTCATTGAGTGTGCCTACGGAGTGCCTTCCAAGAAGGCAGAAGTACGTGAAGTTCTGATAAGCATGGAAAAGGAAAATAAGCAGCAAAAAGAAAAAAAGAAAAAAGAAAGCTCCAAATGAGCTCAACAAGTAGACTCAAAATACAATTTGACAAAAGAGATGTGATGGAACTTCCAGAATTAGGTTTCAAAAAGACTGTAACTTCTTTTTTTTTCTGTCTCTCTCCATCTCTTGCCCCTCTGTACTTCTACCCCTCTTTCTTCTTGAGGAAGCAAACTGCCATGTTGTGAGTAGCCCTAAAAAGAGGCCCACATGGCAAGCAACTGATGCATCCAGCGAGCACCAGCAAGGACCTGATTTCTGCCAACAGCCATATGCATGAGCTCAGAAGCAGCTCTTCCCTCAGTTGAGTCTTCTCATGAAGAAGACCCAACTTCACTTCAAGGTTGGCTGGCCCCAACCCTGGCCAACACCTCAATTATAGCCTGTGAGAGACATTGAGACTAGGCACCCAGCTAAGGTACACCAGATTTCTGATTCCTAGAAACTGTGAGATAATAAATTTTGTTTTCAATCACTAAGTCTTGGAGTAATTTGCTACACAGGAATAGATAACTAATAAAAGGAAGAATACATCATGTTCATAGATTTACAGACATAATATTTAAAGATGTCAATTATTCCCAAATTGATCAATAGATTCAATGCAATCCCAATCAAAATCCCAGCATGGGATGTGTGTGTGTGAATTTAAAAACTGAATCTAAAATTTATATGAAAATGCAAAGGGCTGAAAATAGCTAAGGCATTCTTGAAGAACAAAGCTGAACTTAAATCTCAGATTTTAAGATCTATAGAACAATAATTAAAACAGTATAGTTTTTGGCAAAAGAATAGACAAATAGACATATAAATAGCCCAATGTAACAAATTAAAAATTTCAGAAACAGAACCCCACATATACAGTTACCTGGTTATAACAAAAGTTAGACTGTAGAGCAGTGGGAAGGAACTATCTCTCCAATAAATGATACTGGATCAAGTAGATATCCATATGGAAATAAATAAATCTGGGCCTTCTACTTCATACCATATACAAAAGTGAATTCCACTTAGATTGTAGATATAAAAATAACAGCTAAAGAGTTAAAATTTTAGAACAAAATGTTTTAAAATATCTTCAAGAACTTAGGATAAGCAAAGATTTCTTAAATAAGATACAAAAAGTGCTAACCATTAAAAATTGATAAATTAACCTACACTGACATAACGACTTTTTGTTCATAAAAAAATACCATTAAAGAAATTAAAAGGCAAACCACAGAGTGAAAGAGCTATAACAGATGTGTTCAACAAAGATCTTATATCCAAAATGTATAAAGAACTCCTACAAATTGAAAAGAAAAAGGCAGGCAACCCAGTAGAACAGAATTGTACATGGCATTTCACGGAGAATAGGTGGTTAAACACATAAAAGGTGCTCTATTTCATTAGTCATCAGGGTTATGTAAATTAAAGCACAATGCAATACTACTATTTACCCACCCATCCACCACAAAATATTTTACAATTTAAAAAATAAGCACTACCAAGTATTAGTGAAGATGTGGAACAACTGGAACACCCTGTTGATGAGAATAAAAATTGTTACAACTACTTGGAAAACTGCTTGGCAGTGTCTACAAAAGCTAAACATTGCACACTCTATGACCCAATAATTCCACTCCTAGGTATACACCTAACAGAAATGCTTACAAATGTGCCTCAAGGGATATGTACAAAGAAATCTGTGGAAGTACTATTTATAATAACCCAATACTTAAAATGCAAATGTCTACCAGCAAAAGAATAAAAAACTGAATTGTGGTCTAGAGTTACAATGCAATACTATCCTACGATGAAAATAAATTAACTACTACGTCACCTAACAACATGGATGATACTCACAACATAATTTTGAGCAACATAAGCAAGACATTAAAAGAAACTATATACTTAATGATTCTATTTATATAAAATTCAAAAAAAGACAAAACCAATTACAGTGATAGAAGTTAGAATAGCAGTTATCTTTGAGGACAAGTCAGTGACTGTGAAAGGGATTTGGGGGATACTAGCAACGTTCTGGTTCTTGACATGCAGTCTGATCACACGAGTGTGTTTACAGTGCGTTTACAAATTCATCATGGAATTTTGGTTTTAGCTTTGATGCTTAAAGTGCTTGGAAGTCATCACTCCCAGCTAGCTGAACAAACTCAAAATCAATAACCCTTCATAGATCTATCAGAGAATTTGGGTCATAGGGCAAACTGCCACCTGAAAAACTGGAGAAACAGGTAAAAATAGAGAACCACAACTTACCCAGAGAAGCTCTCGGGGCCAGGAACTGTTAAGAATACTAAATGAGAATTTGGTAAGTTGCTGGAGGCCAAATGTGGACTAGCTTGACAGTTAAAAAAAAAACTCCTGGGGTGCGAGGGCGAGCAGGGTGCTCAGTCTTTGAGGAGAAAGCAGAACACTTTCCTGCTTTCTACCTACAGAAGACCCACATGAATAAAAACCTCAGAAAAATCCCTGTGCTTTCATATTGGGGAGGGGGGAGGGAGGGGATGTCAGACTAACCATTTTGAAATATGTCCAGGAGAAAAGAAGTCTTTTAGAAATACTCTGAATGTTCTGTTTTTTTCTGCATTGCAAAGGCCTGCTCTCAGGAGAAACTACACTACCAGAACCTAACCAGAATGAGGAAAGAATACCCAACTCCAGCCTGACCTAGCCTTCGTACATCACCTAAGGGGGAGATAAAAAAAACAAACTGAGAAGCACTTGTGAACATCACAGTCCAGAAGCAAAAGCCCATTAAAAGACTGAGACCTAACCATAATTATTAGTGACTACTATAAACAACTATATGCCAACAAATTTGAAAATCTGGAGGAAATGGATACATTTCTGGACAAATACAAACTACCAAAACTAAACCAAGATGATGTAGAAAATCTAAACAAACCAATAACAATAAAACAGATTGAAGCTGTTATAAGAAGGCTCCAACAAAGAGAATCCCAGGACCTGATGGGTTCACAGCAGAATTCTACCAAACATTCAAAGAGGAATTGATATCAATTTTCTACAAACTATTCCAAAAGATTGAAACAGAGGCAATTCTCCCAAACTCATTCTATGAAGCAAACATCACCCTGATACCAAAACCAGGTAAGGATACAACAACAAAAAAAAGAACACTACAGGCCAATATCCTTGATGAATATACATGCAAAAATCCTCAATAAAATACTAGCTAACAGAATACAGCAACACATACGAAAAATTATACAACATGATCAAGTGGGATTCATCCCAGGGATGCAAGGTTGGTTCAACATACGCAAATCAATAAATGTGATACACCATATTAATAAAATCAAACACAAGGACCATATGATCATCTCTATAAATGCTGAAAAAACATTTGACAAAATTCAACACTCGTTCATGATAAAGACTCTCTACAAGTTAGGTATAGACAGATAGCATCTCAACATAATTAAAGCCATATATGATAAACCCACTGCCAATAGCATCCTGAATGGGGAAAAGCTGAAAGCTCTTCCCTGAAGAACGGGAACTAGACAAGGATGCCCACTCTCACCACTCTTATTCAAAATAGTATTGGAAATACTGGCCAGAGCAATCAGAGTAGAGAAGGAAATAAAGGGCATCCAGATTGGAAAAGATGAAGTCAAACTGTCCCTGTTTGCAGATGACATAATCCTATATATTGATCGGCCTAAAGCCTCTACAAAAAAACTCTTGGAGTTGATAAATGATTTCAGCAAAGTTGCAGGATACAAAATCAACACACAAAAGTCAGTAGCATTTCTATTCTCCAATAGTGAACATGCAGAAAGAGAAATCAAGAAAGCTTGCCCATTTACAATAGACACCAAAAAAATAAAATACTTAGGAATAGAGTTAAGCAAGGATGTAAAAATCTCTGTAATGAGAACTACAAAACACAGTTGAGAGAAATTAAAGAGGACACAAGAAGATGGAAAGATATCCCATGCTCTTGGAATGGAAGAATCAACATTGTGAAAATGTCCATACTATCCAATGTGATATACAAATTCAATGCAATCCCCATCAAAATTCCAATGACATTTTTCTCAGAAATGGAAAAAATTATCCAGACATTAACATGGAATAACAAAAGACCATGCATGGCCAAAGGAATTCTGAGCAAAAATAATAAAGCTGGAGGCATAACACTACCTGACTTTAAACTATACTACAAAGCTATAATAACCAAAACAGTATGGTACAGGCATAAAAACAGACACACTGATCAATGGAATAGAATAGAGAATCCAGAAATCAACCCACACACCTACAGCCATCTGATCTTTGACAAAGGCACAAAGCCTATACACTGGGGAAGAGAGTGCCTCTTCAGCAAATGGTGCTGGCATATCTGGATATCCATATGCAGAAGAACGAAACTAGATCCATACCTCTCACTACCAAAACCAACTCAAAATGGATTAAAGAATTAACTATACACCCTGAAACAATAAAACTTCTTGGAGAAAACATAGGAGAAACACTCCAGGAAGTGGGACTGGGCACAGACTTCATGAATATGACACCAAAAGCACGGGCAACCAAAGGAAAAATAAACAAATGGGATTACATCAAACTAAAAGGTTTCTGCAAAGCAAAAGAAACAATCAACAGAGTTTAAAGACAACCAACAAAGTGGGAGAAAATATTTGCAAAATATACATCTGACAAAGGATTAATATCCAGAATATACAAGGAACTGAAACAACTTTACCACAAAAAAACAAGTAGCCCAATTAAAATGGGCAAAGGAGCTAAATAGGCATTTCTCAAAGGAAGATATACAAATAGCCAACAGACACATGAAAAAATGCTCAACATCACTCAGCATTCGGGAAATGCGAATCAAAACCAAACTGAGATACCATCTCACCCCAGTTAGGATGGCTAATATCCAAAAGACTGTGAATGATAAATGCTGGTGAGGTTGCAGAGAAAAAGGAACTCTCATACATTGTTGGTGGGACTGCAAAATGGTGCAGCCTCTATGGAAAATGGTATAGAGGTTCCTCAAACAACTGCAGATAGATCTACCATATGACCCAGCTATCCCACTGCTGGGAATATACCCAGAGGAATGGAAATCATCAAGTCGAAGATATACCTGTTCTCCAATGTTCATTGCAGCACTATTTACAATAGCTAAGAGTTGGAACCAGACCAAATGTCCATCATCAGATGACTGGATATGGGAAATGCAGTACATCTACACAATGGAATACTACTCCTCTATAAAAAAGAATGAAATACTGCCATTTGCAACAACATGGATGGACCTAGAGAAAACTATATTAAGTGAAACAAGTCAGGCACAGAAAGAGAAATATCACATGTTCTCACTTATTTGTGGGAGCTAAAAATAAATAAATAAATAAATACAAAAATAAACTGGGGGGGGTAAGAAGACACAACAATCACAATTCCTTGAAGTTGTTATGTCAAGCGAACAGATATGAAGTTGTTGAGAGGGAGTGGGGAGAGGAATTGGGGAGGTAGGTTTCATAATGGGCCACAATAATCAACCACATTGTATACTGATAAAATAAAACTAAATTTTTTTAAAAGACTATAGAATGGTTCCCTTCCTCATACTCCTTATAAGCACATCAATGGAGCTCCTTTATAATAAGAGGGAATTACAACTGAAAGAACTGCAAGGCTCAGATTCTACTTAAGAGTTTCTCAGGAAACTCAGAACAGTAGAGACAAAATTAGGACACTAGAGGAATCTGAAATGACAATAGCAAAGTTGTAGAATACAAGGTTAATATTTTTAAAAGTCAATAGCTTTCTTATATACCAGCAATAAATAAGTGGATTTTGAAACTAAAAATGGAATACCCTTTATATTAGAACCAAAAAAATAAAATTGAATTAAACAGGTATAAATCTCTTGGAAAAAATATACGAAATATACATGAAGAAAACTATAAACATCTGATGAAAGAAATCATAGATGATCTTTTAAAATGTTGAGGTAGTCCACATTCATGGATAGAAAGACTCAGTATTGTCAAAAATGTCAGTTCTTCACAACTTGATTTATTGATTCAACACAATCCAAATCAAAATCACCATAGGTTATTTAGTGGATATCAACAAACTGATTTTGAGGTTTAGATAGAAAGGCAAAAGACCATGAAAAGCCAACACAATGTGGAAGAACAGCAAAGTTAACACCATTCAACGTGACTTACTATACAACTACAGTAATCAAAGGAGTGTGGTATTAGTGAAAGGACAGGCAAATGGATCGGTGGAATAGAAAGGAGAGCCCAGCAATGGACCCACATAACGTACATTCTACTGATCTTTAACAAAGGAGCAAAAGAAATTCAGTGGCAGAAGAAGTGTCTTTTCAATAAATGGTGCTGAAATAACCAGACATCTACACACAAAAAGAGAGAAAAGAAAAGAAAAGAATCTTGACATAGACCTTACACTTTTCACAAAAAAATAAATCAAAATGGATCATATACCTAAAGGTAAAACACAAAACTATCAAGCTTCTAAAAAACAGAGCGAGAGAGAAGAAAATCTAGGAGCTTGGATTTGGTGGTAAGTTTTTAGATACAACACCAGAGGCGTGATTCATGAAAGAAAAAATAATTTAAGACTTTGCTCTGCAAAAGACACTGCTACAAAATGAAAAACAACCATAAACTGGGAGAATCCGTCAGGAAACATCAATGAATACTAAATACAGGAGGAGGAATTTGATGAAGAACAGGACACATATATTCTCAAAGTATCTATACACGAATCACTTAATTACGAAAAAAAAAAAAGGGTAGTTATACAGTGGAGAAACCAGATGACACCCTAACCAAGTGACCAAGACTAAAATCTCCAGCAGGACTTCTGGCTATGTCTGAGTAAGACTGGCAAATCTTTTCCTCTCCCCAAAAAGCAACTACAAAGTTGAACAAAATTAACATAAAAATTATTTCACTCTGGAAATCTACAGAAGGGATACAACAATCTGAGAAGTGTTCATGATTTTTAAATTGCTGAAATTTGGACAAGAACAGGGAAAATCTGTGGCATTCTGGCCAAGGGTTTCTCGCATCTCCGATTTCTAGCTCAGTTGGCACGGAGGTTCAGCCAGAGTAGCACAGGCTGGGAGGGCCAGAATCTCCTCTGCTGCAATCAAAGGGGCTCACTAGATTTGAAATGGTAGGTGATAACCTGTACCATAGCACTGGCAGCGGAAGTGATCATCTCAGAGGTGGGAAAGCAGAGAGGGCTAAAGACTCTACTTGCCTGAGGCCTCACTCTCAGTTGAAACAAGTATGTGCCAGGCTGAGGCTCCGCACATGCACAGTAGAGACTGGAGAGGGGCCAGGCTTGCCACATACTCCTGGCCGACACTGAGACCATGCACATGCTCAGGAGATGCATGAAATAGTTCAGTGGAAAGTAAACACTAGGCACTTGAAAAGAGACTGAACTTTGAATGTGCTACCCTACCCACACACAGATCCATAGGTGGAGTATGGAAGCCTTTTGGCTTGAGGTGTTTGAATACAACCTCTGTCTAAGAAGACAACTAAGCTACACAGACAGAAGGGCAACTCCTAGAAACCAAGGCTTAAAAATAAACACAAGAATATTAATTTTTTAAAAAAGAGTAGACACATCAGTAGCCACACTGCAGAGGAGAGAGATCTCGCAGTGTCTTAGTCTGTCTTTTGCTGTTATAACAGAACACCACAGACTAGGTAATTTATAATGAACAGCAATTTATTTGGCTCATGGTTCTGGAGGCTGGAAAGTCCAAAGGCATGGTGTCAGCATCTGCTCTGCATCTGTCGAGGACCTTCTTGCTGCATCATCCCATGTAAGAAGTGTAAGCAAGCACACAGGACAGAGAGAGAATGGGGGCTGATCTTTACCCTTTTGTCAGAAACCCACTCCTGTGATAACTAATCCACTCCTGCAATAACAGCATTAATCCACTCATGAGGGCACAGCCCTCATGACCTAATTATCTTTCAAAGGTTCCACCTCTTAATACCATTAAAATGGCAATTAAATTTCCACATGAGTTTTGAAGGGGATATTCAAACCACAGCACAGAGACTAATCCCAGATAAGTTACTAGATAGAAAAAAAAACAAGCATACAAAACAGCAACAATAACATCCTAGAGAAAAAAAGTCTGAATCCAAAGTTGCAACAACATATAATATAAAATATTCAGTTTTCAAAAAAAAATTGTGAGACATTCAAATAAACAGGAAAGTGTGACATGCTTACCTGTTTCTTTGAATGTCTCATAATTTTCTTCTGATAAGTAGTCCATAGAAACTGCCTTTCTGTGACCCTAGACATTGGGTGTAGAAGAAAATATTTCAAAGCAGCTATTATACATGTGTTCAAATAACAAAAAGGAAACTATGCTTAAAGAATAAAGGAAAGTGTGACAACAGTAAATTAATAAACAGTAGTTGTGAAGTTCACACCTTAGGGGCACAGGCTTGCTTGAGGACTCAGACCCAATCATAGGACTATGGAATGTTTCCCCTGCCTGCACACCTTATCACCTCATTACTAAGGTCTGTTTATGACAATTCCTTTTACCCAGTACATCATGTCCAACTTTCAATTAAAAATGGCAAAAAGGAAATAAACACAATTTGAAGAGACAGCGCAGGCATGAGAACCAGGCTCACATATGGCAGAGATGTAGAAATTGTCAGATTGGGAGTAGTTTAAAAAAATAATAATAACTATGGTTAATATGCTAAGGGCTCTAATGGAAAAAATAGACAACATGCAAAACTGATGTGTAATGCAAGCAGAGAGATGGATATTCTAAGAAATGATCAAAAAGTAATGCTAGAAACCAAAAATATTGTATCAGAAACTAAGAATGCCTTTGATAGGCTCATTAGTAGACTGGACATGGCTGAGGAAAGAATCTCTGAGCTTGAGGATATAGTTGAATTCAACAGCATAATCAATCAACTGAATATAATTGACATCTATAGACTACTTTATCCAACAACAGTAGAATACACATTCTTCTCAAGCTCACATGTAACATTCACCAAGAGAAACCACATTCTGGGCCATAAAATACACATTAACAAATTTAAATAGAAAACATACAATGTCTGCTCTCAGACCACAATGGAATTAAACTAAAAATAACATAAAGATAACTGTAAAATCCCCCAAACACTTCTAAATAACATATGGGTCAGAGACAAAAATCTCAAGATAAATTTTTAAATGTTTTGAACTAAATGAAAATGAAAATACAATTTATCAAAATTTGTATGATGCAATGAAGTGCTTAGAGGGAAATTTATAGCACCGAAGGCATATGTTAGAAAAGAAGAAAGATCTAAAATCAATAATGTAAGCTTCCACCTTAGAAAACTAGAAAAAGAACAAATTAAATCCAAAGCGAGAAGAGAAATAATAAAAACTAGGGCAGAAAATAATGAAATTAAAAACAGAAAATCAACAGTGAAAATCAACAAAACCAAAAGCACACTTTTTAAAAAGTGTAATAAAGTTGATAAGACTCTTAGCCAGGCTAAGAAATAAAGATAGAAGATAAAAATTACTAATAACAGAAATGAAAGACAGGACAACACTACAGATCCCATGAATGTTAAAAGGATAATAAAGAAATACTTTGAATAACTCTATGCCCACAAAGTTGATAACCTAGAGGAAATGGACCAATTCCTCAAAACCCACATCTGCCATAATTCAGACAAGAAACAGACAATCTGAATAGGCCTGTGCCTATTCAAGAAATCAAATAATTAATATCCTTCTAAAACAGAAAGCACTAGACCCAGATGGGTTCACCGGTAAGTTCTACTAAATATTTAAGGAAGAAATTATACCAAATCTCTACAATGTCTTCCAGAAAATAGAAGCAGAGGGAATACTTCCAAACATATTGTATAAGGACAGCATTGCCCTACTACCAAAATCAAACAAAGACATTACAGAAAAAGAATACTACAGACCAATATCTCTCATGAATACAGATGCAAAAATCTTCAACAAAAAAATAACAAATAGAATCCAATAATGTATAAAAAGAATTATATGCCATGATCAAGTGGGATTTATTCCAGGTATCCAAGGCTGGTTCAGTATTCAAGAATCAATTAATTTAATCCATCACATCAACAGGCTAAAGAAAAATCACATGACCATATCAATAGATGCAGAAAAAGCACTTGACAAAATCCAGTACCATTCATGATTTTTAAAAACTCACAGAAAACTACAAATAGAGGGAAACTTCCTCAATTGATAAAGAACACCCAGAAAAAACCTACAGCTAACATCACACATCATGATGAGAAACTAGAAGCTTTCCTGCTAAGATCAAGAACAAGGCTAGATTGTCCCCTCACCACTCCTGTTCAGCATTGTACTAGAAGTTCTAGCTAAAATGATAAGACAAGAAAAGGGAATAAAAGGTATACAGACTGAGAAAGCATAAATAAAACTGTCTTTATTCAAAGATGACATGATTGTCTATGTAGGAAAATCCCAAAGAATCAACAACAACAAAAAAATCTTGGCACTTACAAGTGATTACAGTAAGGCTTCCACATATAAGATTAATATTCAAAAGTCAATTGCTTTCCTATATTTCAGCTATAAACAACTGGAATTTGAAATTTAAAAACAATATCATTTACATTAGCACAAAAAAATGAAATACACAGTTATAAATCTAAAAAAAATGTATAAGATCTACACAAGAAAAATTTAAAAACTTTGAAAAATGAAATCAAAGAACTAAATAAATGGAGAGATATTCCATGTTTGTGGATAGAAAGACTCAATATTCTTCCCAGCTTGATCTATGGATTCAACACAATCCCAGTGAAAATCCCAGGAAGTTATTTAATGGATACCAACAAACTGATTCTAAAGCGTAAATGGAAACACAAAAAAAACAATAGCCAACATGATATTGAAAGAGAAGAACAAAGTCAGAGGACTGACACTACCTGACTTCAAGACTATAAAGCTACAGTAATCAAGACAACGTGGTATTGGAAAAACAATAGACAAATAGATAAATATAACAGAATAGAGAACTCAGAAATAGACCCACATAAATACAAGTGTAGTCAACTGATCTTTGACAAGGACACAAAGGCATACAATAGAGAAAACATAGTATTTAAACAAATGGAGCCGGAACAACTGAACATCCACAAGCAAAATTGTTCATCTAGACATGAACCTTACTCCCTTCACAAAAGTTAACTCAAAATGGATCACAGACCTAAATGTAAAACACAAAACTATAAAACTCTTTGGTGATAACATAGGAGAAAATCTAGATAACCTTGGATTTGGGAATAACTTTTTAGATATATTCTGATTGCTATTTAAATAAAATATCTACTGAAAGGCAAATTCATAGAGACAGAGGCCATCAGCAATTGCCTAGGTCTAGAGGTTTGAGCAAGGATTAAGTACAAACTGGCATGAAGGAACTTTTTGGATGATGGAAGTGTTCTAAAACCAGATTGTGGTGATGGTTGAAAAAATAAAATTAACATCACCTGTAAGGGACAAATGGCTAAGATGTGCCTCCAAAGAAGGACACAAGATCACTTATTAGTATTCCAAAAAATGCATAACTTTAATCTTATCATGAGGAAACATCAGAAAATTTAAATTAAGGAACATTCTATAAAATAACTACCTGTATTTTTCAAAAATATTAATAACCATGAAAGACAACAAAAGGCTAAGAAACCATTCCAGATAAAAGGTACCTAGAAACGTGACACCTGAAAACAATACACAATGCTGAGCTGCATCTTGTCAGCAAAAAAAAAAAAAAAAAAAAGTAGATACAGAAATAGAGATATTTAAAGGACATTATTGGTGCAGATGACAAAACTGAAATATGGCCTGGATTAAAGTACAACATCAATGTCAAATTTTTCTAAATTTGGTAATACTACAGATACATATCTGTAAATACTACAGATATGTAAGAAAATATTCTTGTTCTTAAGAAATATAAACTAAAATATTAAGCAGTTAAGGAGCCTGATGTACACAACTTACTCTCAGATGGTTCAGGGAATGGATAGATAGACGAGATCATGTGGTCTCTCTGAGAGACAAAGACAGAGAATGATAAAGCAAATGTGACAAAATGTTAAAAGTTGATAAAGGATAAATGGCAGTTCTTTGTACTATTCTTGCACCGTTTCTGTAAGTTTGGAATTATTTCAAATTAAAGCACTAAAAATTTAATAAAACAGAAAAAGACTGATGTTTCTTTAACATGACATTTCTGAGCAACAGCCAGTATCATGCTTAATGGGCAAACATGAGCAGCATTCTCACCAAAGCCTAGAACAAGAAAAAGATGCCATTTCCCCACTATTATTTCACACTGTGATGGAGGCACTAGCCAACAGAATTAGACAATAGAAAGAAACTGGAGGTATAAAACTTCAAACGGAGGGGAAAATATCACCATTGCAGACCACATGATTGTAAAACCTAGAAAAGAACTTTCAAAAATAAGAGAATTCCATAAGACATCTGAATACAAAATTAATATACAGAAATCATTGACTTTCAGATATAACAGGAAAGCTCTAAGGTTTGACTTCAGTGGAAGTATTTGGTAAAAATCTGCAATTAACCTCAGCTTCAGCCTCAGTCTTTAAAGGCCAAATAGCTAAACAACTACTTTAACATCAGTGTTGGCATCCTTAAAATAGTGAAGGATTAATGATTTTGTGATCATATAGGCCATTATTTAATCTTTGTAACAGTATTAATAATACAATGCCATTTGTCCATCTCAGTTATGTGTTCAGGAAGTAAAAATAGCATAACATAATATACAAAAATCACCAGAATTACTATGTGTTAAGCAGAAAGAAAATGGGCCACTTTTACCATTCTTTTTCAGGCAAGACAAAGGAGTTGCTGTAGAAGAGATGTTTGAAGTTGCCTTTTCCTGTACTTACACGAAATTTTCAGACAAGATATATGACAGTATTGCATGTCAGAAAAGTTCTCCTTAATAAAAGAGATAATGTACTTTGCAGATAACAATACCAAATAGCAGTAAGCTCTAACATATTGCAGAAAAATACCCACAATATGTTGCCATTCCAGGAAGAAAACAAAAACCCTACGCTATTTGTAAATACACAGTAGAGCATCTTAACACACCAACTCTGGATTGAGGATTGGGATAGCAAGTTGACAGGAGACTACAAATTTAGATACATTGTTTGAATTTTTTATTTTTTATTAATGTGTTCAGGTATTACTACCTTGCGAATAAAAATAAATATGGGTTTTATTAAGCCACTTACTCGCGCATTATGGGGAATAACAAAATGGCCCTCGCTATAGCCAATGCCAAGAGCACTGTTGGTGTCCCAAGCCTTCCCCCGGGTGTTGGAGTCTCAGACAAAGCAACAAGCATTCACGGTTCCCAAAGGTCCCACGCTGAGGAAACTCTCGAGTCCCATGCAGCCACGTCCAGCTTGCACCCAGCTTCCTGTACCCGTGTACCCGTGTTCTCTCAGCATTCTCCTAGCAGTGGGATCCTCCTGTGGCCACCTTGTAGCCTGCCCAGACCCTAAAGACATGTTCGCTAATCTAGCACTTCGTGTTTATTGGTTGAGTACACTGATTGACAACCAGGAAACCCAATGAGTGGGCCTGAAAATGCACTGGAAGGTCTTCGTGCGTTCTTAAGAGGAAGATAAAAGCAGACAGGATGAAAGATACCTGATCAGGTGTCCGGCACAGCCATTCCTGAACCGTATAGACATTGTGCCATGAAAATAACTAGAAGTTTTTTTCTGACAGGTCAAGCTCCTTTTTAAGATGATGATGATAATATTTTTTTTTACTATTCACTGAGCGCCTGCTACATGACGCTGGGGAACAGGGCTGGCACTGTCAAGTGAGAGACAAATTATAAACATAATAAACGGTAAATGGCTACTATTTACTAAGCACTTACTATGTTCCAGAAATATTGTACATACACTATCTCATGGCCACCTTGCGGAGTAGATGACACTGTCCCCATCTTACATGTAAGGAAACTGAGGCTTAGGGGACGTAAAGTGACTTGCTCACGATCACCCAATTAGAAAGTGGCAGATCGGGAGAGGAAACCGGCTGCATCTACTTCCAGAATCCCTGCTAATCGCTTCTGTTTCGGATCAGGACCGCAATCCCTCGGAAGGAGAGCTCACAATGAGAATTCTGAGCGAATAGAGAATTGGGTCAAATCGCAGGGCTCAACTCTGATGAGCTCACAGGAGAGCCCGCTGAGGTAAGGCGAGCAGCAGATACGAGCAGTCGCCCGCCGAGGACAGACGCCACCTCGCTCAGAGCTAGAGGCCTCCGGGAGCCCCGAGCCCCTTCCTGTGTGATGGCCAGCTTTGTGCTATCACATGTGCCCCTTACCCCGTGACACGTCCACCCTCTCTCCTGAATGGCATCCTCATTGTTCAAGGGTCGCAGACAGAATTCTCAAGGGCTAGAATAGGTCGCATCCTGTAAGCCCCACCCCCACCCGCGCCTTCTGTCTGGATGCCGGGCACTCATTACCTGGGAGCCCGGGCGCAGGTTCCAACGGCATCCACACGTACTCGGCAGAAGGTGCCGGTGGGTACCGCAGCTTCCCAGCAGGGCCTTCCAACGCCGCCCAGGAGCCCACGCTGGTTCCCCAGGCCGCCCCCCCACCCCCACCCCAGGGGAATTTCCTGCAGCGCGGCCAGGAACACTGGAAATCCATCCTGAAGAGCGGATCAGAAGACTAGGGGCTGCTTGTGCAGAGAAAAGCGCTGAACGCAGCCCGGGAAGTTTGAGTTCCCTCCATAACATTGACACCAATAAGCAGGACCCTGATAGAAAGCATAAATCGTCTCCTACCTGAACCCCTCAACTGTGAAATGAAAACAAGTTCAGTGATCTTGAACTTCAGCATAAAACAAAATTTTTTGGAGGTGCTTACAGAGAATTCCTAGGCCCCACACTGCAGGAATTCTAACTCAGTGTCTCTGGGATGGGACAAATACAGTAATTTGCATTTTCTAGGAACCTGCAAGGGGATGCCAATGCCGCCAAGTGACAGACCACTAACTTAAATGTCCATCAAGAGAAGCCTGATTTCAAAGTTTATACAAAGGAATGCTATACAGCCCTTAAAAAGAGTAAATTTTGTCAGGAGAGAAGGGAGATCAGTAATATGCTCGTGATTTGCTTTTAAATGTGCAAAATATTCTCGAATAATAAACTAGAAATGATAATAATGGTTACCTCCAAGGTGAGCAATAACATGGTTAGAGACAAAGATGGAAGGAAACATTTTGTTGGGCTCTGTAACCACTTGAAAATATTACGTACAGTCAGCCCTTATTATCTGCAGGTTCCGCATATGCTGATTCAACAAACGGCAGATTGAAAACATTCAGAAAAAAATTTTAAACAATATAAATTAAAAAACAATACAGTATAACTACTGTTCACCATCATTTGTATTGTATTAGGTATGATAAGTAATCTAGAGATGATTTAAAGTATATGGAGGCACTCAAGGTCAAAGGTTTGGATCCCCATACCGGCCAGTGGCCAAAAAACAAATAAAAATTTAAAAATAAAGCATATAAAAGGATGTGTTTAGGTTATATGCAAATACTACAGTATTTAATAAGAGGAACATGAACATTTCTGGAACCAATCCCCCACTATAAGGAGGGACATTTCTATTCCAAAATCAGTTTTGTGTGTTTCTTCCTATTAACACTAAATAGACGAGTTGAGCCACACCTCCCATTCTGCAGCCTTCATATACCATGCAGATGGGCCTTTAAGCTGACGATCAGATCAAAAGCGCTGAAGCTGTAACGCTGTATCATCTGAAGTGGAGTATGACGTGCCTTACCGAGCTCTACTAGTTCCGGGCTCCTGGACAAGTTGGTTAACCCTTCTCCATGACATTTTCCCCATCTATAAATTGGGCTAAAAATAGATATACTTTGGGGTTGTAGTTTAGGTCAAATTAGGTAAACTCGTACTGGCAATTACTATAGTACTGATCATGGGAATAAACAGATATTGCAGGGACTGCTATCATCGCACACGATGCTAGCTTTACTTTCTCTTCCAACGCCCCTTAGAGGATAGAGCAGTCATTTACAAGTTAGGCAAACAGAGGCGTAAGAATGTCACCCCAAATCCCCCACCACTATTTGGCCAAGAGTAGACCGCAAGGTGCTTCCGGGGTGAGGCCTGGCCTGGTCGGGATGCTGGGCTCACATCTTGGCATCGCGGTTTGGCATTCCACTTGCATGACTTGAAGCCTAATCTGTCTTCAGGTCATCGGGAGGAAGCCGAGGCCTTACCACGGAAGCCAGGCCTAGCGCTGCACAGCTGCTCTGCCCACTACAGGCCTGTGAAACCACTTCCGCACACGGACCTACCAACCACAGCCACTGCTATTGGGCAGCCCGCGCCCATCTGCCTCAGGGGCGGAGCCTCAGAAGGGGCGGGGCTTAGCCTGACATTTTGCGCCTTTGGTTCCGCCGGCGTCACTTACCACCTAATTAGCCATCCAGTGCGCATCCGGGTCAGGCGTGGATGGCAGAAGATTCCAAGCCGCGAGGTCCAGCCCAGCAGCGAGCACAGCTCCCCCAGAAGCGCCCCATCCCGCCCAGCCCGCCTCGCCTGTCCTCCACGCCTGTCGGCGCCTACAGAACCGCGCCGCCGCGTCCTCTGCCAGGCCCCGGGAGCGCCGCCCCCAGCGCCATCGAGGTCATGGGCAGCCGGCCCCGCAGCCCCAGCGCCTGCCCTGCGCCCCGGTGGGGACCGCAGCCGGGAGGACCCCGCCCTGGCAAGCGTCGCCGACTGGAGGAGCCCGCGGACCCCGAGCCCCGGGTGGCGCCCACCCCGGCAGCGCTCACCTCAGTGGTGGTCCTGGCCGCAGGCTGCGCCCTGCAACTGCCCCTGGACAACGTCGACCTGGTGCTGGAGCCCGCGCCCACGTCGGTCCTGCAAGTGTCTGTCCGAGGACACACCCTCCTCCTGGTCCCCGAGGTCCTCCTGGGCTCGGTCGACGACCGCTCACGAGGGCAGAGAGACTCGCCTGTGGACCTGGAACTGGGCGCTCTTCTGGACGCTCCCAGGGAGGATGTCGTCTGCGAGCAGGGATTCTTCTGCACATCTGTCCCAGAGATCGCCGCCCAAGAAGAGGCCTACGAGAAGGACCCTGACCCCGTGTTCCTGGCGCCCTGGATGGACCCTCCTGCCGGCTCAGCCGCTGGGTTCCAACCCTCCGCTAGAAGGGTGTCCAGCCCCAACCTGCAGGGCCCCATCCCAGAGCCCTGTCCTCTGGCCCCCACCCCTAGTCCAGAGAGACGTTCTCCTCACCCCATCTTCGACCTGGACTTCCACCTTCTGGAGCCCTTCCCGGGCTCACCACTCCAACCTCTGCCTCCCTCTCCGAGTCCAAGTCCCCGTGTGCGTCCTGAGCGTCCTGAGCGTTCTCCCCGCCCTCCGTGTAAGGCCCGGAGACGCCTGTTTCTGGAGTGAACTGCCGGTCACAATCCCTTGCCATCCTGCTGGAGTCCAGATGAGGGACTTTTTTTTTTTTTTTTTTTTTTTTTTTTTTGGTGGCTGCAAGTACAGGGATCTGAACCCTTGAGCTTGGCGCTCTAACCAAGTGAGCCAATCGGCCAGACTTCAGGTGAGGGACTTCTGACATCGTTGTGTACACTGCACAACCTACAAGGATCTCCTAAATTGGATAATGGAGAGATGCTTTTTTGATGCAGGCTGCACTGCAGAATTTTGGATCAATGATGGACTAGAACGTCTGGAAGAAAGAGCACCTCGGCAAAAAAAAAAAAAAAAAAAAAAAAAAAAAGTGCTACTTTAAATGTAGTCTACTTTCAGACCTCGAGATTGCTGGTCAGATCCTTTTCCTTATAGAAGTCACCCTTAGGCAGCTTTCATCCACTAATTTTGCTTCAAACCTCAGCTTCAGCATTTTTCTACCCCAGCACCATACCACTGCACCCTTTTTATCCCAAATTAGAGTACTTACTAAATTTCAATTATTTAATGGGCTTTGGCTCTAGTTTCTGTGCTAGTTTATGAGGACTTTCTCACCATAGACTTTTTCCTAGCCCCCTTGGGGGGGGGGGGATCTAACAAATAATTGGACGTGGACAAATGATTGCTGTTTACCAAACTAAACATCGAACTAGGAACCATGACCATGAGCCCTCCCTTTTTTTAATGGTTAAGTCAGCAAATGGTTTGACTATGTTTTGGGTTCGTGTGGTCCTCCACCCCCTCAAGAACAAGCTCTTTTCCATTCATTTCTTCTAGTTGTTTTAATATAATTCTCCTGTTCTGGAAAGTTTACTATTCTAAGATTTTATGTTTTTATAGTTCTAGGATCTCAAATACATCTTGTACATTGTTACTGCTGTATAGTAATAATTCATTTCTTATGTTGATAAGATTTCCAACAAAATTACTCAATCTCTTTAATGGTTTATTTGTAGATTCTCTTGGTTAGTTGATAAAGAAAATATCTCTAAATAATGAGAATATTATCTCTTTTCATAGGCCTCTTATATCTTGTTTTTCCTTAATTTTTTGTATTGGATATTACTTCAAGTCCAGGTTGAATAGTATGGTTGACAGGGGCATCCCTGTCTTATACCTGTGTTAATGCTTCTAATTTTTACCATAAAATATGATATTTACTGTACATGGCTGGTAGATAACCCTTATCCTATTGAAGAAGTTAGTTTTTAGTCTTTCTGATCATAAAAGGTGTTGGATTTCTGTTTTGTTTGTTTTTGGCTGAGTAACTACAAAGACTTTATCAAATTATTTTAAATGTTGGAATTTGATTGTGTGTATATATAAAATAGCTACATGGAACCTTTGGGCCACAGGAGTACATACAGAAACCTGGCAAGACAGCGAATGAGACCAGGCTTGGAGCTTCAGTGATTTTAAAAATTCACTATTTTCTGAAGACTTGAGAAGAGAAAGGTAGAAGGAAAAAGGCAGTAACTGCCGGGTCACTTTAAAGTTTTAGATATTAAATTTTAAGAAATTTTTTCTGTATGCGTTAAACGACTCTGCAGTTTCCTCTTTAATCAGTTCACGTGGTGTGCACTGATAGAACTTTTCACAACTAAGTATCTTTGCATTTCTGCTATTCCACATTATTTTATATGATTCTAATTCCACCCTAGGTTGTTTTTATTATGTTTTTGGTTTTTGTTTTCTGTTTGTGTGTTTTTTGGGTTTTTAAAACGATAGACACACCACTCCTAATTTTAAAATGTCTATTATTTTTCCAGGTTTGCCTTACATTTTTATATCAAAATAAATTATTACAATAAAGCTGAAGTTAAAAAGATACTAGTTTTTTTCTGTTGAACATTAATAATTATTATTTAGATTTACCAACACGCTTTACCAGTTCCCTTGCTCACTTTCTATTCTTGCATTCTACTCCCTCCTTCTGTCCTCATTTGTCTTCTACCAAGGTATGCTTTTTAAGAATTCTTTCAGCTATAGCCTGTGTGCTAAATCGTAGTTTTGTATGTCAGCAAATATTTTAATTACAACGTCAAACTTGTGTGATATTTTAGCTGAGTTTAAAATTCTAAAATCAAGCCTATATATACTCTCTCACTACTTTATCACTCTGTTACTTTCCCCTGTCATTCATTATGACAAGAGAAGTCTTCTGTTATTTGTATTGCCACTACTTTGAATGGGATTAGACTGTTGAGTATTTTTCTTGACTGATGTTCTAAAGTTTCAACCTGATGTCTTTAGTGGTAGAAATTTTGCCTCCTGCAACTCAGTGAGCATTCTAAATCTGGAGAACTAATTTTTTCCTAAAATCTCAAAAAAAAAAATGAGTCAATATCTCTTGGACCTTTGAACCCCTCTCCAATATCTAGAACTCCTAATAGAGACATGGTGGTACTGTTTAACCAATACTCTCCCCTATGTCTCTTAATATCCATGTTACATTTTCATACCCTTTATCATAGCACACTTTCTATCATCAAATGAACCGATTCTATCATTGTCTGTTTTCAAAATTGTGTTCATTTCAAATACTGCATTTTTCATTTTCAAGACTTCTAATTACTTGGTTTTTTATACCTACTTGCTCTTATTTCACAACTTTTGTTCAATGTCACATGAACTTTTCTTGTTTCATGGATACTATCTCCTTTATCTCTAGAAGAATTTAAACATTCTTGTTTTAGATTCTGTATTAATTAGCTTGATCATTATATTTCCTCAGGCACAAAATCTCCATTTGGTACCATTTAATGACATTGATTTCTTCTTGAGCAAATAAATTTTGGTTTGTGGACACATTTTGAATGGGAATTCATTTTCTGCTTCATATTTGAATTTTGCATTTGCCTCTTCCTGGTTACCTAAGATCCAAAACTCAGAACAAAGCATTATGGAGCTCATATAATTTGCCACTCAAAAATTACACTTCTCATCCTCAAGTAATCACACATGGCCCAATTTCCAGTTTCAATGCAATAGTGATGCTGTGGTGGACTGTCCATACTCCCACTCCATCAGGACTGCTTAGAGTATTAGCAGATAACTCGGCTTAGCTGCTGTCCAGGAACTACCTTCAGCCTCCATGGATACTACACTTTAATGACTGCTCAATTAGGGTCCAGCCCTCTCACTTCAATTCAAGACAACTCTGAAGGACCATCCCAGTTCTAGAGTTCTCAGTGAGGTGGCTGAAGCCTGTGTTGCAACTGCATCCCAGTTCAGCTCTTCTATCTGCCTGGTCATATTTTCTTTGTTCCCCTAAATTCCTGCATGCAAATCTCCATCTCAGAGTCTTCCCAAACTGATTTAAGACAGCTGATGCCAAGAGTTGTCATAAGAAGCAGCCACTAAAATTGATCTCAGAGCTGAACCATGGAGCATGAATAGCCCATGGCATGCTACAGCAAAGCGGATAAGATCTTAGTCAGTGCTGATCTTATTGGGACGCTGGTAGAAGGAAACACATTGACATTCCAGGCATTTAGAAATTTGGGGCACAGAGTAATTATAAGAAGTAATATTTATAAGTAGTGTGAAATTGAATGTTTGTTTCTAGGACAATCAAGGCATTTTAGAAAGAGAATGAAAGACTGAGGGTGATTAATTACCAATAAAACCTAAATATGAGATCTAGACAGTCTCCTTGGCAGCATATAAATAGCCTTTCATCTTCTGGAGCTAAAGGTGGGGAAACTGAGGATTTGGTCCAGGATTTATTGTAGGGATAATGGAGCACCATAAAAGGTTGAATTCTCAAAGTAGTCAAGACTATAATAGTGAAGTCATGGTCCTAATTGGGTCCTGAGACTTATGATGAAGACAACCAGGTAGATACATTTGAATATCAAATTTTTTTCTTTTTTTTTTTAATTTTATTTTGGTATGGAGGTCCCTCAAACAATTGCAGATAGACCTGCCATATGACCCAGCTATCCCACTGTTGGGAATATACCCAGAGGAATGGAAATCATCAAGTCGAAGGTATACCTGTTCCCCAATGTTCATCGCAGCACTCTTTACAATAGCCAAGAGTTGGAACCAGCCCAAATGTCCATCATTGGATGAGTGGATATGAATATCAATTTACAAGCATTCTCCCATGATGCAGGATTTAACACCCTGGCAAGGACCCCGTAAGACAGTGCTAACATTCTAACAGGTGGCTTTCGGAAGCTTGGAGGAAAGGACATCCCACACTAAGCTAGTTAAAAAAGATGTCCCACACTAAGCTTGCCATAACTGCCAAGGCAGTCTGCAGAAAAAAAGAATCAAAAGATTCAGAGAAGTGGGTATGATACACTGAATTTACTACCTAATGCTATAAAGTACAGCAGCTACTGTGATGTGTGGGAGGGCCTCGAGGAATGATGCATAACAAAGCAATAAGGAACTCACTGGAGAGGCACCAGTATCACTGAGAAGCTCAGTAAGCCAGGATGATGGGAGGAAATGACAATAGAGAGCAGGACTCCTTGCTAACCATGGGGATAAAAGGATCTGAGGGACTGAAAATATAAATGAACTATGTCCAAATCATACATGACAGTAAAACTCTGACCCACAACCTCTGCAGCAACCATCTCAGAAGCCGAGACATAACCTGTGCAATAACTGGCCCCAAAATGTTCAGAACTTGGTCAATAACTGCCAGCCTCCCTAATTTTTGTCCCCACTTCTAACTCAGGACCAACCAGAGAAAGCCAAATATGCTGTGCCTAAGACACGAGGCACACAAACCAAACCAATCACATACGGTGTCCTGCTTCTAATTAGCCCACCCCCAGCTTCCCTGTGCCACAGTTTCCTATCAGACATACTAGAGGACTTCCCACTTTTCACTGTAAACCTTTCCCACCCCTCTGTCTGCCTATAAATCTCTGTGATGGGGCTGACTCTCTTGCTATACTAAGCACTGAATACATAGCCTCTGCTTGTTTTCACATGGGCGGTCTTTGTTTATTTTCAGTTTTCCTAGAGGCCTCAGTGAAATATCGTCCACACAGCCCAGTGTGGTAAGTCAGCACCGGGTCTGAACTCTGCCTTTGCATTAAGTTCCTCATGTATTTATTGTTCTCAGTTTGGTACCTAGGTTTTGTTATCAGTTCCATTTGTTTGGCATGCTTGGTGGAATTAAGCCATTCCTCTCCGTCCCTTTTTGCTCTGTTTCGTGTTTCCATTTTCTGTTGAACCACCTAAAAGTGTTTGCCACAAGAAAGAAAACCATAGGGTAGAACACAGTCATGGGCCCTATGAGCCTGTTGTCTGAGGCAGGCTTTCAGTCTGGTTGAGTTTGCAGTTCTCACCAGACCTGCATACATTTGGACAGACTTGCTGGGGATCATCAATAAAATCAGACGAGGTTCTCCTGTTTTGATTTTTTGTCCTGAGAGTTTGGCTTTGATCCAGAAAGAGTATTCTCTCTAGTTTTCCACCTACCACAGGGTGCAGACAGGTCTGCATTCAGAGGTCGCCAGCCATCAGGTGGGGGCCTTTGACACAAGGTGCACAAGCATCACATTTTACTTACCATTGACAGCTCATATTGAGTCATCTAAGTCTCAATCCTCTCCTCTTCCAGGAACAAGCTGGCTCTCTGTACGTATTCTCATTACAATCCTAATTCTTGCACCTGTCTTTCTAAAGGGCATGATTTCACCAAGGATAATTTGGGCCTTCAGTGGTCGCTATGGGGAATATTTGACTTTGAGAGGCAGCTTAGAAAAGAAAGGTAATAAGATTTCTCAGGTTAAATGGGCAGCATTTTGTGATTGGGTACACAGAGACCACCAAACAAACTCTGAATCAAAATTTGCTTCATTAAAAGATTCTTTTGCCAAAGCTAATGAGAAATTTGGCAAACAACTAACTAGACTCACTCTTCTAGTAAACCTCTGCCCTTGTCATCCAGTTCCCTCCCTATATCCAGATCTCCCTCTGCCCCTTATCCTTTCAATTTCTCTCCTTCCATACCTCCATCTCGCTGTAATTCTCCTCCTCTAGGTCCCCTCCCTTTTCCCAACAACTCTCCCAAGAACCTAAAATGTCATTAACCCATCTCCCCATGAACCAGGTAGTCGGGCAACTGTAGAATTTGAACCTTGAACTCGAGCTGAATTACAAGCTATAAGCTTCCCTAAACCCAGACTGGACCAGCAAATATTCACAGAAAAACTTATTTTGGGTACATGGTACCCTAAATTACCTGACATATCAACTTATACACATATTGGTCAGAACCACAGATGCTAAATCCTAGATGGCAAAAGCTGATTGGACAAACCCAGAATGAGACCTGCAGAGTCACTCTTTTCATAATAAACCTGAGGGTCAAAAAAAGCCTGAAGATTAAGAAAAGTCTCCTAAAAGCCATACCCAAAACATTTTCAATAAAAATGAATACTAGAGCTACTATTTCTATATTAAATGCTGCTACCGTTGCTCATCCTCTTCCTTGAAATAACTGTACTGCACAGATTGTAGGTATTTCAAATAATACACAGATTTCCCCTATTTCCCAGCCTTTAACCCTTGGACCCTTGACTGAAAATATTCCGTCCTGCTCTGTGATAACTTACCTGCAAATCTAATAGGGAGAGACTGACTTGGCACATGGAGTTGCAATATTAAATGCATACCAAAGGGACTATTTCTTGGGTTTCTAGAGGATTCCTCTAGTCATAATCAAGTTGTGTCTATTCAAGATATACCTTTGCATTCGCTATTATATTTGATGTATTTGATGTATGCCCCAGAAAAAGATCTTGACACTATACCTGACCTTCTATGGGCTAGAAATTCCACTAACATAGGAAAAATAATGGGAGCAGAACCTATTAAAGTTCAAATAGATCCTACAAACTGTACCCAAACTTCCCCAATATTCCTTGAAGCTAAAAGAGGGGCTCAAACCTATAGTTGAAGGCCTCATATACAAAGGTCTTCTCATAGCCTGCACAACCCCTTGTAACACTCCCACTCTGCTAGTAAAGAAACAAAACAGGCAAGGATCTCGATTTGTTCAAGACCTCAAAGCCATCAACAAAATTGTTATACCTCTCTTCCTGATAGAACTTGACCCAAATACCATCCTGTCATCAATTCTGCCTGAAGCCACTTGCTTCACTGTAGTAGATCTTTGGTGGGCCTTTTTCAGTGTATTTCTAGAGCAGGATAATTAATATCTTTTGCCTTCACCTAGAAAGGACTACAATATACCTGGACAGTCAAACCCCAGGAGTTCACTGGAGCCTCCTCCAATTTTCCCAGGTCCTCAACCAAGACTTTAAAAATCTAAAATTCCCCTTGTGATTCAGTCCTGACACAATATGTAAATAGTCTTCTACCTTGTTCAGAGAACAAGGAAGCCTATAAAAAGGATTTAATTTACTTGCCCCCAACCTTAGCAGAAAAGAGACATAAACTTTCAAAAGATAAGTTACAATTTTTCCAGATCACAATCCATTATTTAAAGCATTACCTATCTGAGGAAGGAAAAACATTCTCTCTTAATATACTAAAGACTATTCAGAAATATCCTAAACCCCTCTCAAAAGACAATTGAGAGTTTTTCTGGGTTTCACTTGTTATTGCAGACAATGGGTGCCAAGTTTTTCTAAGATTAAAATCTATGAATTGACTAAATCCTCAGTAAGAGAATCTCTCCCTAGAAAACCGAGTGTGAACAGGCCTTCTATAACCTGAGGAATACTGTTTAATGGCTTTGTTCTCTAAGCTTTCCTAGCTGTCAAAAGCTCTTTTGTCTATTTCTGCATAAGCAATCTGGACAAGCCCTCAGGTTTTAACTCAACTTGATGGGAACCACCAAAAACCTATTGCTCCAAAAACTGGAACCAACCAAGATAGGTGAATAGATGAACAACTGTGGTACATCCATACAATATTATTATTCACCAATAAATAGAAATGGGCTATCAAGCCATGAAAAGATATGGAGAAGCCTTGAATTCATGTTGCTAAGTGAAAGAAGCCAGTTTGAAAATCACTGTATGATTCCAACTATATGTCGTTCTGGAAAAGGCAAAACTATAGAGAGAGTAAAACTATTCGTGGTTGCCATGGGTTTGGAGGGAGTGGGAGAGCGGAATAGGTAGAACACAGAGGATTTTTTTTAGGGTGGTGAAACCCTAAAATTCTGTATGATACTATACAAGGTATCTTCAAAAAGTTCATGGAAGGATTTGCATTCAGTACAACACTATGATGGTAGAAACAGGACATTATGCATTTGTCACAATGCATAGAACTGTACAACACAAAGAGTGAACCTTAATGTAAACTATAGACTTTAGTAACAAGTATATCATGGTAATGCAAGATGTTGATAGTAGAAGAAACTGAGCAGGGGAGGGGTGATATACAGGAAACTCTGTGCTATTTGTTCAACAGTCTATAAACCTAAAACTGTCCTAAAAAAATAAATCTATTAATTCTTTAAAGGTAAGGAAGGAAAAAAAGATCCTTTAGAGAAGTTAACATCAAGGGTAAGATATTTTAATGAGCTTACATTTAAAATCACATTGATAAAGGAAAGAGGGACCTGCTTGATGTGCAATAAATGAGGACGTTGTTAGACGTGTGTTGGAGGCAATTTCTACACATTGCTAAAATGGCCAGTTCAGTCTTTAGTGTGCCTTGTTAATGAAACCAGGAACCAGTTATCCTAGCCTGTGTCCTCTACTACCCCAACCTCTAAAAAACAAAACAAAACAAACAAAAAACATGAACATTCCTTACTATAGCCTCACCCTTGACCTAATTGAAAAGGTCTATTCTCCTTGTCTTAGGGCGATAGCTGTCCTCATAGCTGCAAAACTCACAGAAGCTTCTGCTGAACTAATTCAGCCTTGTCACATAGCTTCATGGTTCCTCGTGCAGTGCAGACATTACTACTGAGAGAACACACAACACTTTTCAACCAGCTGATTAATGTCTTATGATATTACTCACTCCCTCTCATATTACCATTCACCACTGCAGCCCTCTGAATCCTGCCTCTACCCTCAGGTAGAGATGAGAAATGGCCAGAAACCAACTCCTCCAGGGCACTTTGAACACAGTCAGGTAGATTTTATTCAGATTCTAACCTGCATGGAATTTGACTATGTTTTAGTTTTGTATGTCTATTTTCAGAACAGGTTGAATAATTTCCAAGCCAAATAATTCCAAATAATTTCCAAAGCTACATCCCTTACAGTTACTAAAGAGTTGCTTGATTCTGTGTTTCCAACCTGGAGCATACCAATTTTTACATCAAATGACCAAGGCACATGCTTTATGGAGACCATTATAAAAGAATGCTATAAGACATTATGCCTTACTCAGAAAATACACTGCCCTTAACACCCACAATCTCCTAGAAAGATTAACAGCACCATTAGCATCTTTAAATGAAATTAGCAAAACTTTCAGAAACCACTGAGCTCCCTTAGCCAAAGATACTCCTACTAGCCCCTTATGAAGTCATACATTCCACTCCCTTAGAAACACATTGGTTATCCTCCTATGAACTGGTAAATGAAAGGCCCATACATTAACAGATTTCAACTCCAATATGAGACTCTGCCCTATCGCACATAGACATGGCAAAATATTGTGAGGGACTCACGTACTAGACCTAGTCCTATCAGCAACAGGTTAAGGCCACCTTCCAACCACAGCTTCCTAGAAAGCCTCTTCATGATCTTTAGTCAGGAAATTTCATCTGTTGGAAGGAATATCAGGAACTTAAAAAATGCTCTTAAACCTCATTGGAAGGAACCTTATCAGGTACCGTTTACAATAAACTCAGCAGTGAAAACTCTAGGGAGTTGATGCACGTGTTCATGTTTCACAACTAGGACCAAATTCAGAATTCCATAAAGTTGAAAGTCAGTTCCAACAGGGGACATCAAATTGAGGATTCTCGAGATCCACTAGAAGAAGCCAATCTTTAGAAGCAGACAGTTAACCTAAGACTTTCAAAACAAGCAGATAACCTGACAGCTTCTGCCTAAGGCAGGTCAAGAGTCCTGTCTATTTCCCGTTTTGTTTTGTATCTGCTACTGATCATCACTCTCCTCTTTTTCTGTAGACCCCTGGTGTTGTCCAGCCACAATGGCTTTTTCTGTTTGCTTTCCTCTTTATTATAATTGTTAGGATCAAAACATACCCATTCTAACACCATTCTTGGCTTATCTCAAACAATAACCACTGCTCTTCATCCTACTGCTGCATGTGTCACCCATCCCAGACCCCCAGGATGCAAACCTCTGGGTGATTCCAGTCTCACCAAATGAGACCGCAGGGAATTATAGCTAGTAGCATTTCCACATGCACCAACATTGACATAACACCTTAAGCAAATAAACCCGAGACTTTGTGAGTGCTTAAAAAAAGAAACTATAAAAAAAGAAAGAAAGATACAAGATTTACAATAATTTGTTGAACTTTCAAAAAGAGAGAACAGAACTGAGACCACTAGAGGTGGGAAGGTGGGGGGGGTTAGTGAGAAACTGATAAAGGGCCACAAAAAATGATTACATTGTGTAATGTTGAATATACTAATGATCCTGACTTGAGCATCACATATTACACACAAGTATGGATATTCAACGCTATACCCCACAGATATGTATAATCCATTATGTTTTAATTTTTTTTAAAAGCTGAGACTTTGCTAATGTTCCTCTCTTCAGAAAAAGAACTTATTGTTATAATCTATTGATCAGACCTTAAGTAATTTTAAATTTGAATTCAACAACCTCTGTAGGGTGATGAGCAAATACTGTTGACTGGAAGAGACTTAAATACGTAACCCAGGCTAACGTAAGGTCTTGGTTCTGACCTCGTGTTGTAAACAACTCCTTTTTTCTTAGATCTTCATGAGACCCTGCTAGATACTACTTCCTTTTTGACCAGGATTCCTGGTCCTGTTTGTATCAGACTAACACCTCACACACTTTAGGAATATTATTCCAAGACTTGTCTATACACAGAGACCCTAATTCTATAAATCATCAAGGCCAGAAATTCTGACTCAGATGCAAGCTCCAAAATGAGGTCAACCTTGATTATTCAGGCACCCAACTTGGGAGAGTTAACTGACCAGTTTATGCAAGCAATTTCGGCAGTGTCCCCTTTGTTGGGAATCATACAAACAGAAAATCCTGTGAGAAATTTATCATTAATTCTGGCAGAAGCTATTAACCATACTGCTCCTGTTCTAAATGGAATAAAGATCAGTCTCAACTTATTGGCATGAGTAGAGACAATCACATTTCTCTAGGTTTCTTGTTTTCTAGTCATGGCATTTGTATCACTGCAAATATTTCTTGCTGTACTCAGATCAAAGAAACAGATAAGATGGAACAGGCTATACATCATTTTAAGAAAAAAGCCACTTGGCTCTCTAAGGTTGATCCTTATGTCCTATGGGGTTTGTTTTCTGGTCCTGAGTTGGGATTGGGATTCTGAAACACCTTACAGGAACTATTAATTGTCTGTTTTTGTCATAGTGGTCATGATGCTGGTCTTCTGTATTCTATCTGCAGTCTTAAATGCTTTTGCACAGCCACTCTCTCATGAGATAATAGCTATGATAATACACCAATAAAAAGATCAAAAAGATCTTTCAATACAATTAACTATGGAAATGAATGAACAATCCATAAGTGGTGAAGACCTGAGTCTATACCCTTCCCTGAATTGATCCACCTCTTGCAAGCAAAAGAATGATCGAAGGGACTGGGGGAGACTAAGAGATTTATACAAATTGACAATGACCAGATCACATATGACAAGAGAACTCTGACCCTCAACCTCTGTAGAAACCAGCCCAAGAAGCCAAACAACCTCTGCAGTAACCAGTCCATGAAGCCAAACTACAATTGGCCCAAAATGGTCAGCATTGGTTAGTGACTACCAGGCAGGGGGAAGAATTTCAGCTTCTTTGACTTATGGAGCTGAAATCTCACCTGTCACTACATGCTTTTAGATTCAGTTCCATGAATGTACCCCAGTATCAACTTAGGAGGCAACTTAAGTGTACATACAGTATAGGAATTGCATTGGAGAACCGCTGCATACATTTCAGACTCCCAAACATGACTACATCAGTAAGTGAACTAAAAACACCCCATCTTCAAAGGGAAATGGTAGGAAATTTTGTCTATCTGAATCTTGGCTCTAAATGGAGGGGGAAATAAAGACTCCTTTGCAAATGTCACAGTGAGGGCAGGGAAGAATATGTTTGGCACCCAGATGATTCACTGGTTATCAGAGGTTCATTCCCCTCAAAGATGAGGGTCTTGGCCACCACACCAGGTAAGCCACTTAGACCAATTGATGTGCAAGCCAAGGGTGGCCCTCATGTGACTTTGGTCTAGAACTCACACTGTCCTTATGGGAAAAGAAAAAATGGAAGGAAGGGGTAAAAGAAAGGAAAGAATGGGAAAGAGGTAAAAGAAGCAGCAGATGGGAGGGAAAGAGAGAGAGAGGAAGAGAGAGAGAGGTTAGTTAAAAGGGTTCACTGCTTGATTATGCTGGGAACTTCCCAAAGCAACCCCAGTCCCTTCTAAGAGAATACCCCTTAATCATAGGCCTCAAAGTCGTCTCGTCTATAAAGTTCCAAAGCAGAGACTCAGGAAACAACCCAACATAAACGAGAGAGCACTGAAAGAAGAAACAGCAAAATCAATCTTTCAAACAATGAAGATATTTACCAGATCCATAACTGTAAAGGGATATATAAATTTTTCAAAAATAAAATAAGGGTGAAATGAGGATAAGGAACCACTTTTTTAAAGAATGGTTAAAATGAACCTTTAAAGATATGCTATATAAACATTTAGATAAAAATATAATTTATGAATTCAAACAACAGATTAGAAACAGCTAAAGAAAGAATTGGATATCTGGAAAAACCATCTATAATTTATCATATAAGGGTGCAGACAAAAAATAATAAAAAGGAAATGAGAGCTATTAGAGGAAAGGAAGAAGTTCTAACATATGACTAGTTGGAGTTCCAGAGAAAGAAAATAGAGAAAATGAGGTGAAGGGCAACATTTGAAGAGATTCATAATAAATGAGGAGTGCTTATAATTGATGGAAAAATTACTTATTCATTTAACACATATTTTTAGTGTCCACTCTACAGGTAAGAATGTTCCAAAATGAGGGCGGGTATAGTAAAGAGCAAAACACTTAAAAATTGCTGCCATCATGAGCTTATAATCTGGTGAAGAGAATACAGACACTAAATAAGATAAATAAATAAAGTGCACAGCATGTTAAATACTGATAATTGCTAAGGATTAAATTAAGGCAGAGAGGGGAGATAGAAGAGTCAGGGACTGTCATTTTAAATAGCGTGCTCAGAGAAAGCCTCAGAGATGGTGCTGTTTGCATCGTGGTCTGAAAGAAGTGAGGAAACATGCAGATAGATGCGTGTAGAGTGCTCTGGGCAGAAGAAGAGCAACTGCAAATTCTGTGAGTATTCCTGTCAATTTTTAGGATAATCATAGAGGCTGGAGAGCTGTAACAGAAGCAGCAGTCTAAATAAAAATGGAGGTGGGAGGTCCCTATAGAATCCTGTAGGTCCATATAGAATCCTGTAGGCCCATAAAAACATTGGCCTTGGGCCGAGCCCGTGGCGCACTCGGGAGAGTGCGGCGCTGGGAGCGCGGCGACGCTCCCGCCGCGGGTTCGGATCCTATATAGGAATGGCCGGTGCACTCACTGGCTGAGTGCCGGTCACGAAAAAGATTAAAAAAAAAAAACATTGGCCTTTACCCCAAGTGAAACTGGAGGTGTTTGAGCAGAGTGGCATGATCTACTTATGGTTTAACAAGACCACTCTAGCTATTATGTGGGGACTCGCCTGAAGAGAAGCTAAAGAGATATGCAAGGAGACCACTTACAAGGCAGTTCTACGGTAATTCACTCAAGGGATGAAAGTGTTAGGAGGATGGTAGCAGGAGGAATGGTAAGAAGCGGTAAGATCAAGGACACCCTGATGGAATAGATGTGGAGTGTGAAAGGAAGACACTCAAGGATAATTCCAAGGTTTTAGTTTGAGCAACGAGAAGGATAGAGTTACCAATCACTATAATAGGGAACACTTTGAGAGAATCACATTTGGGGAAATATGAAGAGCTCAAATTTGGACCTAAAGTTTGAATTGCCTGTTATTAGGTTGGAATATGTCAAATGAGCAATATTCAACCATTCTGGCCTACAAAAATGAAAATTGTGTACGGTTCGGCTAAGACATCTAGGAGAAAATGTTGACAGTGCAGTGGGATGTTCATGGAAGAGGTACAAGAGGGAGACACATATTCAAGAGTCACCAATATAGGTGATACTTAAAGAAAGGGAATAAAAGTTGATAGAAAAAAAGAAGGCCAAGCACTGGGTCCTGGGATATACCAGCCTTCAGAATGAGGAGGAAACAGCTAAGGAAATAAAAAAGCCAGGGACAGATGGAGAAAGTGTGAGATCTTGGATGCCAAGGGAGGAAATGTTTAAAGGAGATAGTGATTGTGTCAAATGTTGCTCATTACTCAGGATAAGGAGTGATAATTAACTATTGGCTTTAATAATGTGGGGGCCATTGGTGACTTTAATAAGAGTGCTTACAGATGACTGGCATAGACAGAAGTCTGATTAGAGAGGGCTCAAGAGAGTGTGGGAAAATTAGGGAATGCAAGTACAGTTGACTAATTGAAGAGTTTGAATATATAAAGAAGGAGAAAAGTGGCACAGAAACTGAGGGGATTTAAGTCAAGTCAAGAGAGCTTTTGTTTGCTTTAAGATGGAAGTGGTTACCTTTCAGTTATATATTGAAGCTGTTGATTCAGTAGTTAAAATTTGATGACACAACACAGAGATGAGAGAATTGCTAGAGTGATGTTCTTGAGGAGGCAAAATGGGATGAGATCAGTTCACAAGTGGCCTTTGCAAGGAGCATAGACAATTCACTTATGGGAATACAAGAAAAGGCAGAATATATAATCACGATGCAGCTTGATGGGCAATTATGGGAATTTTGGGAAATATCTTCTGATTGCCTCTATTGTCTCAGTGAAAAGAAAGCAAGCTAACTCCAGGGGTGAAAACAAGAAATGAGGTATTGGAGGTTTGAGAAGAGAGGAGGCCACATTCATCTCAAAGAGTAAAGGAGTAAATTGACTAGAGCAAAACAGTAAGACCACTGGGCAGCATTAGGAGCCCATCTGAGGTTGGTGATCATGCATATAAACTGAGAACAGTCAATGGGGTTGAGTGTTCATCTCCAGACACGTTCAGCTGCACAAGAGCAGGCACAGAGTAGGCAGATAGATTTAACCAGCAAAGCAGGAGATGGGAAAGGGAGATGAGGATAGAAATATGACACTGATGATCATGACTTTCCATGGAATTTAAGTTTGGGGTAAGGAGGCAAGTGAAGACCTGATGGTGTCAATTTCAGTGAAAAGCTGATAAGATAAATAAATTTTTCCAGAGAAGCTGAAGGACTGACAGCATTTGTATATTTAAAGGACTGAGCTAGAAAGTTAGGAGTTCGTGCTCTGAGAATAAAATGTTTGAAATTGTGATTGCGGAGGGGTTACAACTTGGGGATAATGACAAGGTAAAGAGTATGAGTCAGTGAGGTAGGAGGGAGGACAAAATGGTTGAAGGGAAAGAACTAAGTGGCCAGGATTTGGGGAAAGGATCTATGAAAATATTAAAATCACCACAAATTACTATACCAGTAGGAGAATGGGTGAGAATAATAGTGAATCAGGTGCTAAAGTCTTCGAAGATTGTGCAAGAGTGATAAGAGACACTTGCTACACATACATCTGACAAATAACTGTTATTCAGTATACTGAAACTCAATTTTTTCCCACAAGGGGGTGCCTCATTCCTAGAGGTACTTCAAAACCAGGTCGATGCATGGAGAGGACAGAACAAGTTCCTATTCTATTTGATTCTTCCAGCTCCAAAATTCCATTTAATATACTGTCTTTGGATAGAGGATGTATCAGATATTAAACTGATAAGAACAGATACTACACTTGATCTTAGACAAAGGGTGTTGAAACCCAATTTTTAAAAAGTAAAAAAATAGAAGATAGAAACATTTCAAAGAGGCTTCCGGTCAAGATGGCAGAATAGACGGTCCCCAGCGTCACTTTCTCCCACAAATCAACCAATTTACAACTATAAACAAGCAACGACAGCCAAGCTGGGGCTGCTAGAGTTCAGAGGAAGAGGAAGAAAGACCTATGGAGTGCATGAAGGCAGAAGAAGCCACGATGAGAGAAAGAAAGGATCGCTCCCATCATTTCGAGACCCGGCTGCTTCCAAGCTGGAGCTGGTGAGCAAATGGAGCAGGAGCTGGCAAAAGCCGCAGCTGTGCCTTTTGGATGAACTTTCTTGGAGGCGGCACGGTAGAAGAGGGCCTTGGTGGCCCCCAGGCCAGCAAGATCACTAACAGAGATCCTGTGGACCCACATAGGAGTTAGGAACCATAGCAACAGAATAAAGGAGCCACTCAGAGGCTGGTGAGTCATCACAAAGGACTGGTGCATGGCCCATCCCATGGGAAGTGTTTAGAGCACAGGCAGTGCGGAGATGGGCCCATGGGGGGAACATTGGGGCACAGCAAGGACAGCTGATCTGCCCGCCAAACAGCACTCAGAGAAGACTGGTCAGGAATATAGAACTGCAGGGGATGCAGTTTGCTGAAAAGACTCGGGTCCAGACCAGAGTTTCTACACAACCCAGGTGCACTGGATCTCAGACCAGAAGTACTTACAAAGTCAACCATTAAAACCTGAGCTGCACAAAAGCCCTCTCAGGGAATCAACAGCAAAGCAATAATTTAGCTCAACCACAGGGCTCAAGTGCTGGTCGCCACAGGAAGTTCCCCCATTGTAGAAGTAAGCAAAGGACAACAAATTAGTTCCAGTGCACAGTTTAAGTGGTGGAAACAGCAAATAATCCAACACAGAACTGAAAGAAAACACAAAATACCCACAGACCAGAGATTAAGTTTGATATTAACTAGTAAAGGTCTAACACCACCAAAGAACACCTATAAAACCTAGAAGGACAAGAAGCCCCTTTGACTCCCCAGCCAGGGATAGGGGAGGGCTGGGGGCCTCAGCCATGTCCCACAACACCCGCAACCAACCCAGCAATGACCACCAAACCACCACAGGAAGCGCCCCAGACTCCTCAGCCAGGGCAGTAGGGGACTGAGGGCTTCAGCCACACTGCCCCAACATCTGCAACCAGCCCATTGATGACCACTGAACCATCACTGGAAGCCCCCTGGTCTCCTGAGCCAGGGAAGTGGGGGGCCAAGGGCTTCAGCCACACACACCCTGACATCTGCATTCAGCCCAGCAATTACCAAGCCACCACTGGAAGCTCCCAGGTCTCCCCTGCAGGAATGAGGAGGGTGCCACAGGCCTCAACAATGCCCCCCTTCCTTCCTCCTTCTCCCACCTTATTTCCTTCCCCCTTCCCCTCCCACCCAACTGCTTTGCAACAACATCTTAGAATGTAAAAATAGATGGAGCCGGGACCAACCCCTCCTCCTACAACCAGGCATGCCACTGCTACCACAGGGCCCACCCCGGGGTCCTGAGGTATGGAGCCAGAGACCGACCCATCCTCCCGCAACCAGTCAAGGAGCACACCAAAAACACCACTTCCATGTGGGTAGCCCACCACAGCCACCACAATAGCTGCTGCAAAAGCAACTAGACACCACAACCACCATGCAGATGGCCCACTAGGCACTTGAGTGCATTGTCACAAGGACGGTCACCAGCAGAGACCAAAGAAAAGAAGAGGATGTCTCTCTCCACAAAGCCCATTCCAGAGTGATAGAAGAAGGATCTAATCTATGACAATAGTGGGGGACATGAACACACCTCTGGCAGCACTGGACAGCTCATCTAGGCAACAAATCAACAGAGTAACTATTATTCTTTCAGAAGGAGAGAAGAAATCTAGGGTTATCAGAGGTGGGAGGGAGAGGGGGATAGGGAGAGATTGGATAAGGGGGCATAAAGAATAAGTACGATTTGTAATAATATATATGCTAATAATATTGATTTGATCAAGATATATCAACATTGAACCCAAAAAATATGTATAATCAATTATGATTCAATTTTTAAAAAAAGAAACATTTCAAAGAAATATATATAAGAATGGCCAATAAACTTATGGAAAAATGATCCACCTTGTTGGTAATCAGAAACGCAAAATGAAAACACAATGAGATAGCGTTTTACTACACCAGGCTGGAAAAGAACAAAAAATCTGGCAAGAAATGTTTGCAAGGATGTAGTAAAATGAAAACACTCTGCTCACAGGAATGTAAACTGGAAAAACCATTTGGGGGAAAAACGTTGGGGGGATGCATTACCTGTTAATTTGAAAAGCACACACAGTACCAATTAGCTACCTCCTCCTAGGTGTATGCCATACACATATGAGGAAAGAGTGCTTAATTTAAAACCAAATTATGTTTGCGTTTGACTCCCACATCTAACACAAACTAGGTATTTCATTTTGAAAAATGTGCCTTACCACTCTGAGACTCAACTATTGTGAAAATTGAAAAAGATCATTTTTAAAAACAATCAGCAGAATTGTGGACACATAAGTGCTCAATAAAAAAAAATTAATTGTATTAGTAGTTTTAATTTTTATGGATATCATTAATAATTTTATAAGGACTTTAACCTTCAGAAAGAAACTGCCACCGAATGCTTCACTTTAGTATTTAAAAAACCCTTCGTAAAAAGAAATCTGTATTTTCCATTTACTCCTGAAATGAGTAATTGGCCAAGCATTAAAAAAATTTCCTGAAGCATCTGCGGGTCATTTTTTTGAAGGCGGTCTTTTTGAGCGGTCTTTTGTCTAGAATCCCTGAAATCAAGGGAAACGTTAGTGCTAAAGGTGAGCCATCTTTGAACCACTATTACTTGTGTACGGTTTTCTCCCTGACAGTGGTTATCCAAGTCACTCTGCCCCCTAGAGCCCTACGAAAGTATTTCTGCACAGTCACCAACCAACCACAGACATGGCTATTGGGCAGCGCTAATACCCCGAGGGCGGAGCCTCAAAGAGGGCGGAGCTTAGCGTGACATTTTACGACTTTGGTTCCGCCGGCGTCACTTGCTAACATAATCGACCGTCCAGTGCGCATCCGGCTCTCTGCGTGGACGGCAGAACATTCCACGGCGCCAGGACGAGCACTGTGAGGGGCGCGGCTCCCTCAGAAACCTGGGCTGTGGCCCTCCCGGGAGGCGACCCCAGATCTCCGAGCCCTCTCCCCGCGAAGCGCAGTCTCCCGCCCAGCCCGCCTCGCCTGTCACCCACGCCTGTTGGCGCCTGCAGAACCGCGCCGCCGCGTCCTCTGCCAGGCCCCAGGAGCGCCGCCCCCAGCGCCATCGAGGTCATGGGCAGCCGGCCCCGCGGCCCCAGCGCCTGCCCTGCGCCCTGCTGGGGACCGCAGCCGGGAGGACCCCGCCCTGGCAAGCGTCGCCGACTGGAGGAGCCCGCGGACCCCGAGCCCCGGGAGGCGCCCACCCCGGCAGCGCTCACCTCAGTGGTGGTCCTGGCCGCAGGCTGCGCCCTGCAGCTGCCCCTGGACGACGTCGACCTGGTGCTGGAGCCCGCGCCCACGTCGGTCCTGCAAGTGTCTGTCCAAGGACACACCCTCCTCCTGGTCCCCGAGGTCCTCCTGGGCTCGGTCGACGACCGCTCACGAGGGCAGAGAGACTCGCCTGTGGACCTGGAACCGGGCGCTCTTCTGGACGCTCCCGGGGAGGATGTCGTCTGCGAGCAGGGATTCTTCTGCACATCTGTCCCAGAGATCGCCGCCGAAGAAGAGGCCTACGAGGAGGACGCGGACCCCGTGTTCCTGGCGCCCTGGATGGACCCTCCTGCCGGCTCAGCCGCTGGGTTCCAACCCTCCGCTAGAAGGGTGTCCAGCCCCAACCTGCGGGGCCCCATCCCAGAGCCCTGTCCTCTGGCCCCCACCCCTAGTCCAGAGAGACGTCCTCCTCACCCCATCTTCGACCTGGACTTCCACCTTCTGGAGCCCTTCCCCGGCTCACCACTCCAACCTCTGCCTCCCTCTCCGAGTCCAAGTCCCCGTGTGCGTCCTGAGCGTCCTGAGCGTTCTCCCCGCCCTCCGTGTAAGGCCCGGAGACGCCTGTTTCGAGAATGAACCCCCGCCCCACCAAAACACACACACAACAAACCTGACGGCCCTATGGGATTCCCAAACCCCTCGCACTGAATATCCAATAACTTGAAAATTGAGCACCTCATGTGCAAACGATTGCTTTTCCGTGCACACTACCGATAATAGGAGAGGAAGATTTTAGGAAAAGAAAGCAGATTCTAGACCTCATCTTTGAAATCGAGAATCTGCCCAGGGATACCAGAAAATGTATTTTCAGATTTCTGGGCTTCTTCACAAGATCATTCTCAGTCCCCTCCACTCCCCCTAGTTTTGCATCAGTTTTCTCTCAAAATCCACTTATGTTGTGAGTTTCCTTGTATGTTTTCCTATTAATTTATAAAGACTTTAAGCCATGGCTTTTCTCTTTCATAGTGTTTCCAGCTGCGCTCCTGGTAAACTGCCAAACAGTATGATGGTTACTATACACGATTGTATGGTGTTTGTTCACAGCAACCTCTTAACCTGCTCAAGAAGTTCTCTACCAGTCAGTTTACTTCTTATAAATGAAAAACTATGTTGAATTTTTTCAGATGTTTTCAACATGCATTGGGATATGTATATATTTTTTAAATCAGTTCATCTGGTGATTCCACCTAATAGACTGATGGAAAATGTTTTCATTCCTGCCATTCCACATTATTTTTTTCGTGAAGTCCCAGAGACAGATACACGTTATTTTATAACTTTTAAATTCCATTCTGAGTTTTTTCTCATGTAAACCAAACTTCTAACTTTTAAAACGTGAATTTATTACCATATTTGCTTCACGTTTTTATAAAGTAAGTAAATTACTACTGAAGCTGAAGTCAACAAGGTGATTCCATTTCATTTTAAAACATCAATAACTATTCAGGTGTACTACCACGCTTACCGATTCTTTCCTGCCTTTTTATTCTTATATTCCACTCTCTCGGTCTAACCTCAATTTTCTTCTTGCTGAAGAATATCCTTTAATAGTTCTTACCACTATGTCTTATGTATGGTAAATATCTTGGTTCTGTAAATCTGAACATGTTTTTGTGATAAACTTCTGAATAGTGTATATCTGAAAATGTTTTAATTGTATATTCATTCTGAATTCTAAAATGATATTTAACTACTTTAAGATGATAGTCCATTGTTTGCTATTTTTTGTTCTCATTTTGTCTTCTGCTAATCGAGTTACCCCTTTTATATGTGATTTGACTGTTCATTTTAGTATACTTTAAAATATTTATTTGCCTTTGGTGTTTTACAGTTTTACTATAATGTGTCTACAAATAGACTTTTTATTTGGCTTGATGGAATTTAACTATTAATATTGGAAATTATCTCTTGCCTGAAATCCTACAAAACTTTAGACTCTATCTCCTGGAATATCCCATACATCCCCATGTTGGAAATCCAATCAGATATATAATGGCACTACTCAATCAATCTCCCATGACTCTTAACATCTTAATGTCATATGTGTATGGTGTGTGTATACACACTTTATCAATTCCAACTTTCTTTATTCTTTAATCAAATTAACTACTCTTCATTGACTGCTTCCAATATTCTGTTTATACTTCTATAAGAAAGTTTTCATTTCGGAGATTGTATTTTTTTTCCCCAAGATTTTTACTTCTTGTTTCAAAAACTTCCCCACTTGGTATCATAAACTCCTAGGTTTGTTTCATGAATGGTATGCCATCGTTTGTGTTTTGAAGTTTTTTGAACTTCAATTAATAGCTCAATTAATTCAACTTCCTTGCAAGCAAAATCTTCCATTTTTTGTTTTTAACACATTGCGTTGCCTCATGTGCTCAGTAATTTTCATTGCGGGGCACACTTTGAATGGGACTTCTTCTTTTGTGTCCCACATTTGTAATTTTTACAGTTTACACTTCCTAGTCCTCCAAGAACCACAATTCAAAATCAGGGTTTTTGGAATTCTGTAACTTATCTCTCTGGAAAGTCACGGGTCTAATCCCTAAGCAATCGCACAGTGGCTCATTGCCAATTTCAATCTGTCTTTTCTTCATCAACCACAGGCACAACCATGAAATAGTGATCAGTCCCTCTCCAACCTCTGATCACTGGCAGTGGGCTGATTTTCAGTCCCCTCAAAGGAGTGGAAATCCCAGTTGCCACTATATATTTTAGTCTCAGTACCATGAATACACCAAAATATCAGATGGTCAGTCACAGACTGGATTTTCTACTCCATTTCTGGTCCCCGGAGGCTTGTATCTTGCTTTTGAAAGTAAAAGTCTACATTTAATACGGTTTAATGTTTTCTATCAATGCTCTCTGCCTCCAGTAGAGGGACTCCCCCATCCTACCTCTGGTCCACAATTCCCAACATATCTCAACCATACGTCCTCCCTGTAACACAGCAATTAATAAGTCACAACTCCCAACCTAATTATCTAGTCATTTTGAAGAGGGGCAATGGCCCTATTTGTAAAAGTGTGCCTTCTATTGCAAGAGCCTTATAATCTATGCTAGAAATAACTAAGGACATCCATTTTCAGCAATATTAAAGGCAAACAGTCAAAAAATCTTCAAATACAACATTCTTGAAAGTGGTGAAAATTATTTTAATGTTTTTAAGGCATAGCATGTCTTATTAAAATATAAGGGAAATCTTCTAATGCCAAAAATGGTGACAAATCACAAATCCAGAGAGGAAAGTGGGTGCTGAGGTGCCTTGGGGGAACCTAACAATCTATGCTGATCCAGAGCTTTGGTTTTAATGGTCCATTTATTAGGGGGAGAGGGGGTAAAGTTCAGTTGTCATACAGCCCTGAAAAATATCTCAGGCTTCCAAAACAATATCTCCAGAAGATAAGCTAACAAGCAAAAGAGAAAGAAAAAAAAAATCGATACAAAAGGAGATAGGACTAAAATGTATCTGTTTCAGCCTTGGCTCCAGGTAGAATAAGACTCAGTCTGCTCTAGGGGGAATAGCAGTGAGTTTAGTTTGAGACATTCCCTGGTAGACGGGAACCTGGCAAAGTAAAACACATATTCCTGAGAAGAATATACCTTACACACAGGGCTGAGTGTCTTCTTGGAGATAATGTTCTAGTGATTCTGAGCTTCTAATGCAAAATCAAAGAATACACAGGAAATAATCCACTGTATGTGAGAATAAATGAGAGATATCCAAAGCAAGAAAAAGGAGAATCAGTCCCTCAAATAGTAGAGATTGATGAATACAAGTTAAAAAATATTTTTAAAATTAATCTGAGGACAAAAAAGATGGCAACATAATCATGAGGGTACTTCAAAAAGTTTGTGGAAATATAGAATTAAAAGACAATACAAATCTTTCCATGAACTTTTTGGTCTGGAGGGGGGGGGTTGCTAGTTTGTTTTGTTTGCAGCTGGCCATACGGGGAACCAGACCCTTGACCTTGGTGTTCCAGGGCCATGCTCTAACCAACTGAGCCAACCAGCCAGCCTCCATGAACTTTTTGAAGTACCCTTGTATAGCTAAGAAAAATATGAAAAGATATGGCAGCTTTAAAAGGGAACTAAAGAAAACTTCTAGGAATTAAATATGTGAACACTGAAGTGAGAAATATAATAAATGGGTTAAACAACCAATTAGAACTGAAAACGTAAATACTGAACTAGAGAAACCATCCATAAAGCTGGGTGGAGGGGGATGAAAACATAAAATATGAAAGGAAAACAATAGTGGAGAGAAAGCAGTTCTACCACATGACTGCTAGGGATAGAGAGGGAAACAATGAGAGAAGGGAGAAGAAGCATTATTCACAGACATAATAAATGAGAATTCTCCAGATGTGATGACAGAAAAAAATATTCATTCATTCATCAAATATGCATTAAATGCCTGCTACGTTCGAGAGACCTTTCCAAACCCTGGGAATAGCCAAAAACAAAGCAGTTAAAAATCACCGGCTGGCCTGCTAGCTCAGTCGGTTAGAGCATGGTGTTATCATAACACCAAGGTCAAGGGTTCAGATCCCCATACAGGCCAGCTGCCAAAAAAAAAAATCCTTACCTTCATGGGGTGCAGTAATTCACCTAAGAAATAATGTTGCCTTAAAGTACTAGCAGGAAGAGTGACAGGAAATGGCAGGTTCTTGGACATATTTTGACGATAAGAAAAACAGGTGAGCAAGAATCAAGACTAATTCAAAGGATAACTTGAGGGTTTGGGGCTTGAACACACAAAAAAGATGGCGTTGTTATTTTCTAAGATTGGAATGACCTGGAGGGTGAAAGACTCAGAAAAAACAAAAATATTTTGGATATATGTCATTTGAGGTGCCTGTTACATATCCAGGTGGAGGTGTTGACTAGGAAGTGAGATCTGGGCATCTGGATTGCCTGGGAGTGGTGCAAGATGGAGATATATACCAATGTTTGGGAAGAACGACCTAAACGTATTTTGAAATCACCAGGAATTATGATAGGATCAAGGTGGGAGAAAGTGGCAGAAGGACAAGAGTAAAAAATATTCAAAGAGTGATGTGGAGGAGCACTAGAGTTGGAAAGAGGGTAGAGGACTGCACCAAGAAAGAAAAGTGGGTGGTATCGTCCGATGACACGGAATTCAGGAAGAATGAGGACGTGGCTGGGAAGCAGCAATGAGAAGCAAGAACAGTGAGGAACAAGAGCACCTTGCTATCAGTACTTGGACTGTGGGAGAGAAAATAGTCTCCACTGTAGAAGCTCACAGGGAAAGCAGAAGAAGCAGGTTTCAATTATAGTAGAAACCTAAAGAGAGTATCAGGGAAGTTACAGACATTTGAGTTTTGTGATTATTTACTATGAGCTCCAGAATGCAAAATGAAAAGGTGCAGAAGATGGAAAAGGGTAGGAAGTAGTGAGAAAATGTCATATACTGAGCATTGGAAGATATAATCTGGGATATGAAGTTCCTACCATGAGCAAGGATAAAAGGCATAATGAGAATAGTTTTCGTGATCCTGTGGCAGACAGAGGTTTTAGTGTCAAAGAGGAAAAAAGAGGGATAGTTCTAAGAACACACACAGTTCTGAGGCACAGGACAGTGTCCTCATTACGGAAGCATAACAATTTTTGAGAATGATAAATAAAAATAAATACATATTTAGATGAATTATTGTAAGTCAACAAAACACCAAATTCAAAGATAATTTTTATTTGCAGAAAGTGAAGACAACTACAATGAAAAGCCAATCAGACAACCGACTTCCCAGCAGCAATAATGAAAGCCAGAAGACAGTGCAATAATAGCAGCAAGGTACTACAGAAAACAACTCTTTTGACCTGGAATTTTTCACTTAATGAAACCTACAATAATTAGCAAAGGAAGACGACATACAGAATGGGAGAAAATATTTGCAAACTACACACCCAACAAGGGATTAATATCCACAATATACAAAGAGCTCAAACAACTTTACAGCAAAAAAAATCAAATAATCCAGTCAAAGAATGGGCAAAGGAGCTGAGTAGACATTTCTCAAAGGAAGACATACAAATAGCCAACAGGTATATGAAAAAAATGCTCAGCATCACTAATCGTCAGGGAAATGCTAATCAAAACGACTTTGAGATATCACCTCACCCTAATCAGACTGGCTATTATAAAAAAGACAGAGAACAACAAATGCTGGCAAGGATGTGGAGAAAGAGAAACGTTTCTGCACTGTTGGTGGGACTGTAAATTAGTGCAGCCATTATGGAGAACAGTATGGAGGTTTCTCAAACAACTCAGATAGAAATACCATACGATCCAGCAATCCCACTACTGGGGATATATCCAGAGGATTGGAAAACATCAGGTCGAATGGAGACCCGCACTCCCATGTTTATTGCAGCTCTATTTACAATAGCCAGGCTGTGGAACCAACCTAAATGTTCATCAATGGACAACTGGATAAGGAAATTGTGATATAAAAACACAATGGAATATTACTCAGCCATAAAAAAGAATGAAAGTCTACCATTTGCAGCAACATGGATGAGCCTGGAGAAAATTATCCTAAGTGAAACAACTCAGGTACAGAAAGAGAAACACCGCATGTTCTCACTCATAATCAGGAGTTGAATCCATAAATAAACAAATAAGCAATAAAGAGAGAAAGAGAGAGAGAAAGAAACAACAATTACATTCACAGCAATACGTTGAACACTTAGAGAGAGAGAAAAGAAGCATGGTTACTAGAGGTGGAAAAGGGGAGGGGAGGGGGAAAGGGAAGGGACGCTAATGAGGAATCGGTGAACAGACACAAAGAATGATGAATAAGCTAACTATCCTGATCTAACCACCACACATTGTACACAGTTATTGAAAATCAACATTGTACCCCACATGTATGTATACTAAATTATCTTAAAAACAAAAAAATTTTAAATTTTTTTTAAAATTAACAAAGGGCTGGCGGGTTAGCTCAGTTAGTTACATCGTGATGCTGATAACACCAACATCCCGGGTTTGATCCCGGTAATGGCCATCCAACAAAGAAAAATAAGCATAATACAATGATTTCACTTATATGTGGAATCTTAAAAGATCAAACTCATAGAATTAGAGAAAATAACAGGAGAATGGGGAGATGTCAGACAGGAGGAATTTTTTTAGCTCTATTGCACAGCATGATGACTATAGTTAATAATTATCTATTGCATATTTCAAAATTGCTAAAAGAGATTTTAAATGTTCTCACCACAAAAAAAAATGATTGATATGTGAGGTGGTGGATATATTAATTAGCTTAATTTAATCACTACACAATGTACATATATGAAAACACCACACTGAACCCCATAAATACATACAATTTTGTCAATTAAAAATTTTAAATTTTAAAATGAGCCATAAAACAAAGACTTTTGTAGACCAGAAAAAAACTAATTATGAAAATACACTAATTTAATTAGTTTTGTATTAACTATTATGTACTAAACTTACTGTATTAAATGCAATATATTAAAAAATTAATTGTGTAAAATTACCTCTGGTTACACAATTAGATCAATACAATAGAATAAAAGATCAAAGACATCCACATATAAACAAAAACTATGTAACACAGGAAATGATGCAGTTTAGGGGGAAAAGA